>NC_054467.1:251853651-252164539 GCF_017639515.1 Carcharodon carcharias | reverse complement strand
GGAAGCAATTCTAAGGGACAGAATTAATCTAGGCTTGGAGAGGCAGGGATTAATCAAGGACACTCTGAATGGTTTTGTTAAGGGGATGTCATGTCTGACAAATTTGATTGAATTTTTCGAAGAAGTGACCAGGTATGTAGATGAGGGCAATGCATTTGACGTAGTCTACTTGGACTTCAGCAAGGCTTTTGATAAGGTCACACATGGGAGACTGATAACAAAGGTAAAAGCCCATGGGATCCAAGGTAATTTGGCAAATTGGATCCAGAATTGGCTGAGTGGCAGGAAGCAGGGGGTGATGGTGGAGGGGTGTTTTTGTGACTGGGTGCCTGTGTCCAGTGGGGTTCCACAGGGATCGGTGTTGGGTCCTTTGCTGTTTGTGGTATATATAAATGATTTAGACTTAAATGTAAGTTCGCAGATGACATGAAAATTGGTGGGGTGGTAAATAGTGAGGAGGATAGCCTTAGATTGCAGGAAGATATAGACGGGCTAGTCAGATGGGCTTATCAGTGGCAAATGGAATTTAATATGGATAATTGTGAGGTGATGCACTTGGGCAGGAAAAACAAGGCACGGGAATACATAATGAATGGTAGGACCCTGGGAAGTACCAAGGATCAGAGGGACCTTGGTGTGCATGTAAAGTAGCGGGACAGGTAGATAAGGTGGTTAAGAAGGCATTTGGGCTACTTGCCTTTATTAGCCGAGGCATAGAATATAAGAGCAGCGAGGTTATGCTGGAACTGTATAAAACACTGGTTAGGCCACAGCTACAGTATTGCGTGCAGTTCTGGAATACGCATTATAAGAAGGATGTGATTGCACTAGAGAGAGTGCAGAGATTTACCAGGATGTTGCCTGGGCTGGAGAGTATTAGTTATGAGGAGAGATTGGATAGACTGGGGTTATTTTCGCTGGAGCAGAGAAGATTGAGGGGGGACATGATTGAGGTGTATAAAATTATGAGGGGCATAGATAGGGTAGACAGGAAGGAACTTTTCCCCTTGGTGGAGAGATCAATAACCAGGAGGCATAGACTTAAGGGGCAGGAGACTTAGAGGGGATGTGAGGAAGAATTTTTTCACCCACAGGATGGTGGGAATCTGGAACTCACTGCCTGAAAGGATGGTAGAGGCAGAAACCCTCATAACATTTAAGTAGCATTTGCATGTGCACTTGCAATGCCATGGCATACAAGGCTGTGGGCCTAGTGCTAGAAAATGGATTAGAATAATTCGGTACTTGTATGACTGGTGCAGATTCAATGGGCTGAAGGGTCTTTTTCTGTGCTGGAGACCTCTATGACTCTAGCCCTCTGTGGTAAAGAATTCCACAGTTTAACTACCCTCTGAGAGAAGAAATTCCTCCTCATCTCTGCCTTAAATGGGCACCCCCTTACTCTGAGATTATGCCCTCTGGTCCTAGACTCTCCCACAAGGGGAAACAACCTCTCAGCATCTACCCTGTCAAGCCCCTTAAGAATCTTATATGATTCAATAAGGTCGTCTCTCATTCTTTTAAACTCCAATGAGTACAGGCCCAACCTATTCAACCTCTCCTCATAAGAAAATCCCTCCATACCCAGGATCAAACTTGTGAACCTTCTCTGGACTGCCTCCAATGCCAGTATATCTTTCCTTAGATAAGGGGACCAAAACTGTTCACAGTATTCTAGGTGTGGTCTAACTAGTACCTTGTATAGTTTTAGCAAGACTTTGAAATAGAGGCCAACATTCCATTTGCTTTACCTATTACCTGTTGAACTTGTATGTTAGCTTTTTGGGATTCAAGCACGAGGACCACCAAATCCATCTGCGCTGCAGCTTTCTGCAGTGTTTCTCCATTTAAATAATATTCAGTTCTTCTATTCTTCCTGCTGTAGGACATAACCTCACATTTCCCCACATTATATTCCATCTGCCAAGTTTTTGCTCACTCACTTAACCTGTCTATAGCCCTCTGTAGAGTCTTTGTGTCATCCTCACCACTTGCCTTCCCACTTATTTTGTGTCACACTTGGCAATAGTACATTCACTTCCCTCATCCAAGTATTAATATATATTGTAAATAATTGAGGCCCTGGCACTGATCCCTGTGGCACTACACTAGTTACAGGTTGCCATCCTGAAAATGCCCCCCTTATCCCAACAACCTGTCTTTTATTAGTTAACCAGTCCTCCTTCCAAGCTAATATACTACTCCAACACCATGGGCTCTTATCTTTTCAAGTAGCCTTATGTGCAGTACCTTATCAAACACCTTTTGTAAATCCAAATATATTACATCTACTGGTTCCCCTTTATCTATCCCATTTTTTACCTCCTTAAAGAATTTTAATAAATTTGTCAGGCATGATTTCCCCTTCATGAAACCATGCTGACCATGGGGAAAAATTTTCTCACTCGGCAAGTGGTTAAGGATTGGAATGCAACTCCTCAAAGCGTGGTGGAGATAGGTCCAATCAAGACATTCATTAAATATTTAGATCGTTATCTGAAAAGAAATAATGTGCAGGTCACAGGGAGAAGGTGGGGAATGGCATTAGGTGGATTCCTCAATTGGAGAGCCAGTGCAGGCACGATGAGCTGAATGGCCTCCATCTGTGCTGTAACAATTCTGTGACTGTGAAACCCCTCAATAGTCTTGTCCCTCCCTATCTCTGCAATCTGCTCTAGTCCCACAACCCTCTGAGATATCTGCGCTCTTCTAATTCTGGGCTCTTGTGCACCTCAGTTTTAATCACTCCATGGTGACTGTGTTTTCTGCGGATGAAGTCCCAATCTGGGTAGATGGTGGTGAGGTGGTAATGTCATTGGACTAGTAATCTACAGGCCTAGGCTAATATTCTGGGTTTGAATCTTATCTCAGCAACTGCTGGAATTTGAATTCAATTAATAAAGCTGGAATATGAAGCATATCTCAGTAACAGTGGCTATTGTTGTTGTTAAAAACCCATCTGGAGCACCTAATGCCATTTAAGGAAGGAAATATGCCATCTTATACCCTGATCTGGCCTACATGTGACTCTAGACTCACAGCAATGTGGCTGTCTCTTAAATGCCCTCTGCAATAGCCTGGCAAGCCACTCAATTCAAGGGCAATTAGGGATGGGTAACAAATACTGCCCTTGCCAGTGATGCCCACATCCCATGAAAAAATAAAAACAAATGCTCTGGAATATCCTCCCTGCACCGCTCCACCTCTCTACCTTGCTTTCCTTCATTGAGAAACTCCTTAATATTTACCGCCTTTGACCAAGCTTTTGGTTATCTGACCTGATATCTCCTCATGTGGCTTGGTGTCATACTGTGTTTTATAATACTCATGCGAAGCACCTTAATTGGGTTGTTTTATTATGTTAGAGGCGATAGATAAATGTAAGTTGTTGTTGTCGCTAGTCACAGGAAAAGGGTGACCCCCCCCACCGGCCCCACAAAAATGCGTAATGAATTTATCTTTTGGCGCAATCACTTGTTTTCTTGAAGCTTTTACAGAGCAGTATGTTCATGTGGAATTTTCCACCCACCGGGCCTTTAAAATAATACAATAGTGAACCAAGCAGGAAACAGAGGAGATCTAACAAAGAGAATCAGAGGGACAAAGAGATATTATGAGAATAGATTAGAGGGTAACATCAAAGGGAACCAAAAAGTCTTTTGCAAACATATAAATAATAAAAAAAAACTATTCAAAACAAGATATTTTGGGGAGGTAGAGGGCATGGCTGTGCTAGTAAATGAGCACTTTACATCAGTCTTCACCAGAAGAGGATGCTGCCAATGTGAAATGACAAGGCAGTAACAATATCAGACAGGTAAAAACAGATAAAGAGAAGGTACTTAAAAGGTTGGCAGTCCTCAAAGTAGAAACATCACCTGGTCCAGATAGGATTTATCCAAACCTCTAACTCAAACAAGATCCCTTCCCCTTAATGTTACTTTATCTGAAAGTGAAGCATTTACATCAAAAAAAAAGAAACAGTCAGGAGGGCTGGTGAGCTTTGAAAGGACACTGCATCTAAGGGTGAATGCTAAATCCACCTTTAAAGTGCTGCCAACGCTAAACGATAACATCTTATCAAATAAATGCTTCTTCACTTGATCTACATGAGCTGTGGTGAAAACCTACCTGCCATGCAGCCTATTAAGTAAGTATTCAGTTAGTCTGTGTTAGTTCAGGTAGCAATAGTAGAGTTTCTGCATTTACACTCAGTGCCTCAGTGTCTTTAGGACACACATTATCAGACCATGCTATTCTTCATCAGAATGACAAGGTTTTACAAAGATCATCTATAAATAATGTGTTGGGTATGGTTGGATTCAGCAGCTAAGAGTAGGACCTCAACTATTCTGGAAATAATTCATTGGGATGATGTTAACAAATCTTTTTGTTTTGCCGCAATAAGAGTGAATCTAATGGCATCTGTCATTTTTCAGGGTCACCCTTGCCCATTTAATCTCAACAATATTTTGCAGGCAATTTGTTGGAAGTTAGACCAATGCTCCAGGACTGGCCTGGAGTCTCCAGGATTGAAGATCAATCTGCAAGACACTGCTGTGTGCAACCCTGGAGAAAAATCATCAGGACATTAAAAAATATTGGGTTTTTCTTTCGTTACCTTCATTCAACATTTCTCTTTACCAGGTATAAAAATATTGAAAATGGGGAGGAGAAAAAGGCTGTTTGTCTGACGATCAAACATCATCCAATTGGGCAATAAGTCTTTAGTTTTCCAATTGGTGTAGGAGGGCAGTACTTACGTCACAAGGATGGATGCGTTTGCTGGCGAATGGCTGGAGTGTGGAGGCAAGTCATGTGATGAAATCTCCAGGAATACATTTCATCGCTGTTGGCAACCCTATTGGAGTGTGAGCTGATAATGGACAAGGGAAACAGGACATCTGGAACCTGAGTGAACAGGCCAAGCAACTTTGCACTTTGGCGGGAAGAGTAGAGGAGCTGAACATTATTTAAATGGAAAAAGACTGCAGAAAGCTGCAGCACAGAGGGATTTGAGGATCCTTGAGCTGAATCGCAAAAAGCTAGCATACAGGTTCAACAGGTAATAGGAAAGGCAAATGGAATGTTAGCCTTTATTTCCAAGGGAATGGAGTATAAAAATAGGAAAATCTTGCTAAAACTATACAAAGCACTAGTTAGACCACACCTAGAATACTGTGAACAGTTTTGGTCCGCTTATCTAAGAAAAGATATACTGGAATTGGAAACAGTCCAGAGAAGGTTCACCAGGTTGATCCCAGGTATGGAAGGATTTTCTTATGAGGAAAAGTTGAGTAGGTTGGGCCTGTACTCATTGGAGTTTAGAAAAATGAGAGGCGACCTTATTGAAACATGTAAGATTTTTAAGGGGCTTGACAGGGTAGATGCTGAGAGGTTGTTTTACCTTGTGGGAGAGTCTAGGACCAGAGGGTATAATCTCAGAGTAAGGAGTCACCCATTTAAGAGAGAGATGAGGTGGAATTTCTTCTCTCAGAGGGCAGTTAATCTGTGGAATTCTTTACCACAGAGGGCTGTAGAGGCTGGGTCGTTAAGTATATTCAAGGCTGAGATAGACAGAATATTAATCAGTAAGGGAGTCAAAGGTTATGGGGAAAAGACAGGAAAGTGGAGTTGAGGATTATCAGATCAGCCATGATCTCATTGAATGGCAGAGCAGACTCAATGGGCCAAATGGCCTTCTTCTGCTACTACGTCTTATGATCAATCAGATTGAAGGCTTGTGAAATAACCAATACAGGGCTGAGAGGAAGTCTAAATTAGATTGATTGGGTGAACGCTTTGCAGAACACCTCCACTCAGTCCGCAAGTGTGATTTGAGCTTCCAGTCACTTGCCATTTTAATTCACCACCTTGCTCTCATACTCACATCTCTGTCCTTGGCCTGCTAGTCTTCCAGTGAAACTTAATTGAAGCTCAAGAAATAACATCTCCTTTACCAATTAAGCACTTCACAGCCTCTGGGCTTAACATGGAGTTCAACAACTTCAGATCATGAACTCTGACCCCATTTTGATTCTGATTTTTTACCATGTGCCAATTTGAATCTTGTTTTTCATGTTTTTGCTTTTGGACAGAGCTGTTCATTATCCTACCATTCACACTCGCTCTGGGCAAATGCTTTGTTTCTTTACTACAATCATTACTCTGGCAGCAAATTATGAGCTAATAACTCGGGTTGTAATCACTATCCTCACCTCCAGGACCACCATCGTGCTGTCACTACTTGTTTGTCATTGAGCTTTGAATTAGCTAACTTTTCCTCCTTGAAAAAACTTCGCATCCTAATCCTGACACTATCCCCGTCTTTGGCTGATCACTCTCTCCTTACGGTGTAGAACCTTAGAATCCTGATGGACTCTGAGCTGAGCTTCAGCACCACTTACATTGTCAAGGCCACCAACCCATCCCCACAAGAATGCTAACCCTTGCATTTGCCTCACTTTCACCACTGCTGAAACCTTCATCGGTGCTATCTTCACTTCCAGGTTTGACTTTTCCAAAAGCTCTCCTCACAGATCTCACACTCTCTCCAATATATCCATAACTACGCCACTCACATCCTATCTCCTGATCTCCAACCACTCCTGCATGTACCAGCTCCCAAGCAAACTCAGATTCTTCATCCTCTTTTCTAAATGCCTTGTTGCCTCATTGTCACTTAGGATGGCGGTGGCTGGGCTGGGTCAGGTTGGGCCCACACCATCCGAAGAGTTGACGGGGAACACATCGCAACACCAACTCCAACTGCCCTGCTGCTAAATTACGCTCTAATGAGTGTTGATTGGCATTAGAGGAAGATAAGGCATGAAAACTGTTGGGTAAAACATCCTTTTTCCCACCCGCTACCGCACTTGGTGCAAATCTGGGACAGTTCCGCCCTAAGCCCCTCACTCAGGAGGATGTCCCATCTTTGACAGCTGTCAGCTAATCTGAATGGCTAGCAGCTCTTCAGTCCCTGCAGCAACAGCACTGCAGTGGCCGGAAGAGGAACTCCATGTAGCTGCCTGAGACTAAGGGCGGAATTTTTTGTACCAGTTTCATCTGCATATTATTATAAGCCCTGCTTGCTGGAATCATCCCCCCATCCTGGATCATCTGAGTACATTGGCATGATTGCGCGCTGACATGCTTCATAAGCAACGTGCACCCAGTGAGTTGCACTTCACTCAGAACTTTGACGTTTGTTTGCCTACTTGCTTCAGTCAGCACTCGCGGTCATCAGAGCCAGGCTTTGCAGACAGCATCACATCCTTTGAGGGGGGCCTACGGGCAGGTCTGTATCTACCAGACCAGCCATAAGGCAGGAGTGACTTTTCAATGGCTGCAGAACTAGGGCATTTTTGGGGAAAGGGGAGAAGTGGCCTCAGGCAAGGGAAGAGACTTCAGGGCTAGGGCTGTACTGGGAAAGGGAGGTATCCTAGGGTGTGTGTGGGGGCACATGTTGATCTGTGCAAGAGGCCTCAAGATGGTGAGGGCTGAGGAGGCAGTCTCCAGAGGAGGTGAGGCCAGATGGAGATGTGCGGGTGTGTGTGTGTGAGAGAGTGTAATGTTGTCCCTTGAGCTGGCAGTGAGTGAGATGCCAGTGAATGTGTGATGGCCTTGTGAGTGTGAGGGTTTAGAGTGGTGAGATGGTTGCCTTACTCTGGCGACACGGAGGAGATCATTCATCCTCTCTCTGCACTGGATGGCCAACCCCTTCTGTGCAGCGCAGGCACTGACCACCACTGCCACCGCCTACCAAGCCGGAGTGGTGAGGTTGCTGGACCTCCTGTGGCCAGAGTGAGGGTGGAGGCCTCCGAAAGACATTCCAGTGACAGGTCACTGAACTCTTTTTGGCTTTCAGGGCCATGTCTTCACTGGAGTAGTCCTGGGCTGTAAGAACTGAGAATTGTGTGGATGGCTGCGGTTTAGATATGTCAGCCAGAGTGAGGTAACGGCATGGCGGGCAATTCAGAGGCCGCCCACCAGCAAAACGCATTTCCTGTGCCGGCATAATTAATGAAGTAGGAAGCGGATGATAAGGTGTGAAAAGACGCCATTGCGGCCAGCGGATAAAACATCCTTTTACCCGCCCACTACCTCATTTATTGAAAATCTGAGACGATTCCCCCCTAAGACCCGGGAACCGGAGACCTAGGTAAGTGTAACGGGTCACAGGGCGGGGAGGTTAGGGAAGGCCTAGGGGGTTGTGAGGGGGGGCAAGCGGGTTCTCGGGGGATAGGCCGGGGTGCAGGGGGAAGTACAGAGGTCATCGGGCCTTAATGGGTGGGCACCCGAGTCAGAAGGGGGCTTCTGATGGAGGCACCCAGTACCCCCTCCGCACCCCCCCCGATATCTAACTTTATTTTTCGGTTCCAAAGCTCAAAGCTCCCACCAGCCTAAAAATTGAGGCTGGGTGGGAAATTGCCCTTAAGTGGTCATTAATTGTCCACTTAAGGGCCTCAATTTGGGCGTGGGGTTCCTTGCCTGAGGCCTTCCCTGCCCAAATGTAAAATCTCAGCAAGGTCAGAGGAAGCGGGAACCTGGATGGAATCCCATCCCTGCAATTTCATGCTCCCCTCCACCTAAAACCCGCTATGTGGAAGTGTAAAATTTTGGCCCCTTGGCCAACATGCAAGTGTGCACTACATTCACACAGTAACACAAGAAATAGGAGCAGGAATAGGTCATATGGCCTGTCGAGCCTGCTCTGCCACTCAATACGAACATGGCTGATCTTGGGCTTCACCCACTCTTTTCCACCCTCTTCCTATATCCCTCGATTCCTTGAGAGATCAAAAATCTCTATTCTAGCCTTAAATGTATTCAGTGATGGAGCATCCGCAATCTCTGGGGTAGAGAATTCCAAAGATTCACAACTTTTTGAGTGAGGAATTTTCTCCTCATCTCTGTCCTAAATGATTGGCCCCTTATCCTGAAACTATGCCCCTGTGCTCTAGATTCCCTAGTCAGGGGAAACAGCCTCTCAGTGTCTACCCTGTAAAACTCCTTCAGAATCATGCATGTTTCAATGAGATCAACTCTCATTTTGATTTACTCCGGAGAATATAAGACCAATTTACTCAGTCTCTCATCATAGGGACAACATCCTCATCCCAGGGGCCAATTTAGTAAATCTTCATTTGTACTGCCCTTACTGAAATATGGAGAACATATTCTGACCCTGACCTTCTTTGCAAGCCCCCCACTTTTATCGCTGGCAGAGCCTTCAACTAGCTGAGTCCGACTGTTTTTTTAAATTAATTCATTGGACGTGGATGTCATTAGCAAGGCCAATATTTATTACCCATCCCAAATTGCCCTTGAGAAGATAATAATGAGCCTTGTTCTTGGTCTTGAACTATTTCTTCAAAGCATAGTTGTATTTATTAATGACTTAGATGATAGAACGAAAACTCACATATCCAAATTTGCTGATGACACAAAGATAGGCGACATTGTAAGCAGCGTAGATGTAAGCATAAAATGGCAATGAGATATTGTTCGATTAAGTGAATTAAATGAAATTGTGGCAAATGGATTTCAATGTTGGTAAATATGAGGATATCAGCTTCAGACCTAAAAAGAACAGGTCAGAATACTTTCTGAATGGTGAAAGGCAGTTAAGAGTCAACCACTTGGGTGTGGGATTAAAGTCACATACAGCTACTTGGAAATATATCGCCGTTCCTTCGCCGTCACTGGGTCAAAATCCTGGAACTCCCTTCCTAACAGCACGGTGGGTGTACCCACACCACATGGACTGCAGCAATTCAAGAAGGGCAGTTCACCACCACCTTCTGAAGGGCAATTAGGCATGGGCAATAAATGCCGACCCAGCCAGCGAAGCCCACATCCCGTGAATGAATAACAAAAATACATTGGTGGTCAAAAGAGACTTGGGAGCCCAGGTACACAGATTATTAAAATGTCATGAATAGGTACAGAAATCATAAATGAATGTTAGCCGTTATACCCCAAGTACTAAAATTCAAGAAGTCATGCTTCAGCTATGTAAAGCACTAGTTTGATCACACCTGGAGTACTGTGAGCAATTCTGGGCATCAATTTTAGGATATATTGGCCTTGGAGGAGGTGCAACATAGGGTTACTAGAATGATACTATATGTCAAGGGTTAATTTACAAAGAGAGATTACACAAGCTAGGGATATATCGCCTGGAATTTATAAGGTAATGGGTTAATTTGATCAAAGTTTTCAGGGTGTAATGGGTAATAGATAAAAATAGATAAAAGAGAAACTATTTCTGCTGAAGTCCAGGACTAGGTTCCAGGACCAGACAGTCTAAAGATTAGAACCATACCTTTCAGGGCTAAAATTAGGAAATACTTCTAAATGTAAAGGGTGGCAGCAATTGGGAATGCTCTTTTCGCAAATGGTGATCGATGCAAAATCAATTGTTAATTTTTAATCCAAAATTGATGGATTTGTGCTATCCAAAGATAATAAGGAATGTGGGACAAAGATAATCTATAGAGTTAGGTCACAGATCAGCCAAGATCTCTCTGAATGGTGGAACAGACTTGAGGGGCTAATGGCCGACTCCTATGTTTCTATGTACCAATGTTCAGCCATTATTCAGGCATAAGCCTCTACAGTGTGTAGAAGCTTTTTTAAAAATTAATTTTCAGGATGTAGGCGTCGCTGGCATGGTCAGCAGTTATCGTTAATCTCTAATTGCCCTGAAGAAGGTAATGGTGAGCCTTATTCTTAAACATCTGTGGCGAAAGTGCTCTCATGGTGATGCTCTTATTTTTTTTGTAGTGGTTCATGGGCCACTTTCAAGGACAGTTAAGATCAACCACTTCAGTGTGGGATTAAAGTCACATAATACACCAGGTTTCCTTGCCTAAAAAATATCAGTGAACCAGTTGGGTTTTGTCAGGCAATCTGACAAATTTATGGTTTTTAACTGATACCAGATACTTAATCCAGGACAAGGAACTGTGCACCACAGAGAAGTGCCTAGCAGTCGGTCTTCAGGCATACTCTTCAGCAGAGATCCCGAGCCAAATTTCTCCTCTGAAATGCAAGGACGTTGAAGAATATTGCATTGCCTCTGCTACCATGTTGGCTGAAATCATCATGGACTGGGGATTGAACCTGAAATTTGCTTAATTTACTGAACTCAAGGACAGACCACATTGAGATTCTAAGCCCATAAAGAGCAGGAGCGGAGTGGCTGCGGTTTACCTGTGAGGGTGCCAGTTCTCACCCAGACACTCGGTGGCGCTGGAATTCAAAAGGAGAGACGTCAAGACCAGGGAAAGAGCTGATTGGTAGGTAGTGGGTAAGTTGTTTTTTTTTCCCACTTAAAAGCGACATTACAGAAGGTAAGAGTCTCAGCATTTGTTTTTTTTTTAAGAAAAGCTAAATAGTTTTCTACTTCGCTTAAATTTAAGGAAATAATCTTTTAATGAAAAACAAACAAAAAGTATGGCAAGGGAGCTCAGTCCCATGTGTTGCGCAGCCTGCAGCATGTGGGAAATCTTGGACACTCCTTGCAGTCTGGATGACCACCTGTGCAGGAAGTGCCACCGGCTTCACCAGCTTGAGCAATGGGTTTCAGACCTTAAGCATCTGCTGGAGACACAATGATGTATCCATAAGGCTGAGGGTCATGTGGATAGCACGTTTTTAGATACGGTCACTCCACAGCTTAAGGGAAGTGCCGCCAGAGAGGGAATGGGTCCACCAGTCATAAGAAGGGAGGAAGGCAGGTAGTCAGGAAAGCCCCAGAGTGCACTTCACTCTAGTTTTTCTATGTGCATAATGGTGAGGGTGAAGGTTCCTCTGGAGTGTGCAGCCAGAGCCAAGTTCATGGCACAGTGGGTGGCTCAGCTGCACAAGGGAGGAGGAGTAAGAGTGCAAGAGCAATTGTGGTAGGACACTCAATAATGAGGGGTGCAGACAGGCGCTTCTGCGGCCGTAAATGTAACTCCAGCATGATGTGTTGCCTCCCTGCTGCCAGGGTTAAGGATGTCACTGAGTAGCTGCAGGGAAGTCTGAAGGAGGAGGGTGAACAGTCAGAAGTCATGGTTCATATTGGTACCAACAACATAGGTAGATAGAGGGGTGAGGTCCTGCAATTCAGCCAAGAATTTAGGGAGCTAGCAGAAGACTAAAAAGCAGGACCTCGAAGGTTGTAATCTCTGGATTACTCTCTGTGAGTATAGGAATAGGAGGATAGAGAGGATGAAAGCGTGGCTGAAGAGATGGTGCAGGAGGGAGGGCTTTAGTCTCCTGGATCACTGGGTCTGTTTCTGGTGCAGGTCGGACCTGTACAAAGTTGGACAGGTTGCACCTGAACTGGAACGGTACCTAAATCCTTACGGGGAGGATTGCTAGTGCTGTTGAGGGTGTTTAAACTAATTTGGCAGGGGGATGAGATACAGGGTGGAGGTACAGTAGGGGGTGATACACAGCCAAATATAGAAGAGAAACTAAGTCAGTCTGGAAGTCAGAGCAAATATAGACCTGTTAAGGCACAAGGGAATAATGCAAGGCCGGATTGCATCTATTTTAAGGCAAGGAGTCTTCCACGTCAGGCAGATGAATTGAGAGTGTTGATTAACACATGGGAATATGATTTTGTTGCTATCACAGAGACATGGTAGAGGAAAGGGCAGGACTGGCAGCTCAATATTCCAGGGTATAGAATCATCAGGTGTGATGGGGGCAGGAGGGTGCGTGTAAAAGAGGTGACATTGCACTATTGATCAAGGAGTCAAGTACTACAGTAAGGAGGGATGGTATCTTAGTAAGTTCCTCAAATGAGGTCATATGGGTAGAACTTAAAAACAAAAAGGGGGCACTCACTTTGATGGGCGTGTAGTATAGGCTTCCAAACAGCGGGAAATAGAGCAGCAGAAATGTCGGCAAATCTCAGAGAAGTGTAAAAATAATAAGGTAATAATAGTAAGGGTTTCAACTTCCCAAATATTAACTGGGATAGACAAAGTGTGAAAGGCTTAGAGGCGGCGGAATTCTTAAAGTGCAGCCAGGAGAGCTTTTTGAGCCAGCACATAGAAAGCTGTACAAGAAAAGGGGTGGTACTGGACCAAATCTTAGGGAATGAAACCGGGGAAGTGGTAGAAGTGTCAGTGGGGGAGCATTTCGGGGATTGTGACCATAACTCTGTAAGATTTGAGGTGGTTGTGGAAAAGGACAAAGGTGGATCGGAAATAAAGGGCCTGAATTGGGAGAAGGCCGATATCTATATTATAAGGCAAGATCTGGCCAAAGTGGACTGGAAGCAGCTACTTGTAGGAAAGCCTACATCAGACCACTAGGAGGCATTCAAAAGGGAATAGTGAGAGTTCAGGGCCAACATGTTCCCGTAGAGGTGAAGGGTGGGACCAATAAGTCCAGGGAACCCTGGATGTCAAGGGATTGGATAAGGAAAAAAAGGAGGCTTATGGCAGATACAGAAGGCTGAAAATAGCAGAAGCCCTAGAGGAGTATAGAGGCTGTAGGGAGGTACTTAAAATTAGGAGAGCGAAGAGGGTGCATGGAAAAACACTGGCAGGCAAGATAAAGGAAAATCCCAAGGCATATTATAAATATATTAAGGGCAAGAGGATAACCAGGGAAAGAGTAGGGCCCATTAGGGACCAAAGTGGCAATCGGTGCGTGGAGCCTGAGGAAACAGGTGAGGTTTTGAATGATTACTTTTCACCTGTGTTCATTATGGAGAAGGATGATATAGGCGTAGAAATCAGGGAGGGAGACTGTGATATGCTTGAACAAATTAGCATTGAAAGGAGGTGGTGTTAGCGGTTTTAGCGGGCTTAAAAGCGGATAAATCCCCAGGCCCAGATGAGATGTATCCCAGGCTGCTATGTGAGGCAAGGGAGGAGATTGTAGGGGCTCTGACACTAATTTTCAAATCCTCTCTGGCCACAGGAGAGATGCCAGAGGACCGGAGGACAGCGAATGTGGTACCATTACAAGTAGGATAGTAGGGATAAACCAGGTAATTACAGGCCAGTGAGTCTTACATCAGTAGTAGGGAAATGATTGGAAAAAATTCTGAGGGACAGGAGAGGCAGTGGTTAATCAGGAATGGTCAGCATGGCTTTGTCAGGGGGAGATCATGTCTAACAAATTTGATTGAATTTTTCGAAGCAGTGACTAGTTGTGTAGGTGAGGGTTCTGCAGTTGCTGCAGTCTACACGGACTTCAGTAAGGCTTTTGACAAGGTCCCACATGGGAGAATGATCAAGAAGGTAAGAGCCCATAGGATCCAGGGCAATTTGGCAAATTGGATTCAAAATTAGCTCAGTGGCAGGAGGCAGAGGGTGATGGGCGAAGGTTGTTTTTGTGATTGGAAGCCTGTGACGAGTAGCGTACCACAGGGATCGCTGCTGGGACCCTTGCTGTCTGTAGTGTACATTAATGATTTAGGTGTGAATATAGGAGGTATGATCAGTAAATTCACAGATGACATAAAAATCGGTGGTGTTGTAAATGTGAGGAGGAAAGCCTTGGATTACAGGGCGATATAGATGGGCTGGTAAGATGGGCAGAGCAGCAGCAAATGGAATTTAATCCTGAGAAGTGTGAGGTTATACATTTGGGAGGACTAATATGACAAGGGAATACACAGTGAATGGTAGGACCCTAGGAAGGGTCAGAGGGGCTTTGGTGTACATGTCCATAGATCCCTGAAGGCAGCAGGACAGGTAAGGTGGCTTAGAAAGGAATATGGGACACTTGCCTTTATTAGCTGAGGCATAGAGTATAAGAGCAGGGAGGTTATGTTGGAGCTGTATAAAATGCTAGTTAGGCCACAGCTGGAGTACTGTGTGCAGTTCTGGTTGCCACACTACAGGAAGGATGTGATTGCACTAGAGAGGGTGCAGAGGAGATTCACCAGAATGTTGCCTGGGCTGGAGCGTTTCAGCTATTAAGAGAGACTGGATAGGCTAGGGTTGTTTTCCTTACAGCAGAGAAGGCAGAGGGGGGACCTGATAGAGGTGTACAAAATTATGAGGGGCATAGAGAGGGTACATAGGAAGAAACTTTTCCCCTTAGTGGAGGTGTCAATAACCAGGGGGCATAGATTTAAGGTAAGGGGCAGGAGGTTTAGAGGGGATTTGAGGAAAAAGTTTTTCACCCAGAGGGTGGTTGGAATCTGGAACACACTGCCTGAGGGGCTGGTAGAGGCAGGAACTCTCACAATAGTTAAGAAGTATTTAGATGAGCACTTGAAACACCATCGCATACAGGGCAACGGGCCAAGTGCTGGAAAATGGGATTAGTATAGATAAGTGCTTGATGGCCGGCATGGACATGATGGGCCGAAGGGCTTGTTTCTGTGCTGTATAACTATATGACTCAAAGACTCTGAATGAAAGTCTCCCTTTTGCCTCTAACCTTAAAGATCCCAGCTGGCCAGATGCATCTGGCATCTTTTAAAACTTTTAAAGTTATAAAAAGCACTGGTAGACTGCAACTGGAGTAACAGCTTTCAGCTCTTGCCACTGTAGCTCAAGAAGAATATATTGGCCTTGGATGAAGTGCAGTGCAGAATCACCAGAAAGATAACTTGGCTTCAAGGGTTAAATTATGAGGACAGGCTGCATAGACCAAGCTTGTATTTGTCTGAGTATATAAGATTAAGGAGTGATCTAATTAATCTGTTTTAGATGATTAAAGGGATCAATTGGATGGATAGAGAGAAACCATTTTCTCTGGTATGGGACTCTAGAACAAGGGGACATAAACTTAAAATTAGAGCTAAGGGCTAAGGCCATAAGACTCAGGTAGGCCCATCGAGTCTGTTCCGCCATTCCACGAGATCATGGCTGATCTGATAACCCTCAACTCCACTTTCCTGCCCTTTCCCCATAATCCTTGATTCCTTTACTGATCAAAACTTGGCTATCTCAGACTTGAATATACTTTACGACCAAGCTTCTACAACCCTCTGCGATAAAGAATTCCACAGTTTAACTACCCCCTAAGAGAAGATATTCCTCCTCATCTCTGTCTTAAACAGGTGACCCCTTACTCTGAGATTGTGCCTTCTGGTCCTAGAGTCTCCCACAAGGGGAAACACCTCTCAGCATTTACCCTGTCAAGCCCCTTAAGAATCTTATATGTTTCAATTAGGTCCCCCCTCATTCTTCTAAACTCCAATGAGTACAGGCCCAACCTACTCAACATCTCTTCATAAGAAAATCTCTCCATCCGCGGGATCAACCTAGAGAATCTTCTCTGGACTGCCTCCAATGCCAGTATATCTTTTCTTAGATAAGGGGACCAAAACTGTTCACAGTATTCTAGGTGTGGTCTAACTAGTGCCTTGTATAGTTTTAGCAAGACTTCCCCATTTTTATACAAACACAATAATACCTGGAAAAACTCAGCAGGTCTGACAGCATCTGCGGAGAGGAACACAGTTAATGTTTCGAGTCCATATGACTCTTTAACAGTTCTGTTGGAGTCATACGGACTCGAAACGTTAACTGTGCTGTCAGACCTGCTGAGTTTTTCCAGGTATTTTTGTGTTTGTTTTGGATTTCCAGCATCTGCAGTTTTTTGCTTTTTTTCCCTATTTTTATGCTCCATTCCCTTTGAAATAAAGGCCAACATTCCATTTACCTTACTCATTACCTGTTGAACTTGTATGTTAGCTTTTTGTGATTCATGCACGAGGACTCCCAAATCCCTCTGTGCTGCAGCTTTCTGCAGTCTTTCTCCATTTAAATAATATTCAACTCCTCTATTCTTCCTGCTGAAGTGCAAAACCTCACATTTTCCCACATTATGTTCCATCTGCCACGTTTTTGCCCACTCACTTAACCTGTCTATATCCCTCTGTAGCTGTTGTCGCTGATGTCAGGAAACACTTTTTAACATGAATGGCAGTGAAAACCTGGAATTCTCTCTCCTGAAAGGCTGTTGAGGGTGAGAGTCAATTGATATTTTCAAAACTGAGATTGATAAGATTTTTGCTGGAGAAGAGCATTAAAGGATATGTAATCAAAGGGGAGGTGGAGTTAAGATGTAGGTTAGCTTTGATCTAATTAAAGGAAAAGGCTCAATGGATGGATGGCCTCCCCCTATTCCTCAGTAACTATCTTTGAAGCCTCACTGAACAAGACATTTACCGTATTTGCCACCATCCTCCCCGTTGGCATTGACCTTTTTGCCCAGCACCTGGACATGTTTGCCACTGGTCCTGCTGTAGAGCTGGTAGACTCTGATCTGCTTCCGGCTCAGGTCATCTGAGTGTCTGGTATGGTTCTCCACGTAGGTCCTGAAGTGCTCTGTGGTCTGCTTTGATTCCTGTTAAATTAATGAATAGCGAGAATGAGGGTAAGGAGCTGTGTGAGGATCAGACACTGAAGGCAAGCGGCTGAGAGTGAGGTGCTGAGAATGAGGGCAAGGAGCTGTTTGAGGCACTGAAAATGAGGGCAAGGGGCTGAGAGTGAGGTACTGAGAATGAGGGCAAGGAGTTGTTTGAGGCACTGAGAATGAGGGCAAGGAGCTGCTTGAGGCACAGAAAATGAGGGCAAGGGGCTGAGAGTGAGGAACTGAGAATGAGGGCAAGGGGCTGGGAGTGAGGAACTGAGAATGAGCGCAAGGAGCTGTTTGAGGCACTAAGAATGAGGGCAAGGGGCTGAGAATGAGGCACTGAGAATGAGGGCAAGGAGCTGAGAGTGAGGCACAGAAAATGAGGGCAAGGGGTTGAGAGGGAGGCACTGAGGATGAGGGCAAAGGGCTGAGAGTGAGGCACTGAAAATGAGGGCAAGGAGCTGAGAGTGAGGCACTGAGAATGAGGGCAAGGGAGTGAGAGTGAGGATGAGATACTATAAATAGGAGAAGGAGCTGAGAGTGAGGATCAGCTATTAAGAATGAGGGTAAGATGTCGAAAAGGAGGATAAGGGTGAGAAGTTGAAAATGATCTAAATTTGGAGACTGTGGTCAAGAAGAGCATCATTTCTAAGAATGAAGGCCTAAAACCAAAATGAGAGAAAAACACTGAGCACAAGAGTTAGGTGGCAACAGTGGGGGTTATTTAGTGTGCATGATGGGGAGATGCCGAAACAGAGGATGTGTTATCGCTGAACTAAGTAATATTTCAAGTTTGGTCAGCCAGATAGAAGGAAGCTCTGGAGGCTCCTGGACACCTGTGAAGTTGATCCCCAATGTCAGAAAATTAAGTTGTGAAAATAGACAAAAAAAAACTGTGGCTTTGAAAGGAGACAACTAAGAGGATACCTTCTCCAAGTATAGTATTAAACACTAACCTGGAGCATTCCCCTAGGTTAGGCCATAATAGTGGAACAAGAGGCACTGATTAAAATGGGTGAAAGGAAAACTGAGGTCAAGTAACCAGAGGGACTTCATACAAAGAGTGATAAACAATGGAAACATATATAAACACCCCCACACCCCCTCCCCCGGGTGTAGTAAGGCTCGTTCAAGAAGAAGCCTGCTCAGATTTAATGAAAATTACTCTCCATTTGACTACTTGTGAACTCGACAATTCAAAACAGCAAGTAACCACACATAATCTGTTAGGAGAGCAGCAATGCATCTTGTAGATGATAAGCCACTGTGCATTGGCATAGAATAGGGAGTCATGTGTATATTCTAGAGAATAGCAGCCCCTGTGTATATTATGGGGAATAGGAGCCCCCATGTATATTACAGGAATTAGCATGTGAGAGAATAGCAGTCTAAATATTATACAGAATAGTGGATTCTGTATATAAGTTATTAAAAGGAACATTGGCCAGAATAAATGGAATTAAAATTTATGACAAGGAGCCAGAGATGAGGAACTGGAAATAGTTAAAAGTGGATGGGGAATAAAACAAAAGTGTCTCAACAATGGTCATTGCAATCGACCAATCAGAGCTGACTTGCCATCCAATCAGCTCTCCTTTTCTCATGCATTATACATCGCTGTTCCTTTGAAATTTGGTACTCTTGTGTCTGTCCTGGTGGATGCAAGACGAAAAGCTTCAACAAACTCAAATGCAACTTTAATAACAATTTGTATTTATATAGCACCTTTAACATAGTAAGTTACCCCACGGTGCTTCACAGAAGCATTACAAAAGAAATTTTGCACCAAGCGATATAGGGAGACAGTGGAGCAGATGGTTGGTCAAAGAAGTAGATTTTAAGCATTATCTCAAAAGATAAAAGAAAGGTAGAGAGTTGGAGAGGGAATTCAAAGCTTTAGGTCCAAGCCACTGAAAGCACAGCAGCCAGTGATGGAGCAATTAAAATTGGGATTGATCAAGAGGCAAGCATTACAAGAGTGCAGATATCTCTGATGGTTGTAAGGCTGGAGGAAATTACAGAGATGGGGAAGCATGAGGCTGTGAAGGGATTTGAAAAAAAGGATGAGAGCTTTAAAATAAAAACATTGCTTGACTGGGAGCCATTAAGTCAGCAAGCACAAGAATAATGGGTGTATGGGGCTTGGCACGGGTAAGGACATGGGCAGCAGAGTTTTGGATGTCCTTACGTTTACTGGTGTAGGTAGTGGGAGGCCGGAGATCATTGGAATAGGCAAGTCCAGAGGCTACAAAAGTATGGATGAGAGTTGCAGCAGCAGATGAGCTGAGATAGGGGCAGAGGTGGCAATAGGCGGTCTTAGTGAAGTCATGGGTATGTGGTTGGAAGATCATCTCATGACCAAATTATGATACCAAGATTGCAAACAGTCTGTTTCTGCCTCAGACAGTTGCAATGGAGAAGGATGGAGTCAGTGGTTTGGGAAAGGAGTTTGTAACGTGGACAGAATACAACGGCTTCAGTCTTCCTTATATTTAGTTGGAAGAAATGTTTGCTTGTCCAGCATTGGATGTCAGATAAGCAGCCGGATAATTGAATAACAGTGGAAGAGTTGAGAGAGATGGTGGCATGGTAAATGGTGCAGGAGTGGAAGAAGAAGACATTACAGGTGATTCTTTGTCTGCCATAAATAATTAAGGATGGAACCAGGCGACTGCAGTCCCTTCCAGCTGGACAACAATGGAGAGGCGTTGGAGGATGATCGTGTGGTCAACCATGTCAAGCAATGTTTTTGTTTTGAAGCTCTCATCCTTTTTTTCAAATCCCTCATGCTTCCCTATCTCTGTAATTTCCTTCAGCCTTACAACCATCAGAGATGTCTGCACTCCTGTAATGCTTGCCTCTTGATCAATCCCAATTTTAATTTCTCCATCACTGGCTGCTGTGCTTTCAGCTGCTTGGCAGCAAGCTGACCAAGGTCCAATTCTACGTACTGAGTCTCTGCTGAATGAAGCATGTTCACATTCAAGGAATCTTCATTTCTTTTCTCATATAATACACCTCTTCCGATAAAAATGATGTGACACACCCTTCACTATAATACCCTGCATATATTCAGCAGAATATATATGTTATAGAGAGTAGCAGAAACTCGGTATGTTTTTAAAGAAATGATATAACAAGCGCCAAATTGCAGCACTCACTGATACAGTGAAGCCCTGCCGGAATACTCTGATATAACACATCCGATGCTGTGAAATTCTCTGATATTACACACTTTTTATTATAACACTCTCTGATATAACATAACCTGAACTATAACACATACGCACGATGGCGTAGTGGTATTCTTGCTGGACTAATAATTCAGAAACCCAGCATAATGCTCTGGAGACATGGGTTCAAATCCCACTCACAGCAGATGATAGAATTTGAGTTCAATAAAAATCTGGAATTAGAAGTCTAATGATAACTATGAAATGATTGTTGTTAAAAAACCATCTGCTTCACTAGTGCCCCTGTAGGGAAGGAAATCTGCTGTCTGTGACTGTGTTGCCCCTTTGGACAAAGGCAACATCACAGTTGGTGGGAAGGCCAGGCAGCCTTTTGCCAGCCTCATCTCGGGTGGGATAATGTTTCCAACAGCTGTTAAAAATTAAATAAAAATTTTAACATTTCATTAATAACATGTCCTTGCTCATGTGGCATGAGGGGACATTTTTATTAACATTTTAAAATCCTTTATTTTTTTAATTTTTATATCTTCAGTTCCCTGTTCACCCTCCTCTCCACACACCTCCCCCGCAACACAGGCAGCACAAAGCACAGCAGCATGCATTTCACGCTGGGCCGGCCCTAACTGGCCCGCCAGTGTGGAATCGTGGTCAGGGCCCGTTTGCGTGTCAGTTCCCCAGTGTTACTGACAGCCCTGTATTCCAGTGTTACTGACAGTCCTGTGTTCCAGTGTTACTGACAGCCCTGTGTTCCAGTGTTACTGACAGCCCTGTGTTCCAGTGTTACTGACAGTCCTGTGTTCCAGTGTTACTGACAGCCCTGTGCCGCAGTGTTACTGACCATCCTGTACCCCAGTGTTACTGACCAGCCTGTACCCGTGTTATTGACAGCCCTGTGTTCCAGTGTTACTGACAGTCCTGTGTTCCAGTGTTACTGACCATCCTGAACCCCAGTGTTACTGACAGCCCTGTGTTCCAGTGTTACTGACAGTCCTGTGTTCCAGTGGTACTGACCATCCTGTATCCCAGTGTTACTGACAGTCCTGTGTTCCAGTGTTACTGACAGCCCTGTGTTCCAGTGTTACTGACCATCCTGTACCCCAGTGTTACTGACAGCCCTGTGTTCCAGTGTTACTGACAGTCCTGTGTTCCAGTGTTACTGACCAGCCTGTACCCGTGTTATTGACAGCCCTGTGTTCCAGTGTTACTGACAGTCCTGTGTTCCAGTGTTACTGACCATCCTGTACCCCAGTGTTACTGACAGCCCTTTGTTCCAGTGTTACTGACAGTCCTGTGTTCCAGTGGTACTGAACATCCTATATCCCAGTGTTACTGACAGCCCTGTGTTCCAGTGTTACTGACAGTCCTGTGTTCCCAACAGTCCTGTGTTCCCGTGTTACTGATAGTCCTGTGCTCCAGTGTTACTGACCGCCCTGTGTTCCAGTGTTACTGACAGTCGTGTTCCAGTGTTACTGACAGCCCTGTGTTCCAGTGTTACTGACCATCCTGTACCCCAGTGTTACTGACAGCCCTGTCCCCTAGTGTTACTGACCATCCTGTACCCCAGTGTTACTGACTGTCCTGTGTTCCAGTGTTACTGATAGTTCTGTGCTCCAGTGTTACTGACAGCCCTGTGTTCCAGTGTTACTGATAATTCTGTGTTCCAGTGTTACTGATAGTCCTGTGCTCCAGTTTTACTGACAGTCCTGTATCTCAGTGTTACTATAGTGCTGTGCTCCAGTGCCACTGGCAGACCTGTGACCCTGTGTTACACTGATAGAACTGTACCCTAGTGTTACATTTTGCACCAGCCTGGCGAAGGTTATCAGACGCACATCTTGTGGATACTCAATTGAATGCAGCAATGCACATCATAACTGGGACCCTCTGCTCAACACCCCTCCTCTGGCTTCCCGTCCTCACAAATATCACTCCCCCACACATCCGCCCATTGATGAAATCCCCAAAGCTGGTTGAAACCATCTGCGCTGCACCTCACCTATCACTCCATTGATGACCTGATCAACCCACCGACTGCCAGCCTTCCATCTCGGTGCCCATATGGAGCAACCTACCTGAGCAAGATCTACAGCAGACATCCTTTGGTCAAGGAATGGGAAACCCGAGATGTTACTAACAAGTTCCTTGTGACAAATCCACATCTGTCAAACGGCAAGCTTTGAGCTACTATGGCGAGAGTGGTGATATGGGGCAGAAATTTCCCCCTGTCCCGGGCGGGGAGGGGGGGAGGGGGGCGTTGTGCGGGGGTGGGCACTAACCCAATTGGCGCTCCCGATCTGGACCGCGCCACCATTTTACATGGGCAGGTCAATTAAGGCCTGCTGTGTGCTCCCTGTGCGGGTGGGGGGAGGGGATTCCCTCAGTCGGGGCCTGTGCTCTTTCACGCATGCCTGAGGTGCTTTACTTTCACTTATGAAACATTGAAGAAAGGTTAAAAAAATGTAAGGATATGTCTCCTCTAGTGAAACTGTCAGATGAGCTGGGACATGTCCATTAATTTTTTCAAAAATTTCAATCCCACCTACCTCCAATAACCTTTCACTGCCTTGTTTATCAAGAATCTATCCACCTCTGCCATAAAAATATTCAAAGTCTCTAACCTCTATAGTGAAGACCGACGCAAAATACCTGTTCAATTCATCTGCCATCTCCTTATTTTCCATAAGACTCACTTTCTGTAGGACTAACACTCATTTTATTCACTTTTCTTATTTAAGTATCTGTAGAAATTCTTACTATCTGTCTTTATATTTCTAGCTAGCTTTCTCTTGTACTCTAATTTTTCCCTCTTTATTAATCTTTTAGTCATTTTTGCTGTTTTTACATTCTGTCCGATCCTCTGACCTGCCACCTATCTTTGCACAATTATATGCTTTTCCTTTAAGTTTGATACTGTCTTTAAATTTTTAGTTAACCAGGGATGGTGGGTCCTCCTATTGGAATTTTTGTTTCTTGTTGAAATGTATCTATTCTGTGTATTCTGAAACATCCCCTTAAATGTCTGCCACTGCATCTCTATTGCCCTATCTCTTAACCTAACTTGCCAGGTCACTTTAGCTAGCTCTACTTTCATGCTTTTATAATTGCCCTTATTTAATTTTATAATGCTAGTCTTAGACCCACTCTTCTCTCCCTCAAACTGAATGTAAAATTGAATCATATTATGATCGCTGCTATCTAGACAGGCCAAGGCCCCTGCGCAGCCAATCTCCATTGCTGGGGCCTCAGTACAAGCCCTTATGCATTTGTGGAGAGACTCAAACAATACAGTGTTTTACTGAGGTGTGTCCCCTCAACAGGCTAAGTGGTGGACTAATCACCTCAAACTCAGCAAATGAGGAAGCAATCACTTGTCTATGGGGATCTGCATTTGCTAAATAAATAACTTGACAAACCTGTACCCTGCTGTTACACTGTGAGATTTGTACACCAGTATTACACTGCCAAATTTGTACGCCAGTGTTACACTGCCAGATTTGTATCCCAGTGTTACACTGCCAGATTTGTACCCCAGTGTTACACTGCCAAATTTGTACTCCAGTGTTATACTGCCAGATTTGTACCCCAGTGTTACACTGCCAGATTTATACTCCAGTGTTACACAGCCAGATTTGTACCCCAGTGTTACACTGCCAGATTTGTACCTGTGTTACACTGCCAGATTTGTACCCTAGTGTTACAATGAAAGACCTGGACCCACAAGTAAAGCTTATTGACAGACCTGCACTCACCAGCAGCATACGAGTGTAATATGGACAGGGCTGTACCCACTACTGTACCACTGTAATATTAATAGACCTGCGCTCACCCTATTCAATATATTGACAGACCAGTATTCACCAGCACTGTACCAGTGTGGTCTTCAGACCCTGATACAAACTACATTTCTTGTCTATTCCCACTCCCTGGTAACTGTCTGAGGCTAAAGCAGACTTTGCAACCTTGGTGTCATATTTGACTTCATCAAATATCCACACCATCAAACCACTACAGGCTCTAACTATAGACCACTGACTACTGAGGTAGCCCGTGTTACTCCTCTATTGGATAATAAATTCATGTGATCTTCCATTATAACATTCTTCTTAAAGATATATTACACATCAGATTACCACACCTCTCCCCCTTTATTCAGAAATGCATTTTTCAGTTACAATTACAATTTTCTCAAAATATCAAATTATTTACAGGGTTTGAGTTGAAAGCACACAAGTGTAGTTATTGAATACCTTTGTAAATAAACAGAATGTGTTCCACCTAAGAAGTGTCTACTGACCTACTCTGTCTATGGTACCAACTCAGCCATCCCAAAACAAATTCCAACAAACTGGCGTCTTAAAGCAGGAAAGCAAGGTGAAGAGGCAGAGAGATTTAGGGAGGGAATTCCAGAGCTTAAGTAATTTACAAATTCAGACTTTCTGGGTGTTTCCTATGTGTGTAGAACGTCTCAGCTCCACAGCTTCAGATGCTTCGTCAGGAACCTCCTTTTCTGATGTTGTCCAAATATCAGGTTCTTCGGCGGGCACCCGCAAATCTGTTTCCTCAACTCTCGCAGGTACAGCTAACCCTTCAGAGACATCTGTATTCGGTACAGTTCTCTCAACAGGAAACGTTGACTCGGTCATGAACATTGGTGAATGGTTTGTCTCCTCCTTATATGATCCACATGTCTCCGTATGACTCAGTCTTCCACCTTCACGTGGTAAGAAGGAGGTCTTGTTACTGCACTTATTTCACCCCATAACCACTTTGGTCCTTCTCCAAAATTCTTCACAAATACTGTGTCTCCTACAGTAAACCTCCTGTCATGACTATGCCAGTCATGCCTAGTTTTCTGACTTCCCTGGCTCCTTTCCACCTTTCCCCCTAAATTTGGCATTATTAAGCTCAATCTTGTCCTGAGACGGCATTTCACCAATAATTCCGCAGGTGCAACACCTGTTGTTGTGTGAGGGGTGGTCCTATAATGGAATAGAAAGCCTGCTAGCTTGGATGCTATGGAATCTCCAGTTAATTTCTTCGTGCCAGCCTTGAATGTTTGAACCACCCTTTCAGCCAGTCCATTTGAGGAAGGGTGGTATGATGAAGTTTCTACGTGAGTGATATCATTGAGACTGATAAACCATTGAAGCTCAGCATTCGTAAATGCCGTGCTGTTATCAGATATGAACACTTTTGGTAGCCCATGAATGGCAAAACTTTGACATACCTTCTCAATTGGAACAGAGGACATTGGTGACTTCCCCTCATATATGTCCATCCATTTTGAGTGGGGATCACAATGCGCAGAAACATGTTCCCATGAAAGGTCCCACATAGTCAATGTGTAATCATACCCATTGCCTTCCTGGCTACGCCCAAGGGTGTAATGGAGCTGTTGAAGGTAACTTTTGCACTTGGTGACACTGCATACTAAGCTCTCTATTTCTCCATCCATCCCAGGCCAACATAGATAGCTACGTACTATGATCTTCATTTAGGAAATTCCTGGATGTGCACTCTGTAGTTCAATTAACAATGGCGTTCTTTCTTTTGGAGGAACTATCGCTCATGCTCCGTACAATAAGATACCATCCTGGCTGGTTATTTCATGCCTTCTGTTAAAGTACGGTTTCATTTCATCAGATACCTGCTCTTGTGACCAACCATGAAGAACTTGTTCTCTTACTTTGGATAAGATTGGATCTCGACTTGTCCTTTCTCTGATCTGTCCAGCAGATGCTGGTGATGAATCTAAGAAGTTCAACAGTAAAACAAGTTCTTGAGGAGCTGGGACATCCTCATCATTCTCCTGTAAGAGCAAATGACTAAGTGCATCAGCGTTTGCAATTTGACTTCCAGGCCTGTGGATGAAAGTATACTCAAACGCTGCCAGAATCAATGGTATTATTTGTGTTTCTGTGTCTTCTTTTGATGGACTTTCTTATTTCTGACACTGACTTTAATCTCTGCCTTCTTTTCGAATTCCATATTTGCCAGACCACTCTCAGGTGCAAGCTCGTCTTGAGTGAACTCAATGGTTGAGCTTTCCAGAATTTTATAATTTGTCTGCTTCTTGGAAAATTCTGTAACTTTTGTCTCCAAAGCCTC
Organism: Carcharodon carcharias; assembly: GCF_017639515.1. NCBI lineage: Eukaryota > Metazoa > Chordata > Chondrichthyes > Lamniformes > Lamnidae > Carcharodon > Carcharodon carcharias. The sequence goes on along the minus strand of NC_054467.1, from coordinate 252,137,909 downwards.
GTTAGCTTCGTGCAGCTGCTTCTTCAGCTCTTCCATCTCTTTTTTACATTGGTGTACTGCCTCCTGGAAAATTAAGCATTAGCATATCTTCTGTGCCAACTCATCCTTCATTTTACTCAGAGAAGTACAGAGCTCTCTGATTCTTCTCATACTTTTCCAGAGGTACAAGCTGAGACGGGAGGGAAACTGGTCATGTGTGAAGGTCCTTCGGCAGGATTTCACTTTTCTTTCGGGGGTTGTTCACCTCAACCCGGACTCTGTCCCTCAGGATGGTGTCTCCTAATTCTTTTTGCTGTCTTACCGTGCCTTTGCTTGAAACATCCTGCATTTCTTTAGGTTGTTGAGTCTTTATACTCCCCTTTTCCAAAAGAGGAATGTTTTCAGCTTCCTTTTGGAATCTCTATGACAATTGAAGGTTGATTTCCCTCAGCCCGTTTCATTCAAGGACGCTTGGCCCCCTCACCTGCTTCCACCGTCAAGGATAGTTTTACTGATTAGTTTCCATAATGGACACTAAGTCTGCTTATGCCTTTGGGCAGAATTTTAGGCTCGGCGTACGGGCACGCGCCTGACACGCCCGAATATAAAATGGCGCACGATGACGTCGGGCATGTGTCCCGGCTTCATCGCACACTCGCGCGACATTTCGTTCGGCGGGCGCAAGCTAATTAAATTCAAATTTACGCTGCCCATCCAACCTTACGGTTGACAGGCAGGCGAAAAGGCCAAGTGGCCTTTACATTTTTTTGGAAACCTCATCCACGAGTGGGATGAGGTTCCCTAAAGCAAATAAATGCTAAATAAGAACTTTATTTTGGAATTAAAAACATGTCCCATCTCATGTGACAGAGTCACAGGAGGGGACATGTTTTTTTATAATTTTTACTGTATTTATTACTTTTTTTAAAAAATGCTTCAATCCCCCTGAGGCAGCTGCGTCATGATGCTCATTTGGAGAGCCGGTGCAGACATGATGGGCTGAATGGCCTACTTCTGTGCCATTAAGATTCTGTGATTCTGTTTCAGACAGTAATCTCTTCTGAATCATGTCCTCATTTACACCACACACTAAACAATCTCTGAGCATGTCATTTAAATATGTACCAAACTTGCAATGTTCTGCCAACTGGCCACATAATAAGCAACTGTCTCCCCTGAGACTCTAATTCTTGAGCTAAATTTGAACCATTGCATCGTTACCGAGGGCCTTAGCTGGTAATGATCTTTTACAAGGTCCATCAGTTCCTCAACTTTTCGAATCAGCGGCACCAGATGCTGTCAGACTTCGAATCAATCCATTGGTTTTACTCCCACACGTGGATAAGAGGATCGCTTGTCTCTTCCCTTACTGCACAATGTCAGTCGCTTGGAAAACTAACGCGAGGCATTCAATATAATGAGACCAATCGTCCGTGGCTGGATCAAAAGGATCAAATCTTCTGAATTGCGGCATTCTGTGAGGGGATTGCTTCAACCATTAGGACGGAAATTCTACTTACAATTACCATGCGAAGTACAGCCCGATTTAAGGGGTTGTCACAAGGAACCTGCTGGTGACTGCTGTGCTTAGTACTGTACCAGTGTAGTATTAACAGGCTTGTACCCACCATCATTCTACCCATGTAATACTGACAGACCTGTTCCCAACTGCACTGTACCAGTGTAATATTGACAGTTCTGTGCCCACCAGTACTGTACCCATGTAATTACTGACAGACCTGTTCCCAACTGCACTGTACCAGTGTAATATTCACATTTCTGTGGTGACAAGTACTGTAAAAGTGTAATATTGACATCACCAGTACTTTAACAATCCAATAAAACAGATCAGTACCAATCAATACTGAAGCCTGGTATCATACTGTTGAAAATACTGTCTCCAAACACAATCTTAGGTTAGCAGAGTTAAACCAATTGGTGTTTTTCATGATTGAAGTGGATTAAACATTAATATTTCATCTACCCAGCTATAAAATGATGTGACAGCACTGTACGCCTCACACTCAGGGGTCATTTAAGAAATAACATTCAAAGAGTCTTTCTCACCCCCGGTCCCTTGCACCCATTCCTCCTACTTTACCTGTCTGGGAGTACATGAGTGATTGCAGCACATTCCCTTGGGGGTTTCTCTCCGCATGTTTAACCACGCAGTTCCAGCCAAGAAACTGCAGCCGATTCATTACCTCAGGAGACTGAGGCCAGCTCCAATTTCCACCTGAGACCAAACAACCAGCCTATTTCAATCGGCAGGTTTATTTTTAATGGTCCGGTCCCTAGAGGTGTGGCTTTTGCCAGGATTGGTTTTGGTGGGTAGAAAAGGATGGCTAAACTCTTGCTATACAGCTATGGTCCATGAAGAAAGGAAAGGAAGACAGGATGGATGAAGGAAAGGGAGGAGGGAAAGGAAAGGAGGGAGGGAGGCAAGTAGGGAGAGAAACAGGAAGAAGAAGGAGGGAAAGAGCTAGGATGAGCAGAAGGGAAGGAGAGAGAGAGAAAGGAAGGAAGACTAGGATTTATCTTTCCTAAATGTTACGCAGCCAATCATAGAATTGTTACAGTGTAAAAGGAGGCCATTCAGGCCACTGTATCTGCACTGGATCTCTGAACATTTTAACTTAGTACCAATCTATTGCCTTTTCCCCATGACCCTGCACATTGTTTCTATTTAAATAATTATCCAATGCCCTCTTGAATGCCTCAATTGAACCTGCCTCCACTACACTTCCAGGCAGTGCATTCCAAACCCTAACTACTCGCTGTGTGAGAAAGTTTTTTCTTCTTTGCTTCTTTTAAAAAACACTTTAAAACTGTGCCCTCTGGTTCTCGATCTGTTCACGAGTGGGAACAGTTTCTCCCTATCTACTCTGTCCAGACCCTTCATGATTTTGAAAACTTCTATCAAGTCTCCTCTCAGCCTTCTCCTCTCAAAGGAAAACAGTCCCAACTTCTCCAATCTTTCCTCATAACTATTCTTGTAAACCTCTTCTGCAGCCTCTCCAATGCCGTCACATCCTTCCTCTAGAGTGGCGGCCAGAACTGTACACAATACTCCAGCTGAGGTCTAACCAGTGTCTTATATAAGTTCATCATAACCTCCCTGCTCTTGTACTCTATGCCCCTTTTAATGAAGCCTAGAATACTGTATGCTTTAGAAACAGCTCTCTCTACCTGTCCTGCCACCTTTAATGACTTATGTACATATACACCCAGGTCTCTCTGCTCCTGTACACCCTTTAAAATAGTATCCTTTACGTTATACTGTCTCTTCATGTTCCTTGTACCAAAGCGCATCACCTCACACCTCTCCGCATTGAACTTTATCTGCCACATATCTGCCCACTCCACCAATGTGTCAATGTCCTTTTGAAGTTCTACACTGTCCTCCTCACTGTTTACAATTCTCCCATGTTTCGTGTCATCCATAAACATTGAAGTTGTTCCCTGCACACCAAGATCTAGGTAATTTATACATATCAGGAAAAGCAAAGGTCCCAATAGCGACCTCTGGGGAACTTCATTGCAAACCTTCTTCCAGCCCAAAAAGTACCTGTTAACCATTACTCTGTTTCCTATCCCTCAGCCAATTTTGTATCCACGTTGCTACTGTCTCTTTTATTCCATGCCCTATAACTTTCCTCACAAGGACTGTTGTGTGGCACTGTATTGAACGCCTTTTGGAAGTCCATATACATCAACAGCCTTGCCCTCATCAACCAACACTGTTACCTCTTCAAAAAACTTCAGCAAGTTAGTTAGACATGATTTTCCTTTAACAAATTCATGCTGACTCTTCTGAATCAATTCACATTTTTCCATGTGATGATTAATTCCATCCCGAATAATTGTTTCTCGAAGTTTACCCACTGAAGTTAAACTGACTGGTCTGTAATTACAGGGCAGATCTTTACAACCTTTTTTGAATCAGAGCAATGCTTGCAATTCTCTAGTTCTCCGACACCTCCCCTGAATCCAGGGAACATTGAAAGATTATTGCCAGTGCCCCTGCAATTTCCACTCTCACTTCCTTCAAAATTCACTCATCAGGTCCCGGTGCCTTATCAATTTTAAGTGCCGACAGCTTATTCAATATCACCTCCTTATCAATTTTAAACCCTTCTAGTAACTGAGTTTCCTCCTCTGTCACCATGGCCTGGGCAGCATCTACCTCATAGGTAAAGACACTTGTAAAATATTCATTTAGCACCTCAGCTATGCCTCTTGCCTCGATGTGTAAATCCCCTTTTTGGTCCCAAATTGGTCCTACTCTTCCTTTTACCACTGTTTTACTATTGATTTGCTTATAGAATACTTTGGGATTTCCATTTATGTCAGCTGCCAGTCTTTTTTTATAAACCCTCTATGTTTCTCGTATTTTCTTTTTCACATCCCTTCTGTACCTTCTGTATTCAGCTTGCTTCTCAACTGTATTTGCTACCTGACACCTGTCGTAAGCACACTTTTACTTCTTTCACCTAACTTCTATCTCCTTTGTCATCCAGGGAGCTCTGGATTTGTTGGTCCTGCCCTTCCCTTTTGAGGGAACATACCTTGACTGTGCCCAAATGATCTCCCCTTGAAGGTAGCCCATTGTTCAGCTATTGTTTATCCTGCCAATCTTTGGTTCGAGTCTATCTGGCCCAGCTCCGTTCTTGCCCCATTGAAGTCCGTTTTCCGCCAGTTGATTATTCTTACTCTGGATTGACCAATATGATTTTCCACCATCATCCTAAACCTTATGATACAATGATCACTGTTCCCTAAATGTTCACCCACAGTCACTTGATCTACTTAGCCCACCCCATTCCCAAGAACCAGGTCTAGCAGTGCCTCATTTCTTGTTGGACTGGACACATACTGCTGTAGGAAATTCTCCTGAACACAATCCAGGAACGCTTGTCCTTCACTGCCCCTAACACTATCACTATCCCAGTCTATATATGGGTAATTAAAGTTCCCCCATTATAACTACTCATGAATGTTTACACCTCATTGTAATTTCCTTGCAGATTTGTTCTGCTATATCCTTCCCACTAGCTGGTGGTCTACATACTACACCAACAATGTAATTATACCTTTCTTATTCCTTAGCTCTAGCCCAATCGATTCTTCCTTCAATCCTCTGACACATCCTCTTTCTCCAGTACTGCAATACTCTCCTTCACCAAAAAAACCACCACTCCTCCTTTTTTCCCTTTCCTATCTTTTCTGAACACCTTGTAACCAGGAATATTTAACACCCAGATCTGCCCTTCCTTAAGCCCAGTCTCCATTATCACCACAACATCATAATCCCACAAGGCAACCTGTGCCTGTAACTCCCCAGTTTCACTAACTATACTCCGTGCATTCACATACATGCAGTGTAACCCTGATTCAGACTTCATTACTTGCTCCCTTACTCCAACTCCACCTATTAACCTACTATTCTCTATTTTAGTGCTACGTGCCTCTCCCAGCATTCTGTGCACCCTAGGTATTACATTCTAATATTATCTCCTGGTTCCCAGAGCCCTGCTGAGTTAGTTTAAACCCTCCCAACAGCACTAACAAAATGGCCCACAAGGAACTCAGTCCCAGCTCTATTCAGATGCAACCCATCTGGCTTGTACAGGTGCCATCTCCCCCAGGGCCAGTCCCAGTGTCCCAGGAATCTAAAGCTCTCCCTCCTGTAACATATTTCCTGCCATGCATTCATCTGTCTTATTTTCTTATTTCTGTACTCACTTGCATTTGGCACTGGGAGTAATCTGGCGATTATGACTTTAGAGGTCCTGCTTGTTAATTTTCTACCTAGCTCCCTAAATTCTGATTGCAGGACCACATCCCCCTTCCTACCTATGTCGTTAGTACCAATGTGGACCTCTGGCTGTTCACATTCCCCCAGTGAAGTACTTCTGAAATATAATCGCTATTGTAATGCAGAATCAGACCAGACAATTTGCGCACAGCAAGCTCCCACAAACAGCAATGAAATAATGACCAAATAATCTGTTTTAGGAGATAGGTGAGGGATAAATGTTGACCAGGATAGTGGGGAGAACCCCTCTGTTCCTCTGAAATATTCTTGTGGGATATTTGATGTCCACCTCAGAGGGCCTCCATGGCTTAGCCGAAAGATGGTGTCTCCAATGGTGCAGCACTCCCTCAGTTCTGCACTGGAGTGTCAGCCTGTGTTACATGCTCTGGAGCAGGGGAGAGGTGATGACGTAGTGGTATTGTCGCTGGACTAGTGATCCAGGGTAATGTTCTGCGCACTTGAGTTTCAATCCTTCCACGGCAGATGGTGGAATTTGAATTCAATAAAAATCTGGAATTAAAAGTCTAATGATGACCATGAAACCATTGTCAACTGTTGTAAAAACCCATCTGGCTCACTAATGTCCTTTAGGGAAAGAAATCTGCTGTCCTTACCTGGTCTGACCTACACCTGACTCCAGATCCACAGTAATGTGGTAGACTCTTAAATGGCTGCTGAACAAGGGCAATAAATACTGGTCTAGCCCCCCATGAATGAATAAAAAAAAGGCTGGAAGTCACAAACTTCAAACTCAGGCACCAGTTCTTTCAGTTGAGTCACATTTGGCATGATACTCTGCCTAAAGACAAAATATTTCTGCCTAAAGTATCTGGCTCATCTGCACGGTGCTCTTATCTATTATATGATGATAGCAACAATTTGTAAATTGGAAAAAGGCAGAGATCAATCATTCTGACCAAGAGAGAACCAGAATTGAATGGGAGCTGCATATTTTTTTTCTTAGTAAAGGAGGCTATGAAAGGGGAAAGGAGACCACAAGAAGCCCTCTATTGCAGCCATTCAAAAGTTTCTTAAATAATTCTTAAAAGCAATGAGGTTATTTCCTTTGTAATGATTGGTTCTGCTGCAGCTGGAGTACTGCGTTCAATTCTAGGGATCACACTTTAGGGAGGATGTTAAGAGTTTGGTGAGGATTCAGAGGAAACAGTGGTACAGTGGTAGTGTCATTGGATTAGTAATAGCAAAGGCCCAGTGGTGATAGAGGTTCAAATCTCACTGCAGCTGGTAGAATTTCAATTCAATAAATAAAATCTGAAATTGAAAGCTAGTCTTAGTAATGGTGACCATGAATCTAACATTGATTGTTGTAAAACCCCAGCTAGTTCACTAATGTCCTTTAGGGAAGGAAATCTGCTGTCCTTACCTGGCCTGTCCTACATGTGACTCCAGGCCCATAGCAATGTGGTTGATTCTTAACTGGCCTAGCAAGCCACTCAGTTCAAGGGCAATTCAGGATGAGCAATGAATGTTGACCTTGCCAGTGACACTCCATGAAAGAGTAAGCTTTTAAAAAAGCAGGGATGAGACATGTCAATTCATGGAGAGACTGGAGAAGATGGGATTGTTCTCCTTCCAGCAGAGACAGGTCAAGGGGAGATCTAGGAGGTGTTCAAACTTATGAGGAGGTTTTGATTTGGTTAATCATGTATCCACTGGCAGCATGGTCAATAACTAAAGGACTATTTGGCAAAAAAAGAACCAAAGGAAGAGGAAAATATTTTTTACACAATGACTTGTGACCCAGAATGCACTGCCTGAAAGGGTGGTGGATGCAGAAACTTACAGAAAGGAATCGGACATATATTTGAAAAGGAGAGACCAAGGGGAATGGGGCTAATTGGATAGCCCTTTCAAAATGCTGGCACAGCAATAATACACCAAGCGGCTTTCTTGAATGCTGTATTCTAAGAGGTAAAGATTGCAAAACAGTTATGGCTGAGGACGGATTTCAGCCCACCATCTAGAATGACCCCTAATCCCTACCACTGACCTCCCTTACCCATCTTCCTGGTCCTTCAATGATTCTAGGGACTCCACCTCCAACGTGCTCCCTACTCAATTTTTCCCTTGTCAGACGGGCTTGACGGGGGTGGGTGGGAGCGGTCGGGACGCCAACCGCTGCCGCAATCGGGGCCTGACCACAATTTCACACTGGCGGCCCTAAGGGGAAACGCTTGCTGCAGCACTCAGCGCCGCCAGTGTGGGGAGGAGGGGAGGGGGGGGGAAGGAGGGCAAGTGCAAACTTCGCACAGACGTGCGAGTGCACGCTGGAAAAGAGCCGCCTCAGGGAGATGAACAGTTTTGAAAATAAAAAGTAAAGATTGTGTAAAATGTTGACAAACATGTGCCCTCATGTAACTCATGAGCAGGGACATGTTAAAAATTAGGACGAAATTTTGTTTTTATTTTTTAATGACGGATCGAAACATCATCCCACCCGCAGATGAGGCTTCGCAAAAAATGCAAAGGCCGCTTGGCCTTTTCACCCGCCCGACAACCATAAGGACGGACAGGCAGCGAAAAATTTAAATCAATTGGATTGTTCGCAGCCTCAATAGGCCTCTTAATTGGCGGCGGGCACACTGCCAACTCATGCATGCGCCCGTCAACCGAAATATTGCATGAGTGCGCGATGATGTCAGGACGCTCGCCTGATGTCATCGCGCTTCATTTTACACTCGAGCGGGTCGGGCGCGTGCCCACCCGTTCAGCGAAAAGTCCTGGCCAGATATGTTGACTGCTCCTGTCCAAAGAACTTCCTGATGTTGGTCCTAAATTTATCTTTTACTAAGTTTGAACCTGTGTTCCCTGCACCCTACTCGTTCTTCAGTTTGAAGGGCAGAGGGGTTAACTTTGGTGTATAGACCAAATTTTAACTCTTAACCAACATCACGAGAAAAAAAAGTTCTTAGATAATTTAGTCAGCTATCTCACTGCTGATTGTGAAACCTTGCTGTGCACAGATTGGCTGTTGATGTAACAACAGCAGAAGTACTTCACAAGATGACTAGGGAGGGATTCAGAAGGTCATTCAACCTGAGAGAACCTTACGCTCCCCCCACTGTAACATCCAATTGCTTATTAAACTGATCCAGAGCCTTTACTTCCACCACCCTCATCTGGATGATTCTTTCACACATGTCTGTGCATGCTGTGTGTGTATTTCTGTGTTAGTGTGTGGCTAGATGCACACACACATTCTTTATGTATGTTCCTGCGAGTTTGCCTGTGTGCATGTAGGTCTGCGTATATGTATGTGGATATACATTGACAGAAACATTCATTCATTTAACTCATTCATTTGTGTGTGTTTAGAAGTGTCCTGCAGCCATATGAAGCCATAAAATAAAGGCCAACAGCATTTTAGGTTTTATAAATAGAAGCATCGAGTACAAATAATAATAAATCTGACCCAACCAGTGGTTAGACCACAGCTGGAGTACTAAGGTCAATTTGAGTATCCCATTATAGAATGAACATTAAGGCCACGGAAAGTGCACTATGTAAATTCACCAGGTTGATACCAGGGATGGGAAACTCTAGGATGAATATTTGAAACAGAGGAAGACAGAAGACTGAAGCTAGTGCCAGGGCACTCGAATTAGTTTTGGATTGCTCTAGCAAAGACTCGATGGCCTCCTTCTGTGTTGTAAATGATTATGGTTCTACCCTTGATACCCTGAAGCTTGCAGTTGTTTTTGCTGTTTGTTTGCCTGAGGGGATTTCTCAAGAGGTTTTATTGAACTTGGCCACATGTTTTTTTTTGGTTTCTTTGCCTCCCCTGGGAGTTAGTGTTCCTAACGGTGAGAGTTGTGTACAAAGTTGCACCGTAGAACAGACTGAGCGACCATTGATGGGTCTGATGGTCTATTCCTGTCTTTTCCATATGTACCTCAAAAGAGTCCCTCCAGCTGCAGCAGTGTGGCATTTTTCCATTTCCTTGTATAGCCAGGCTTATGGCCTTTCTAAAGTGGGAATACCTTTTAAATTCCAGAAAGTCAGTAGATGTCAAGAAGTGCGAGCCGTGTCAAGAGCATATGCCAAGTCAGCACAAAGCACCATTGATTCCACATGACGTTCCTACCCATCCTTGGTCCAAAATCGCATCTGACCTCTTTCATGTCAGCACTGACTTCATCGTCACCGTCGACTACTTTACCAAATACCCCACCATTCGACAATTGCACAATGCATCAAGCACAACTGTTGCGCACACCCTAAGTGCTATTTTCAGTTTATTTGGTGTACCTAGAGAGACCATTACGGATAACAGTCCACAATTTATTGGTAAGTCATTTCAGGATATGTGTGAGAAGTGGAATGCTATTCCCATGTGCCTCGTCTTAATAAATGAACCCACAACATGTTTACCCAATCCCTTATGTGTCTCGTACAGCAAATAAGCTCAAGGTATTATATCATTATAATAACACAACACAGCTCACTATTCAAGGGGGCCAGCTTCTTCTGCCAGCTGCAGCTTTCTCTCTCTTCTCGTAGCTTCTGACTCTGCCCTCTCTTCAGCCCACGCTCAGGGCTTCAGGTTCTTTTTTTAAATTCATTCATGGAATGTGGGCATCGCTGGCTGGGCCAACGTTTATTGCCCATCCCTAATCGCCCTTGGGAAGGTGGTGATGAGCTGCCTTCTTGAACCGCTGGAATCCATTTGGTGTAGGTAAACCCACAGTGCTGTTAGGAAGGGAGTTGTAGGATTTAGACCCAGCGGCAGTGAAGGAACGGCGATATATTTCCAAGTCGGGATGGTGAGTGACTTGGAGGGGAACACCTAGGTGATGGTGTTGTCACGTGTCAGCTGCCCTTGTCTTTCTAGATGATAGTTTTTCATGTGTTTGGAAGGTGCTGTCAAAGGAGGCTTGATGAGTTCCAGCCCTCTCTTCAGTCTTCAGTCAGGACTTCTGGTTCTGCTATCTCTCCAACCCAAGTTCAGGCTTTCTGCCTCCTCCCTCTCTTAAGGGAGGGAAAGAAGTCACTAGTGGGAGTGGTCTACAAGACCCCTAACAGTTACCACAATGTAGGATAAAGTATACAGAAAAAAAATATTGGGTGCTTATAATAGGGGGACAGCAATAATCATGGGTGATTTTAATCTACATATAAACTGGAAAAATCAGGCCGGCAGTAGTAGCCCAAATGAGGAGTTCATAGAATGCTTTTGAGGTAGTTTTTTTAGTGCAGCACATTCTGGAACCAACCAGAGAGCAGGTTATGTTAGACATGGTATTGAGCAATATGACAGGGTTAATTAATGACCTCAGACCACAGGGCACCCCTAGATAGCAGGGACCACAATATGATTGAATTCTACATCCAATTTGAAAGAGAGAAGAGTGGGTCTAAGACTAGTATATAAAACTTAATAAGGCGGCAGTGGCATAGTGTTATTGTCACTGGACTAGTAATCCAGAGATAAGGGTAATGCTCTGGGGACCTGGGCAGATGGTGGAATTTGAAGTTTAATGATAACCACGAAACCGTTATCAATTGTTGCAAAAAGCCATCTGGAAGAAAATCTGCCATCCTTACATGTGACTCCAGATGTGGTTGACTCTGAAATGGCCTAGCAAACCACTCAGTCCGAGGGCAAATAGGGGTGGGCAACAAATGCTGGCCTTACCAGCGATACCCACATCCCGTCAAAGAAACAAAAAATAAGGTCAACTATGTGGGCATAAAAGCTGAGCTAGCTGAAGTGAACTGGGATACTAGGCTAGAGGATAGATCAATAGAGAAGCATTGGGAGACAGTTAGTGGGTTATTTCAGAATAAGTACATGCCTACTATAAAGAAAAATTCTAAGACCCACCATCTGTGGTTAACTAAAGAAGTTATGGAAAGCATCAAACTTATGGAAAAAGCATATAACTGTCCAAGGATGACTGGCAGAATATAAAGAATGGCAGAGAATGACTAAAATGTCAATCAGGTGAGAGATATTAGAATATGAGAGGAAGCTAGCTAGAAATGTAAAATGGATAACAAGAGTTTCTACAGGTATTTAAAAAGGAAAAGTGAGTATTGGTCCTCTAGGGAGTGACAGTCTCCGGGTCCTGATGGACTTCATCCTAGGTTCTTAAAAGAGGTGGTTAATGAGGTAGGAGATGCATTTGTGTTAATTTTCCAAAATTCCCGAGATTCTGGAAAGGTTCTATCAGACTGGAAAGTAGCAGATATAACCCCTCTATTCAAGCAAGGAGGGAGGCAGAAAACAGGAAACTATAGGCCAGTTAGCTTGATGTCTGCAATGGGAAGTTGTTAGAATCGATCATTAAGGAGGTTATAGCTGGGCATTTAGAGAAACTCAAGGTAATTGGGAAGAGTCAGCATGGTTTTGTGAAAGGGAAATCATGTTTAACCAATTTATTGGAGTTCTTTGAAGGAGTAACATGCGCAGTGGATAAAGGGGAGCCTGCAGACCTGCTGTATTTGGCTTTCGAGAAGGCATTTGATAAGGTGCCACATCAAAAATTATCGCGAAAAATAAAAGCAAATGGCATAGATGGTAATATATTAGCTTGGATAGATGATTGGTTGGCTGGCAGAAAACGGATAGTATGCACAAATGGAGCTTTTTCTGACTGGCAGGATGTAAAGAGTGGAGTCCCGCAGGGGTTTGTGCTGGGCCCTCAACTTTTTACAATTTATATCAATGACCTAGTTGGTGGAGTGAAGGCATCGTAGCTACATTTTCAGATGACACAAAGATAGGTAGGAAACTATGTTGTGAAGAGGACATAAGGAGGTTGCAGACGGATATAGATAGGTTGTGAGTGGGCAAAAATCTGGCAGATGGGGTATAATGTAGGAAAATGTAAAGTTGTTCACTTCGGCAGGAGGAATGAAAAAACAGAGTATTACTTAAATGGAGATAGGCTGCAGAATTCTGAGGTGCAGTGGGATCTAGGTTTCCAGTACATGAGTCACAAAAAGTTAATATGCAGGTACAGCAAGTAATTAAGAAGGCTTATGGAATGCTATTCTTTATGACAAGAGGAATTGAATATAAAAGTAAGGATGTTATGCTTCAGTTATACAGGGCATAGGCATCTCGAATACTGTGTGCAGCTTGGTCTCCTTATTTAAGGAAGGATGTAAATGCGTTGGAGGCGGTTCAGAGGAGGTTACTAAATTGATACCTGGAATGAGTGGGTTGTCCTTTGAGGAAAGGTTGGACAGACTGGGCTTGTTTAGAAGACTGGAGTTTAGAAAAGTGAGGGCTGATGTATAAGATCCTGAACAGTATTGACAAGGTGGATGTGGAAAGGATGTTTCCTCTTGTGGGTGAGACCAGAACTAAGGAGCACTGTTTTAAAATTAGGGGACGCCCTTTTAGGACAGAGATGAGGAGAATTTTGTTTCTCCCAGAGGGTTGTGAGACTTTGGAACTCTCTGCCTCAGAAGGTGGTAGAGATGGGGTCATTGAATATTTTTAAGGCAGCGGTAGATAGATTCTTGTTAGGCAAGGGAATCAGAGGAGGTTACTGCGCATAGAAGGGAATGTGGAATTCAAAATACAAACAGATCAGCCATGATCTTATTGAAAGGCTTGAGGGGCGGAATGACCTATCTCTGTTCCTATTTCATATGTTTGTATGTTCAGCCCACGCTCAGGGATTCTGGCTCTAGCCTCTCTTCAGCCCACGCTCAGGGCTTCTGCCTCCGCCCCATGTTCACTGGCACTCAGAGCTTTTGGCTCTGCCCCCCCTCAATAATGCCACTTTCCTCCATTGCCACTTGCCAGTGGAGGCCTGGCCAACAGAATTCCTCCGCAGCCACAGGTAATTCCCTGTAGTGAATTCCCTGCAGAAGGTGGGTTCCAGCTTCTAGCACTGTGCCAAAGTCTGGAGACAGGAGTTGGGGCTCAGCACGACTCCCCCGCTGCAGATTGCCAACACCCTTATAAATGAACTATAGATCGTTAGGGATGGCAGTCGCAATGCAGTTACTGGCCTCTGGGTGATAATTGGCAATGCCACTTTCAGCCTGGCAATGCCCTGTTTACTCTCTCTAATTAGAACTCCAATTATTCTCCTCAGGAAAGACATCCACGGTCAGAATTTAGATGTCTGGAGACCACATCCAACGGTGCCCACATTCTCCAAACAATTTAAATTAATTCTATGTCACCCTAAAAAGTGTCTAGGGATTTTAAGGAAGTTGCAATCCATGTAATGGAATGCACAGGACATCTCTCAAATCACTTGTCTCTGAATTTGACTGGGGTACTGATCCAAGAAAGTCAATTTGCATGCATGCTATAAATGGAGTACAGTTTGCCGAGTTGGAAGATGGTTCTAATGCTGAAATGACCTTGTGACAGAATTATGTACATTTTATCAAGCCACAGCAATGCATCACTTGTACCCACCTGTGTCAGAATTGATCTGTGGTTTCTGTCCTTCTCCCTCCCCCCACCCCCAGCCCCACCAAAACATTTGGAAAATGCCTTTTCACGTTCAAGACATCCCAAAGCAGGCGCCAGCTGAGGTTCATAGCATAAGAAACAGGAGCAGGAGTGGACCATTCAGACCCTTGACCTGCTCTGCCATTCAATACAATCATGGCTGATCTTCTATCTCAACTCCAACTTTCCTGCCTCCTCTCTATATCCCTTCATTCCCTAAGAGATCAAAAAATCTATCCATTTAATATACTCAACAATGGAACATCCATGATACTCTGGGGTAGAGAATTCCAAAGATTCACAACCCTGAGTGAAGAAATTTTTCCTCATCTCAATCCTAAGTGATCAGCCCCTAATCCTGAGACTGTTCCCATGTGTTCTCAATTCCCCAGCTAGAAGAAACAACCTCTCAGTGTCTAGCCCCATCAGGATCTTATATGTTACAATGAGGTCATTTCTGATTCTTCTAAACTCTAGATTATAGGCCCAATTTACTCAGCCTCTCATCACAGGACAACCTTCTCATCCCAGGGACCAATATAGTGATCATTTGCTGTACCGCTTCTAATGCCAGTATTTCCTTCCTTAAATCTGGAGACCAAAAGTGCACACAGTATCCCAAGTACTGACTCACCAAAGCGCTATACTCAGTGGGTGACACTCTTGTCTCTCATCTCGTCTCTCATCCCTGATTGAGAAGATCATGAGCTTGAGTCCTATGTCAGAGATTTGAGCTCAAAGTCTAGGCTGTTGCTCACAGTGCAGTACTGGAAGAGCGTTGCACTGCCAGAGGTGCTGTCTTTCCGATGAGATATTAAAACGAGACATTGTCTGCCCTCTCAAGCAAACAAAAAGGATCCTACAGCACTTTTCAAGAATTCAAAATGATGAAGGGATGGGACAAGGTAAATAGAAGTAGACTGTTTGACGTTGTACAGGGGTTGACACACACAAGACTAAATATAAGAGGTTTATCACAAAGGGCAGGAGAAATTTCTTCACACAGAGTTGTGAAGATGTCAAATTCATTTCCAGGACTAGAGGTTGAGGCAGAAGCTGGGGGTGAGAATTTCCTCAGAGTTTCCCCGACTCTGTCGTCATAAGGTCATTGGAGGGGCAACAGAAATCTCATTAAAGACAATTCCAGCCAATGGTGATATTCAGTGTTGGATTAAATAGATGGCTGAAGGTATATGGGCATCATGAACAACTAGGGCTAGCTGAAGCTCCTGTAAATGGCTAGATCATTGGTGACAAAGAAAGCAATCACTGAAATACAATAGATACTATTTCGCTTCCACTTGTGATTTTGTTTTCTGAATTCTGGGTGATCTATGTGATTATGTCGTACCAGGTGGAGTGTTCGATTGTTCTCTGCTTGATTACATGAGTCTGATTACAATTAATGCTCACTGTGCTTGATTGGTTAAACCTGGGTGTGGGCTCAGAGAAAAGTAAACAAAGCTGTAAAAAGAGCTGGAAGCCAAAGCTGTAGCATGGAGTAGACATTTTAAAGCACTGTTACACACATAGGAACTAGTGACATCTCTGCATGATTCTGAGATATAAAATATAGAACACTAAGTATTATTTATTTGTGGTGTGTGGTGAGATGGGTGTGAAGCTGTCAATGCAGCAAAAACACCAAGGGAAGTTATTGGATCAAGTTTGTTTCCCTTATAAGGTTGAACTCTCTTTGCTCAAATAGGGTTGGCTATCATTTCCCCTCTTCACCCAACCCCCCACCCATCTCACTGAATGTGATGAAGTAGAATTTATTTCTTAAAGTGCAATTGGGCACAAATTTATTTTGCAAGAGTATGTTTAGATGAAATTGACAATGGAGTGAGGAGAATGTACAAGAGCAAGAGGAAAGTAGATATTCACTCGTGGTTCAACACACACAACATATCTGATGTGCAGCAGATTTTTGTTTTAATGATTATTATATAGTGGTGATTCTACAGAATATACAGAGGGGCTGTTATTTTCGATAATCACATAGGCTGCTATTCTCCATATAATATACAAGAGGTGCTATATTCTATCATAAGCAAGGAGGCTGTTATTCTCTATAGCATACACATTGGGAGGTCTTGTGGTGCTGTGGGTAGTGTCCCTGCCTTTGAGCCAGAAGCTCTGGGTTTGAGTCCCACTCCGAGACTTGATAGCCAAGGAAGGTGCATTCATAATGTGGACAACAGGAGTGTATCAAGTTGCAAATCCTTCCAACACACACTGATAGTGGATGGTAAGAGCAGGAGAGATTCTTGGTCAGCCATGTGATGGAAAGAAATTGAAGCCTCTACCATCGCTATCCATTGCTCCAGGCTACAATATGCATGCAAAAGTGTATATTGCCATAGCAACTCCAAATCCTCGGGAACCCAGTTGGCTCAACCGGCTGGATAGCTGGTGTGGATCAGATTGTTGGCAACAGCATAGGGTTTGATTCTCATTCGAGCTGGGGCGGATTTGGGATCTGCCTCTTTGCCCTACCCACGGTGGAGATTATGGCGATATGGGTCAGATCTGCCTTCGTTCAGAGAACTGGAAGAAGATACACAAGGGCTGTTATTTTCTACAATATAAATGGGGCTGCTATTCTCTGTAATCAACAACTTAAATTGGTGTTCTCAAGTGTCGGTGTTCCTCACGTGTCAGTGCAGATTCGAAGGGGCCGAAGGGCCTCTTCTGCTGTGTGATTCTGTGAAGTTCTCAGCCCTTCGCTCATGAGAACAGTCTCTGTCCATCCACTTGATCCAGATCCGTGATGATTTTGACCACCTCTATCAAACCTCCTCTGAACATTTTCTTCTCTAAGGAGATCAACCACAGCTTCTCCAATTTATCCATGGAAATTAAACCCATCATCCCTGGAACCATTCTCACAAATGTCTTCTGACTCTCTCTAAGGTCTTCACATCTTTCTTAAAGAGTGATGCCCAGAATTGGATTTAATTTTTGTTGTTGTTACTAAACAAGTGTTTTATATTCTGCTTTTATACTCTGTGGCTTGAATCTTCGGCTGGCCAAACAGGGGCGGGGCCCGCTCGCCAAGGCGTAAAATGGCGCAGGGTGACGTCAGGTGGGTGTCCGACGTCACCACATGTCATTTAGATTTTCAGTTCGGCGGGTGCACAGCCGACTCGGTTGTCAAGCCAGTCAAGTGGTAGAGGTATCAGTGGGGGAGCATTTTGCAGATAGTGATCATAACTCTGTTAGGTTCAAGGTTGTTATGGAAAGAACAAAGAACAAAGAAAAGTACAGCACAGGAACAGGCCCATCGGCCCTTCAAGCCTGCACCGATCATATTGCCCGGCAACTAAAACATTTTGCACTTCCGGGGTCCGTATCCCTCTATTCCCATTCTATTCATGTATTTGTCAAGCTGCCTCTTAAACACCACTATCATACCTACTTCCACCACCTCCTCTGGCAGCGAATTCCAGACACTTCCTACCCTCTGCGTAAAAAACTTGCCCCGCACATCTCCTCTATAGTTTTCTCCTCTCACCTTAAATCTATGTCCCCTAGTAATTGACGCTTCCACCCTGGGAAAAAGCTTCTGACTATCTACTCTGTCCATGCCACTTATAATTTTGTAAACTTCTATCAAGTCGCCCCTCAATCTCCGTCGCTCTAGTGAGAACAATCCGAGTTTCTCCAACCTCTCCTCATAGCTAATAACCTCCAGACCAGGCAGCATCCTGGTAAACCTCCCTCTGCACCCTCTCCAATGCCTCCAAATCCTTCTGGTAATGTGGTGACCAGAATTGCACGCAATATTCCAAGTGTAGCCTAACCAAGGTTCTATAGAGCTGCAGCATGACTTCCCAGCTTTTATACTCAATACCCCTGCCAATGAAGGCAAGCATGCCATATGCCTTCCTGACTACCTTATCCATCTGCGTTGCCACTTTCAGTGACCTGTGGACCTGTACACCCAGATCCCTCTGCCCGTCAATGCACTTAAGGGTTCTGCCATTTACTGTGTAATTCCTGCCTGTATTAGACCTTCCAAAATGCATTACCTCGCATTTGTCCAGATTAAACTCCATCTGCCATTACTCCGCCCAAGCCTCCAACCGATCTATATCCCATTGTATCCTTTGACAATCCTCTTCACTATCTGAAACTCCTCCAACCTTGGTGTCGTCTGCAAACTTACTAATTAGCCCAGTTACATTTTCCTCCAAATCATTTATGTATACCACAAACAGCAAAGGTCCCAGTACTGATCCCTGTGGAACTCCACTAGTCACAGCTCTCCAATCAGAAAAGCACCCTTCCACTGCTACCCTCTGTCTTCTATGAACAAGCCAATTCTGTATCCATCCTGCCAGCTCACTTCTGATCCCATGTGACTTTACCTTCTGTACCAGTCTTGCTGTACCAGACCTTGTCAAAGGCCTTACTGAAATTCATGTATATAACATCCATTGCCCTTCCATTGTCAATCATCTTTGTCACTTCCTCAAAAAACTCGATCAAGTTAGTGAGACATGACCTCCCCTTCACAAAACCATGCTACCTCTCACTAATATGCCCATTTGCTTCCAAATGGTAGTAAATCCTGTCATGAAGAATCTTCTCCAATAATTTCCCTACCACTGAAGTAAGGCTCAACGGTCTGTAATTTCCTGGATTATCCCTGCTACCCTTCTTAAACAATGGAACAATATTGGCCATTCACCAGTCCTCAGGGACCTCACCCGTAGCCAGTGAGGATACAAAGATTTCTGTCAAGGCCCCAGCAATCTCCTCCCTTGCCTCCCTCAATACTCTGGGGTAGATCCCATCTGGCCCTGGGGACTTATCCACCTTAATATTCTTCAAGACGCCTAACACCTCCTCTTTTTTTGATCTCAACATGATCCAGGCTATCTACACACTCTTCCCTAGACAAATCGACCACTAAGTCCTTTTCTTTGGTGAATACTGATGAGAAGTATTCATTCAGTATCTCTCCCATTTCTTCTGGCTCCACACAAAGATTCCCACCTCTGCCCCTCAGTGGGCCCACCCTTTCCCTGGCTACCCTCTTGTACTTTACATATGTATAAAAGGCCTTGGGATTTTCCTTAATCCTGGCTTTTCATGACCCCTTTTAGCCCTCCTGACTCCTTGCTTAAGTTTCTTCCTACTTTCTTTGTAAAGGACAAGGATGGGCCAGAAATCTGAGTTCTAGATTGGGGGAAGGCCGATTTTAATAAGGTCAGATATGATTAGGCCAGAGTGGACTGGGAGCAGCTACTTTTAGATAAATCTGCGTCAGAGCAGTGGGACTCATTCAAGAAGGAAATAGGGAGCGTACAGGTCCAACATATTCCAGTAAAGATAAAAGGTGGGACCAATGAATCCAGGGAACCCTGGATGTCGAGGGAAACACAGGATTGGATAAAGAGAAAAAGGGAGGCTTATGGCAGATACCAAGGGCTCAAAACAGCGGAAGCCCTAGAGTATAGAATATGAAGGTGGGGGGGGGGACCTTAAAAACGAAATTAGGAGAGCAAAAAGGGGACATGAAAAAACATTGACAGGTAAAATAAAGGAAAATCCAAAGTTATTTTACAAATACATTAAGAGTAAGAGGATAACGAGGGAAAGAGTAGGGCCCATTAAGAACCATAGTGGTAATTTGTGTATGGAGCCAGAAGACGTAGGTAGGGTTATAAATGAATACTTTGTGTCGGTGTTCACAAGTGAGAGGGACGGGGTGGGGGGGGTGGTGGTGCATATGGAAATCAGGCAGAAGATCTGTGATATAGTTAAGATCCAAGGTCCAAGATGTGATTTAATTAAAGTAATTAGCCTTAGAAAGCGAGGAGGTTCTAAGTGGTCTGGCAGGCTTAAAAGTAAATCAATCTCCAGGCCC
Organism: Carcharodon carcharias; assembly: GCF_017639515.1. Classification (NCBI taxonomy): domain Eukaryota; kingdom Metazoa; phylum Chordata; class Chondrichthyes; order Lamniformes; family Lamnidae; genus Carcharodon; species Carcharodon carcharias. Next base: position 252,117,791 of record NC_054467.1, on the reverse strand, counting down.
GACTGAAATGTATCCCAGGCTGTTGAATGAGGCAAGGCAGGAGATAGCAGGGGCGCCGGCAATAATTTTTAATGCCTCTGTGGCCACAGGTGAGGTGCCAGAGGACTGGAGAACAGCCAATGTGGTATGTTATTCAAGAAGGGAGGAAGGGAACTACAGGCCAGTCAGTCTAACCTCAGTGGTGGGGAAAATATTGGAAGCAATTCTGAGGGACAGAATTAATCTACGCATGGACAGTCAGCATAGCCAATTTGATTGAATTTTTCGAAGAAGTGACCAGGTATGTAGATGAGGGCAATGCATTTGACGTAGTCTACTTGGACTTTAGCAAGGCTTTTGATAAGGTCACGCATGGGAGACTGATAACAAAGGTAAGAGCCCATGGCATCCAAGGCAATTTGGCAAATTGGATCCAGGATTGGCTGAATGGCAGGAAGCAGAGGGTGATGGTCAAGGGGTGTTTTTGTGACTGGATGCCTGTGTACAGTGGGGTTCCACAGGGATCGGTGTTAGGTCCCTTGCTGTTTGTGGTATATATAAACGATTTAGACTTAAATGTAGGAGGGTTGATCAGTAAGTTTGCAGATGACACAAAAATTGGTGTGATGGCAAATAATGAGGAGGATAGCCTTAGATTACAGAAGGATGTAGATGGGCTGGTCAGACGGGCTGATCAGTAGCAAATGGAATTTAATCCAGATAATTGTGAGGTGATGTACTTGGTCAGGACAAACAAGGCACAGGATTACACGATGAATGGTAGGACCCTGGGAAGTACCAAGGATCAGAAGGACCTTGGTGTGCATGTCCACCGATCCCTTAAGGTAGCAGTACAGGTAGGTAAGGTGGTTAAGAAGGCATATGGGATACTTGCCTTGATTAGCTGAGACATAGAATATAAAAACAGAGAGGTTATGCTGGAATTGTTTAAAAAGCTGGTTAGGCCACAGCTAGAATATTGCTTGCAGTTCTGGAATCCGCATTATAGGAAGGGTGTGATTACACTAGAGAGAGTGCAGAGGAGATTTACCAGGATGTTGCCTGGGCTGGAGAGTTTTAGTTATGAGGAGAGATTGGATAGACTGGGGTTATTTTCCCTGGAGCAGAGGAGATTGAGGGGTGACATGATTGAGGTGTATAAAATTACGAGGGGTATAGATAGGGTAGACAGGAAGAACCTTTCCCCTTGGTGGAGGGATCATTAACCAAGGGACCTAGATTTAAAGTAAGGGGCAGGAGGATTAGAGGGGATGTGAGGAAGAATTTTTTCACCCCAGAGGGTGGTTGGAATCTGGAACTCTGCCTGAAAGGGTGGTATTGGCAGAAACCCTCATAACATTTAAGAAGTATTAGGATGTGTACTGGGATGCATGGCCTACAAGGCTATGGTGCTGGAAAATGGGATTAGAATAGTTAGGTACTTGTTTGACTTGCCTTTTTCTGTGCTGTAGACATCTATGACCCTCCATGACTTTAACAAATCTATGCTGGCTTTCCTTAATTAATCCACATGTCCGTGTGAATGCAAATGTTGTCCCAGATTATCATTTCTAAAAGCTTCCCCACAACTGAGGTTATACTGACTGTTCTGTAGTTGCTGAGTTTATCCTTACACCCTTTTTGAACAAAGAAATAATATTTGCAATTCTCCAGCCCCCTGGTACCACTCCCAAATCGAGGGAAGATTGGAAGGTCAGTGCCAGTGCTTCCACAATTTCTACTTTTACTTGCCACAGCAACCTTGGATACATCCCATCAGACAAGATGCCTGATCCACTTTAAATACAGCCAGTCTTTCAGGTGCCTCCTCTTTTTGCCCATCCAGTGTTTCGATAACAGTGGGTCTGCCAGTCTTTACAATAAATACATGGTTTGCTATTCTGTATAATGTACACAGATGTGTTATTGTCTGTAATATACCCAGTGGTCTCTATTCCCCTGCTACATACACAGGCGTTGCTATTCTCTGGTTGTCTTATGAGGAAAGGTTGGACAAACTGGGTTTGTTTCCACTGGAGTTTAGAAGAGTAAGGGGTGACTTGACTGAAGTATTTAAGATCCTGAACGGTATTGACAAGGTGGATGTGGAAAAGGTTGTTTCTCCTTGTGGGTGAGTCCTGAACTAGGGGGCACTGTTTTAAAATTAGGGGTCACCCTTTTTAAGACAGAGATGAGGGGAAATTTTTTTCTCACAGAGGGTTGTGCGACTTTGGAATTCTCTGCCTCAGAAGATGATGGAGGCGGAGTCATTGAATATATTTAAGGCAGAGGTAGATAGATTCTTATTAGGCAAGGTAATCAAAGGTTATCGGGGGTAGATGCGAATGTGGAATTCAAAAGACAAAAAGATCAGTCATGATCTTATTGAATGGCAGAGCAGGCTCGAGTGGCTAAATGGCCTACTTCCGCTCCTATTATATATAGGGGCTGCTATTTCGTTCAACATCCACAGGGGAGTTGCTATTCTCTACAATATGTGCAGGGGCTGCTATTCCCTATAGTTTGCAAATGGGCAGCGATCCTCTGTAATATGCACAGGGCCTGCCATTCCCTATAATATAAAAAAACTGCCATTTTCTATAGTATACACAGGGACTGGATTCTGTTTAATATGCACAGGGGGGTCGCCATATGCATGTACACACACACACACACACACACACACACACACACACACACACACACACACACACACACACACACACACAGAGTTATTCTCCATAATATAAACAGAGCAATGAATGAATTGCAAAGCAGAGTTCCTGGGATTTGGCAAGCGCAGAGAGGTGGTTAGTTAGGTTTATAGTGCGTTGGTCACTGGGGGTTTACTGGGAGACTGGACGAGACAGGAAATACATCTTTGCTCTTTTAGCCACCACATAAGAACACGCAAAGTAGGAGCAGGATTAGACAGTACAGACCTTCAAGTCTACTCCGCCATTTAATACAATCATGGCAGATCTTCTCCCACAACACAAATTCCTGTCGGGTCCCCTTGATTCCCTGAGAGACCAAAAATCTGTATTTCAGTCTCAAGTATATTCAATGATACACAAACCTCTGGGGTGGAGAATTCCAAAAGATTCACCACTCTCTAAGTGAAGAAATTTCTCCTCATCTCAGTCCTAGCATGGTCACCCCCTTATCCTGAGATTGTACCACCTATTTCCACCACAATACTTTACTAATGCCCCAAAGTTCGGGCAGGGAGGTGCTCAGAGCCGACGACACCTCAAACCAGCCCAGTCTCCTGGACAGGCACAGGTTCCTGAAGGAAGCCCCATGTGATTAAAGTTTGCTTTTTATTTTGAGTATTATTAACTTATTTGCTGGAAATGCAGGAAAATCAACCAAGAAGGTGTCAAAAACTCCTGGAAGGAATATCCGCTCCCATATCCTCTTGGAAATATAGCTGCACCATCACAATTCCCTTTCTCTAGAAGGCAAATGACTGAGGGAGATCTGATAGAGGCCAGTAAGTGCATCAGAGGGAAAAAAACGGATAGACTTATAGCACTTTTCACAATGCGAGGACAGTCAAAGCCAATGAAGTATTGTTAAAGTGTTGCAATCTAGGAAACACAGCAGCCAATTTTCCCACAGCAAGTTCTTACAAACAGCAACTTGATAAAAGCTAGATATTCTGTTTTAGTGATGATGGCTGAGGGAAAAAAATATTGGCCAGAACACCAGGGAAAACTCCCCCCGCTCTTCCTCAAAATATGTCCTGAGTTCTCTTACATTCCCCCGAGAAGACATAAGGGCCTCACCACAGGATTCCTAGCTTCTGACTTTTAATCTTGGAATCATAGCACAAAAATATAACACAAAAAGAGGCCTTTTGGCTCATCATGCCTGAACTGGCTCTTTGAAAGAGATTTCAATTACTCCCACTAGCCCTACTCCTTGCCCATTGCCCTGCAAAACTTTCCTTTTAAAGTATTTAACTCATTTCCTTTTGAAATTGAATCTGCTTTCACCATTTTCAGGCAATATTCTGAACCATAACCCAGCCACTGTGCAAAAATCTTTTTCCGCATGATGTTTCATTACCTTAAATCTGTGTCCTCCAATTAACACCTCTTGTACTACCGACCTAAGATACTGATAAACCCAATGGAAAAGCTTCTTTACATAAAGAGTGGGAAGAATTTGGAACTCACCATCACTGGAATGGTTAATGCAAATAGCGTACAGGCGTATATAGGGACTCTAAATAAACACATGAGAAAGAAAGGAATAGAAGGATATATTGATAGTGTTAGATGAAATGGAGTGGGAGGAGGCCCATGTGAAGCAAACCACCAATTGGGCCAAATGGTCATTCATGCTCTGTATATTCTATGTAGCTTAGTAAAAAAAATTCTCAAACTGCAACTTCAAAAATTGTACTTTCGTATTCTTCAGATTTGCTGGCCATTCTCATTCTCTATGGGGTGTTATATTGTGCAAGTTGTCTTATATATTTTCCTGCAGGACAGTCACTGTATGAACATACGAATATAAGAATTAGGAGCAGGAGTAGGCTATTCAGCCCCTTGAGCCTGGACCACCATCCAGTACAATCACGGCTGATCTGATTGTGGCCCCAACTCCAAATTCCCACCAATCCCCGGTAACCTTTCACTCCATTGTTAGTCAAGAATCTATCTACCTCTGCCTTAAAAATGTTCAATGACCCTGCCTCCATCACACCCTGGGGAAGAGTTCCAAAGACTCACAACCCTCTGAGAGAAAAAAATTCTTCTCATCTCTGTCTTAAATGGAGGCCCCTTATTTTTAAATTGTGCCCCCTCCACCATTTCTTTATTTTCTATTATGAATTCCCCATTCTCACTCTCTAGAGGACCAATGCTCACTTTACTTAGCTTTTTCCTTTTTAAATACCTGTAGAAATTCTTAGCTTTTATATTTCTAGCTAATTTTCTCTTGTATTCTATTTTTTCCCTTGCTATTCTCTTTGCTGTTCTTTATATTCTGTCCAATTTTCTAACCTGCCACTCAACCTTGCGGAATTATATGCTTTTTCTTTCAATTTGATACTATCATTAGCTTTATTAGTTAGCCATGGATGATGTGTCCCTCCCTTAGAGTCTTTCTTTCTCACTGGAATGCATCTTTTCTATGTATTCTGAAATGTCTCCTTTCATGTCTGCCGCTGTATCTCTACTGACCTATCCCTTAGCATAATTTCCTAGTTCACTTTAGCCAGCTCTGTCTTCATGCCCTTATAATTTCCCTTATTTAAGTTTGAAGAGAAACACTAGTATTCCTTACAATTCACAAGGTGAGGCAAATAAAATTGGGGATGCTCAAGAGGCCAGAATTGGAGAAGCGCAGAGATTTCAGAGGGTTGTAAGGCTGGAGATTACAGACATAGGAAGGGGTGAGGCCATGGAGGGACTTGAAAACAAGGATGAGAATTTGAAAATTGAGGCTTTGCTTAACTGGGAGCCAAAGTAGGTCATCAAGCACAGGGTGATAAATGAATGGGGACTTGGTGTGGGCTGAGACATGGGCAGTAGAGGTTTGGATGGTGTCAAGTTTATAGAGGGTCGGATGTGGGAGGTTGGCCAGGAATGCACTACAAGTTTAGAGGTAAAAAAAGCATCAACAAGGATTTCTGCAGCAGATGAGCTGAGCTAGTGGGTGAGTCGTGCAATGATATGGAGATGGAAATAGCGATGGTGCAGATGTCTGTTGGAAGTTGACCTTGGGGTCAAATATGACTCGAAAGTTGTGAACAGTTGGGTGAAGCCTCAGTCAGTTGCCCAGGAGAGGGATGAAGCTGTGGCTAGAGCCCGGCGTTTGTGACATTGACTGAAGACAAAGCATTTGGTCTTCCAAATATTCAACTGGAGGGAATTTCTGCTCACCCAGCACTGAATATTAGAGAAATACACTGACAATTTAGCAACAGTGGAGGAGACAAGAGAGGTGGTGGCAGGGTAGAGTTGGGTTTCATCAGCATAAATATGAAAACTAACATTGTGCTTTTATTGCTGAAAAAAGAGACATGTCTAAGCTTTTCTTTTTGCACTCATCAGGACACTCGCAAGAATACCAATATAAGGGGGAAAACAACAATTTATACTTTATGTGAGGAGAGTGCAGATTGGTTGGCAAGTGTTTTCTCCCTTATATTGGTATTGCTATTCTTGTGAGTGTCCTGATGAGTTCAAGGTGAAAAGCTTTGACAGGTCTCTTTTTTCAGCAATATTCAAGTTCTGTACTACCAGCCAAATATTGTGCTTTTAAGTGATGTCACTGAGGGGGCAGCATGTAGTTGAGAAATAGGCGGGGGTCGAGTATTGATCCTTGGGAAGAGAAGCCATTGCAGGTAAGTCACTGGGTAGGACTGCATAGATAAGACTAGAACCAGGCGAGGGCAGTCTTGCCTAGCTGGATGATGTTGGAGAGGGGCAGGAGGAGGATGGTGATTTCAACTGTGTCAAAGGCTGCAAACAGGTCATGAAGGACAAGAAGAGATAGTTTAATGCGTCAATGACTTATGGGTTGCCATTTGTAACTTTGATAGGAGCCATTTTAGTACTGTGGCAGGGCGAAAAACCTGATTCGAAGGATTCAAACATGGGAGTTCCAGGAAAGGTCAGCACAGATTTAAGATCATAAGCTCATAAGAAATAGGGGCGGGAAGATGGGGTGTAGGCCATTTGGCCCATCGAACCTGCTCCAAGCATTCAATAAGATCATGGCAAATTGTGGCCCCCCCCCCCCCCTCAGCCCGCCCAAACCCTTGATTCCCTTGTCAATCGAACATCTGTCTAATTCAAAACAAAAACAGAATTACCTGGAAAAACTCAGCAGGTCTGGCAGCATCGGCGGAGAAGAAAAGAGTTGACGTTTCGAGTCCTCATGACCTGTCTAATTCAGCCTTGAACGTATTCAATGATCGAACCTGTTCTCTGTGGTAGAGAATCCCAAAGACTAACGACGCTCTGAGTGGAGAAATTCCTCCTTGCCTCCATCCTAAGTCTACATTTTTAAACTCTGCCCCCCCCGGTTCTAGGTTGCCCCACAAGCGGGAACATCCTCTCAGCATCTACCCTTTCAAGCCTCATCAAAACCTAATATGTTTCAATAAGATCACCTTTCATTCTTCTAAACTCCAATAAGTATAGGCCTAACCTGCTCAACCTTTCCTCACAACACCTCCATCCAAGGGATTAGCCCAGTGAAACTTCCCTGGGCTGCTTCCAATGCAAGTGCACCCCTCCTCAAGTAAGAAGATCAAAATTGTACCCCAGGAGTGGGTCTCACCAATGCCTTCCCTGTGTAGTTGTAACAACAAAGGCCAACATTCCACTTGCCTACCTAATTACTCGCTGTGTCTGTGTGCTAACTTTTTGTGATTCATGTACATTTCCCCCTGTCCTGCAGCACTCTACAGTCTCCATTTAAATAATATTCTGCGTTTCTATTCTTCCTGCCAAAGCGGAGAACCTTTCATTTTCCCACATTACATTCTATCCCATTCAAGGACAAAGGGAGGCAGTTCGCAAAGACAGAGGGAGCAATGCCTGAAAGAGGGGGTTATCTCAGCAGATATGAAGGAGAAGGGGACTATATTTAAGGAGGAAGAGCTGTTAACAAAATCAGCTAACCAGGGAGCCAGGAGGAGAATTTGCATGGTCAACAGTTTAATGCATATAGAGTCAAGGGAACCACTGTGTCTCCTGCCAACGCAACACGGCCAGCGACAGCCATCTGCGCGTGTGCACTTGTCCACACATGCACAGGAAACTTAAAAGCTAGATCTTGCCGACAGTGGAAAACATGCATAATTTAAAATTGTCACTCAGAATTTGAGGTAAGATAAAACATGCTTTATATATTTAGCATTCTCATTGCATTTTTTAAAAAACGGGTGCAGATTTGTTGTGTTCCTAATTTGGGGGTATTGAATCATCCAGGTACAAAGCATCAAGAGAAATCGGGTGAGGAGGGTCACATACCCATAAGGGAATCAGGCAATTTCCCAACCCATTGTTAATCTGTGTCCAGGTGTTTCAGTGGCTTCAAACGCAGCAACATGAAAATCTGCTCAATTGCATCTAAAGGGAATTTAAACTCTCCAGCCTCTAAGCATATGCTTGCTTGTTTGAAATGGTTGCTGGCCATAGGAAAAGGTAAAGCTAAAGGAATTTACTTCAGCAAAAATGGGTATTGCATTTTGTTTTGAATCAAATAGCCCTTTCTGGTTCCAAACTCCTAAAAATAATGAGAAACTAGATTGAGAAAATGAGTGTCACACTGAGGTTGGGAGAATGAGAAGAATTCTGATCTCCGTTGCTCGCACTGATGTCATGGAGTGAAGCGGTACAACCGTGCATGCACCGCGTTGCGGCAAACGCAGTCTTGAGGGAACAGGAGCAGAGCAAATCTGCAGGAAACAAAATCCTATAGCAATATAACTACCAGATAACTTTTAAAAAATTCATTCACAGGTTGTGGGCTTCGCTGGCTGGGCCAGCATTATTATTGTTTTTCCCCAGTTGCCTTTGGGAAGGTGGTGGTGAGCTGCCTTCTTGAACCCCTGCAGTCCCTGTGGTGTAGGTATACCCACTGTGCTGTTAGGGAGGGAGTTCCAGGATTTTGAACCAGCAACAGTGAAGGAATATGTTTCCAAGTCAGGATGATGAGTGGCTTGGAGGGGTATTTCCAGGCGGTGATGTTCCCATCTATGTGCTTCCTTTGTCCTTCTAGATGGTAGTAGTCATGGGTTTGGAAGAAGCTATCTAAGGAGCTCTGGTGAATTCCTGCAGTGCATCTTGTAGATGGTACACACTGCTGCTACTGTGCGTCGGTGGTGGAGGGAGTGAACGTTTGTGGAAGAGGTGCTGATCAAGAAAGCTGCTTTGTCCTGGATGGTGTTGAACTTCTTGAGTGTTGTGGGAGCTGCACTCATCCAGGCAAGTGGAGAGCATTCCATCACACTCCTGACTTGTACCTTGTAGATGGTGTACAGGCTTTGGGGAGTCAGGAGGTGACATACTCATTGCAAGATTCCTAGCCTCTGATCTGCTCTTGTAGCCACAGTATTTATATGGCTAGTCCAGTTCAGTTTATGGTCAATGGTATCCCCCAGGATGTTGATCTGTTTTAGTGATGATGGTTGAGGAATAAACAGTGGCGAGAACACCAACGAGAGCTCCCCTGTTCTGAAAACTGTGCCATGGATCTGTCATGTCCATTGAGAGGGAAAATAGGGTCTCACTTTAACATCTCATTTGAAAGAAGGCACCTCCAACAGTGCAGCACTCCCTCACTGCCAGAGTGCCAGTCTAGATTTTGTGTTCAAGTGTCTGAAGTGGGACTAGAACCCATCAGGTACCCCAGAATTTACCGTGCTACAAATTGAGCCATAGCTGACAGCGGGAACAGGGAGACCATATGTATGATCATGGATTTACAACCTAGGAAGAGGGAACGTTTAGGAATATAGGAATAAGCAGGGGTCATTCATCCACTCGATCCTGTTCTACCATTCAGTTAGATCATGATTGATCTGTATCTTAACTTCATTAACTCATCTTGGTTCCATAAACCTTAATACCCTTACTTAACAAAAACCTCTCAATGAAAAATCCCATCAATCTCGGTTTTGAAATTTTTAACTGACCCCCTCCCACAAGCTTACAGCATTTTTTGTGGGGGTGTTCCATATTTCCACTTGCGTGAAGATGTGTTTCTTGGTTATGTTCCTTTATTCTGGATTCCCCTGCCAGAGGAAGTCGTTTCTCTCTACTTACCCCATCAAATCCTTTAATCATTTTCAACATCTCAATTAGATCACCCGTTCATTTTCGGTGCTTGAGCAAATGCAGGGCTAGTTTAGGCAACCCTCTTTGCTCCAGTATCATTCTTGTTGGACAGTTGAACATATCAGTGCAGAGGTGGAAGGGAGAGGTTCGACATGAAACAAGGACGGTCTACCTTACAATAAAGTTTCACAGGGCAATAACAAAATAGACGTAACTTGAAAAATATCTGCCGGTTGTTTGTGAACAGCTGTGGGCCAAAGGTTCTTGGCAGATAAAATCAGCACTCACCACCTTTTTACCACGCCCCCCATCCTCCCCGCCTACCCCCACCCAGGCCTCCTGTGACATTCGCAGCTTCAACCTCAATTACAGTTTGCAGACTTCAGAGATCACAGAGCTACAGCGAGCGTAGCTGATCTTATCTCAGGCTAATGGCTCGCAAATGTGTTATACGCCACTGCACAGGACACTAGCTGTTCAGTTTACCTGCTGGACTAGCAGGGTGCATTGGAAAGAGGCATCGCACTATTGGGTTTCTCTTTTAAACAGGGAATTCCTTCATGAAGCCTTTTAAACAGGGAGATGTGCAATAAAGAACCCACTTTTCAAAATAAGTTTCTTTTAAAAACCTGCAGTAAAATATATTTTCCTCTGTTCTCACTGATGTTGCCTGTATAACAATGACTTGCACTTACATGTATCTCAGTCATATCACTTCACATACAAATGAGTTACTTTGAAGTAGTTGTTGTTATGGAGGAGAATGGTATTTCAGCCAATTTACCTATACCTCTACTGATCCATTTCGCTCACAATGTCACTCAGTAACCCCCCACCTGCCCGCCCCCACTCCCCAGCACCCTCAGATACCGACGGTTTCTCCTCTGGTGCTAATTTGGTTCCCTCACACTGTTTAGTAACTCACTCCCAATCATCCTGACAATATCTCCACTGATGTTAATCCAGCTCCCTCACACTGTCATTCAGTAACCCCTCTCCCCCAGCACCCTGTGTTACTGACTGTATCTTTACTGATGTTAATCCAGCTCCCTCACACTGTCACTCAGTAACCCCTCTCCCCCAGCACCCTGTGTTACTGACTATCTTCATTGATGTTAATCCAGCTCCCTCACACTGTCACTCAGTAACCCCTCTCCCCCAGCACCCTGTGTTACTGACTGTATCTTTACTGATGTTAATCCAGCTCCCTCACACTGTCACTCAGTAACCCCTCTCCCCCAGCACCCATGCTACTGACTGTATCTTTACTGATGTTAATCCAGCTCCCTCACACTGTCACTCAGTAACCCCTCTCCCCCAGCACCCTGTGTTATTGACTGTATCTCTATTGATGCCCTGTGTTACTGATTGTATCTCTACTGAAGTCAATCCAGCTCCCTCACACTGACACTCAGTGACCCCTCTCCCCCCATCGCCCTGTATTATTGACTGTATTTCTATTGATGTAAATCCAACTCCCTCACACTGTCACTTAGTAACCTCTCTCCCCAGCATCCTGTGTTACTGACTGTATCTCCTACTGATGTTAATCCAGCTCCCTCACACTGTCACTTTATTATCCCTACACCCAGGCTCTGCATTACTGACTTTTTCTTAATTTATGCCACATTGAATAACCATCCAGTAATGTCTCCATTTTTAAACTCTCAAAATTGCTTTCAAATCCCACTCTGGCCTCATCCCTCCCTACAATTCTAAACCTCTCCAGCCCTGCAACCCACCGAAATCTTTGCTTTCCTCCAATTCTGGACACAGTTGGTGGCAGTGAGCAAAGACAGAGGAAATTACTGACCTTTTTCCTGGTGATGTGATATATTGAGCCTTTGATCCTGTACGGCACAAGAAACCAATTTAGAAGGTAGATTGTATGCATTAGGAAAGAAGATTCTGAGGTGAATTGAAAGCTGCCACTCGAATATGTGAAGGGTTACTATGAATAGGCAGGTATTACTGTGGGCAAGAGGTCAGGAGTGACTTCCGTAGGGATCAGGGCTGGGGCCACTGTTGTTTACATTGTTTAGAAATAGAGTTACCATCTTTCAGTTCTGTATCTGATGGATTTAAATCTCACTCTGGAGACTTGAGCACAATATCGAGGCTGACACTCCCAGTCAAGACAGAGAACACTGCACTGCCGGAGATGACATCTTCCAGGTGAAATATTCATCAAAAGCCCTGTCTGCCCAAGAAGGTATATGTAAAAGATCCTAATGTCTGTTCAAAGAAGAGCAGGGGAGTTATCCTTGGTGTCCTGGTTAATATTTCTCCCTCAATCAACATCATTAAAATAGATTATCTGCTCATCATCGCATTGCTGTTTGTGGGAACTTGCTGTGTACAAATTGGCTGTTGGATTTCCTACATAACAAGAGCGTCAACACTTCAAAAGGTCTTCATTGGTTGTAAAGAGCTTTGGGACATTTCTGGTCATGGCTTGCGCAATGTAAATGCAAGCTATTTGTGATTTGCAACTGTCTAAGAACGCAGATGACAACAATTTTGAGGGTGTATTCCATTAGCAGGGAGTTCAATAAGCAGGAAACATAGATTTAAAGCAATTGTTGGAAGGATTAGCGAGGAATTAATGAGAATTTTTTTCACCCAGAAGATTGTGGGAGTCTGGAACTCATTGCCTCAAAGGGTGGTAGAGGCAAAATCATTATCACTTTAAAAACACTTAGGTATACCCAGGGAATGTGTAAAAATCTACAGGCTTATGGACCAAGAGCTGGAAAGTGGGATAAGACTGGATGGCTCTTTTTTGGCCAGCATGCACATGATGGACTGAATGGCCTCCTTCTGTGTTGTAAATGGTTGTACAGGAAGAGAGTCAAACAATAGAGAACAGGCAAACTATGTACAGAGGAATCTGGATAGATTGAGAAGATGGATTGAGGAGTGGAAAATGGCAGTTAATGACGACAAATTAAAGATATTGAGACAAAATGACTGAAAGTTTACTAATTTGAGTAAACAAAAAGAAATTGTTTCTATTGGAAGAAGTCTTGGAACCAGAAGACACAGGTTTAAGGAAATTGAATAAAGAACCAGAGACGAAATGAGTAAAAAAATGCAACAGTCTATGATCTGGAATGCACTGCCTGAAAAGTTGGTGAAGCAGATTCAATAGTAATAGTAAGGGAATTGAATGAATACTTGGGAAGCAAAATTTTGCAGGGCTATAGGGAACTAGCAGGGAGTTATGGCCAAATTAGAAAGCTCTACCAAAGAGCCAACACAGGTGCGATGGGCTGAGGACAATTCTGGGGACTGCGCTACAAAAAGGGGTATTAGATATAGACAGCTTGCCAGGTCTAGAGACACATGAGGCAGCAAAGCACATACTAACATCTGTTATTCATAGCTTGTTTTCCCTGGAATAGGTCACTAGTCTGAAGCCAGAAGTGCCACTCCACATCACACATAGCTGACCAGGAGTCTCCTCCACTCTTACCCCCTGCCAAAGGCATGAGGTACGTTGAAAGGATGTGCAGGCCAACAATCAACCTGTTTGGCTATATTATGAACGCACCTTTCTTGCCCATAAAGTTCTGGAGTGCGACTTGAACCCAGAGTTTCTGGCTCAGAGGCAAGGACACTACCCAATGTGCCACAAGACCTCCTAGGTGTTGGTGACTGTGCTGAAAATGAAACCAAACTGATACCGAGGCTCAGGCATCTGAGATATGGACATCTCACTAAGGCATAAACATGTCCAACCATGCCATCATGCAGTCGGAACAGGAATTTGACTTGTTTTGACATCCTAGCTTGGAGAGCAAGTGCCAAAGACTAGGTCAACTCAGACTGTTAAAAGCTTTTAGTTAGGACTATGAACAGTGAATATAAACCCTGATGTTGCTCTCTGCCCTTTTCTTGTAGTCTGGCTACAAATATCATATCAGCTGCCTCATGGTTAACTCTAAAGCCACACTGTGGTTCTGGGAGGCCATCATCCACGAGGTTGTAGCCAGTTTAATGGCACCCTTGTGAGGGTCAATCATGGATGATGTCAGAAAGACTTACTCACACAAAGGGTAGTGGAAAGCTGGAACTCTCTCCCCCAAAAGAGTGGGCGTCATTTATGGCACAGAAGAAGGCCATTCAGCCTGCTGAATCTGTGAGGGCTCTCTGTAGTGTAATCCAGTCAGTCCCACTCCCCCGCCCTATCCCCATAACCCTGAAAGTTAAAAAAGTACAACAACAACTCACATTAATATTGTATCTTTAACATAGTAAGATATCCCAAGGCCCTGCACAGGAGCAGTGCCCATCGAATTTCCTTTTGAAATCATTGATTGTTTCTGCGTCCCCAGTCCTCCTCAAATTTCTCTGTCTCCACACCTCTCCCTCCTCCTGTAACATGCTCCTTAAAACCTACCAATATGACCAAGCCAAGTTTACATTTCAGGTCAAAGACCTTTCTTTCATCAGCTCTGACACAAGGTTATTGATCTGAAATGCTAACTTTGTTTCTCTCTCCACTTTCTGTTTTTATTTCAGATTTCCAGCATCTGCAGTCATTGGTTTTTAACCAGAGAAATACTACTTATGTGGTTCTCAAAAGCATCTTGGGATACTTTACGATTTCAAAGACATCACATTAATGCAAGTTGTTGTGCCTTTTTAACCCTGTTTTGGGAGCCAATATCCTTTACGTTCAGTTCTGGGAGGTGGTGTTGCTCACCCTGCACTCTTTTGTACAATACAGAGTGACCCAGTGGGCGGACATGGCCCCATCCAAAAACTCCCACTTTTATTTTACAATGGGTGATGAGGCATATTTTCAAGGGCCAAGGTAGAGGATCCATACAAGAGGATTCAGTCCACCTCAGGGGAGGTGCAGATCTGCCATGAACCCTTCAGTCTGAAGACTCCCCCCAGTCTGAATACTGCCTTCCTTTGTACTAAGTGCAGTGAAACTGGGATGCCTTCTTTTAAAAACCACCTTACGATTTTACACTTGCCTACAGAACATCCACCATACATTTTCAGTTTTTATTGTCTTCTTTTTCAAGGGTCTGGATGTTTGTGCATGTATCTGTCTGTGTGTTTGTTTGAGCCTGTATTTGGGTCCTTGTGTGCATGTTTGGATCTGTTTGTGTTTGCCTGTACATCTGTGTGTTTGCATGTCTGTGTCTCTCTACATGTAGTGTTTGGGTCCATGTGTGCGTTTGTTCCCATTTGAATGTGTTTGGATTATTTGTTTTTGGCTGAGTATTTGTGTTCCCGTTTGTATGTCTATGCATGTGTGTATTGTCTGTGTGCGTGTGTGTCTGTGTCCCTGTGTGCATGTTTGGATTTGTGTATTTGTGTGTTTTGTACCTGTCTGTGTGTATCCGTGTGTATGTTTGTGTCCATTTATATGTTAAGTTTGTATAGTTGTACATATATATTTGTGTATCTGTGCGGGATATTTGTGTCCATATGCAAGCGCATGCTGACTTATCTGCGTCTGGATATGGTTAGGTTTGTCTGTGTAATTGTGTAATGTGTTTGTATGTCTGGGCAAACGGCTGTGTGCGCTGTTTTACCCGCGTGTTTCTATCCGAGTGCATGTTCAACTCTTCTTCCCCGGTCCCCAGGCTCATTTCAGTCTCAAGTCCGAGTCCTGAATCGGGCGCCGTGCGGTTCAGAGCATCTGATGAAATTAACACCAGGTATCGGTGACTTCCTATTAAATGGACGTTACCTTTATTTTGTGTCGGCATACTCGCTTGGAAACTTACCAAAAAAATTACGTCTGCACAGTTCCCCAGGAGTTAGTGTACCTGTACTGCGCTCAAACGTCCTGTCAAAGCAGGTCAGGACAGGGCAAGGGTGCGAGATAATTGATAAACTGATAATTGCTTTTTTTTTAAAAAAAGTGGTTTGAAATCACACACATACATATACCGTATAAGTTTGCCAAAGGCGCGATGCGCTAGTTGCATTATAACTAATGCCTTTCAGCGTTATGTGTTTCTGATTGATATTATACAGCTTTAATGCAGCGATTTAAATGGGATGGAAGGGCGTTAACATGCAGCAATGCGGATATGTACATACTTACATATAGAAAAAATATTAAATGCCAGCTCTCACCTGGACTTGGAAATACAACATCAGTAAATGCAGACATCTGTAGTGGGGGTAAAAAACACAAAACATTAATATCAGTAAGTGAAACATCGCCTACCCTCACCCCCCAAAAAAAATCCAGCCAGGGTAACCAATTTGTTTCAGTGAATCTCAAAGATAGGCAGTGAGATGGGTAAAATGTAATTAATGTTAAACTTACATGCATATAAACCTTGCAGGTAGAGGGAACATCCTTCATCAGCTGCCTCTAAATGAAGATCGGAAGAAACTGGTTTTAACTCCAAGAAATGGGGAGAAGGAATTGAGACGGAGGGAGATAATCCCACTTTTTTCGTATTGCAAAATTCCGAAGTTGATTTTGCTCTCTCTCTTCCACCAACTTGCAATAAACGGAGAAACCCCTTGAGAACGACTTTGATGGGAAGTTCAACCCACAACACACATCTGAATCACGGGTCAGGTCGCTGGCTCGCTGCAGCTAAGTGGAGGGAATTACAATCAATCCAAAACAAATGGGTAAATATTTGTTCAAACGGAAGCGATGAATTGCCAACCTGTGTTTGTTGTGTGCGTGTGTGTGTGTGTGACTTCCCTTTAACAAGTCCAAGGGCTTGCCCCGAACTCGCTCCAAAACAGCCCACAAGACAGCTGCAGCTCCTGTCCGTCTAAAGTCCTTCGTAGGTACCGACGTCGAAGTGGCTAAGACGGCCTAAAATTGACATTTAGATGTTCTTCCCCTAGGAAGTGTGTGTGTGTGCGCGCGCTCGTATGCCTGTTTCTTTTCTCTCTCTCTGAAGTCTTCCTTTTTTTCCTTGCCTCAGCCAACTTCACAGTCCAGGCAGCTTGCTTCCAGATAGCATCCGTGCAGCCCAGAGGAGTTTGAGTGCAGTAGTAACAAGAGACTGTCCCAGCATCGAACGTGTGAAAGCGATTAGCCCCTCTTTCGGAGAGGAGGTAACACCACTTGTGCCTTGATTTGTGCCTTCGATAAGCCCATCACAGATCGTAAACCTGCGAGAACTTTTTTTAAAAAGGGGGCAGAACTACGAAGATTAGCCTCGCAGCAGACTCAAAGAATTGCATTTATGTAAGTTTTCCTGTGGGTGTTAGTATGTTTTTTTGTGTGTATGCTATATAAGCTTGCGCGTATATATAGATGGAACTTTTTGGGAGTGTATATAAGTTTTTATTAACGTAAGCTATGTGCGCGCGTGCATTTTTTTTTCTGTTTTTAAGACTTTGAAAATTTCTTGCGAACACAAATAAAAATAACTTATGAAAGGCCACAGACCTGAAACGTTGATTCTGTTTCTTTCTCCACAGATGCTGCCAGACCTGCTGAGTATTTCCGACACTTTATGTTTTAATTTCAGATTTCCAGCATCTGCAGTATTTTGCTTTTGTACAAATTCTAAAGCATTGTAAATTCACTCTGACCATCATAACACTTACATATAACCAATTTTAATATATCTTTAAAAACGTTTCTATGGTTCTATGCTTCACCCTGTGTATAGATTCTGAAACCTTGAATTGTTTCAAAGCTCCTTCTTGTGTGAGACAGAAAGTAACTAAGATGGAAATAAAAACAGAACATGTGCAAAACACACAGCAAGTCTTCCAGCATCTGTGAAGAGACAGGACAGGTTAATGACTCCGATTTAATGATAGCCTATCCAAAATCTATTTCAATAGAGTCATAGAACCTGATAGCACTGAAGGAGACCAGATTAATACTTTGTCTAGGTGCTTATATGTCGCCCATTGTACATTTGTATTACTGTCAGTGCAAATTTGAGTGTCTTACTCTGTCAGTGTTCAGTTTTGTGTCTTGTCAGTGTATACATACATGAATTGTGTGTTTGTGTGTGTCAGTTTGTGTATGTCTGTATTTGTACATGTATCTGTGTGCATATTTTTCTGTATTTGTGTATGCATCGGTGTGTGTATCTATCAGTATGTGTCTGTGTATCTATGTGTATTCACTTGTGTGTCTTTGAGCATCCATGTGTCATCTGGCTGTCTTTGTACCTCTGCTTGTAAGTCTGTATGTCTGTGCATGTATCTGTGTCTGTATGTTTTGTAGATGCATCTGTATGCATGTGACTGTGTGTCTGTGTTATATGTAGCCGTGTGCATGCCCATGTACCTCTGTATTTTATTTAAACGGTAATAATTACAGCAGCTGTCAACAGAGATCTCAATTTTCATTTCTTTTAGATAGCATAAAAACTATTTACCCAAAAATCAAAAGGTTAAGCGTCGATGCAGATTAAACCTGGAATAAAAAATTGTTTCAGGCTAGAATTACTGTCGGTAAGGTTAGCCAACTTTGGGGTAATATTAAAACCATCTGTCGTTTCAAATTAATTAAGACCTCATTTGGAATAGCAGACAGGAAAATACATGAATGTGTTAGCTTCTCACTAATTCCACAATGAGTTAATTCCCAGCTTTACTCTAAACAGACATTAAAAGAAAAATCAAAAATGCACGTCTCGATTTTTAAACATTCCAGTCGTCCCTAATTTTTAGTAAATAATAATCATTTCAAATTTCCTTCTTGGCTCTTTCTATGCCCTTTTCCTTGCTGTTGTACAGGTTGACAGTGCGTGGACTATCCCTTTAAGAAAATCAGACGGATCGACTAATTGTGTACTGGTCTCCGCCGACGATACTGAAATGTAGCAGATATTGAGCCTGCCTGCCTGAATAACGCACAATGCCATCTACTGAAAACAGCCCACCCTCATCTCAGCTTTGTCATGTAGAGTGCAAAGAGATGGGCAGCAATCAAGGAGCTTTGTTTGTTTCACTATTTAGCGAGAGATTACAACATTTGCTCTAAAACCAACAAATGTGGAATCAGTCCCTCATTTGCAATGAACCCTCCGAATAATTTCAACACTTTGCTCTCCGTCGACGCTGCGAGTCATTTATAGGGACATAGTGCACCGTATTGAACTCACTTTCCTTCAGTACCTAGTATTAAGATGATACAATAATGTCGGTAAAAAGTGTTCACCGAGAAAAAAAATCCAAACACTTTGCATGAAAAATTATTGAGTATTGCAAGCGAGAGTGTTTGTCATAAGGTCACATCAGAGAAGTCATTTGGTCCACCTCAATTGTTCGAAAGATCTTAGTGCGACATTGCAGCATCTAATTGTCAATTCAATCAGGCCAGGCGCTTTACCTCCATTATTCCATCAGAAAATCTGACATACGTACATACATGTATATCTTAGAGTCACACAACACGGAAAGAGGCTATTCGGCCCATCGTACCTGTGCTAGCTCTTTAAGCTATCCAGTTGTAGAATCAATGAATTATACAACACAGAAGGAGGACATTGAGGCCATTTTGCCCCTCCTTTGGTAATGGTATCCATATAGGCTGGCTCCCCTCTTCTTTTCCATAGCCCTGTTTTTTTCTCTCTCCATTCAAGTATTTATTCAATTCCTTTTTGAAAATTACAATTGAATCTGCTTCTGCCACCTTTTCAGGCAGTGCATTCCAGGTCACCAAACACACTGTGTAAAAAAAACAGTTCTTCATCTTGCCTCTGGTTCTTTGCCAATCATCATGAATTGAGGTCCACTGGTTATTGACCCTTCCACTACTGGAACCCATCTCTCCTCATTACCTCCTCCAACACCATTCATGATTTTGATCAGCTCTATCAAATCTCCCCTTAACTATGCCTGCTCTAGGAAGATGACAGTACCGCCAGTCCTCCACATAACTGACATACAAACATATGAATTAGGAGCAGGAGTAGAACATTCGGCCTCTTGAGCCTGCTCTGCCATTCAATAAGATCATGGCTGATCTGATTTTGGCTTCAACTCCACATACCACCTACCCCTGAAACCTTTGACTCCCTTGTTAGTCAAGAATCTATCTACCCCTGCCTTAAAATAGCCCTTCAATAGCCCTGCCTCCACCACTCTCTTGGGGAGAGAGTTCCAAAGTCTTACAGCCCTCCAAGAGATAAAAACGTCTTCTCATCTCCATCTTAAATGGGAGACCCCTTATTCTTAAACTGTGTCCCCCTAGTTCTAGTCTCTCCCACAAGGGGAAACATCCTTTCGGCATCCATCCTGTCAAATCCACCCCCGGATCTTATATGGTTCAATAAGATTACCGCTTATTCTTCTAAATTCCAATGGATACAGGCCCAGCCTGTCCAACATTTCCTTGTAAGATATCCCCACCCAATCCCAGGTATCAGTCGAATGAACATTCTCTGAGCTGCTTCTAATACATTTATATCCTTTCTCAAATAAGGAGACCAAAAACTGTCCATGGTACTCTGGATGTGGTCTCATCATCGCCCTGTACAACTGTAGTAAAACATCCTTACTTTTATATTCCATTCCACTTGCAATAAACAACAACATTCCATTTGCCTTCCTAATCACTTGCTGTACTTGCAAATAACTTTTCCTGATTGATGTGCCAGGACACCCAGATCCCTCTGTTCTACAAACTCTCTCCATTTAAATAATATGCTGCTTTTTTATTCTTCCTGCCAAAGTGGACAAGTTTACATTTTCCCACATTATACTCCATCTGCCAAATTTTTGCCCACTCACTTAACCTATCTTTGTCCCTTTGCAGATTCCTTTCCTACCTTTCTTTGTGTCATCAGTAAATTTATCAGCCACTCATTTGGTTCTTTCATCCAAGTCATTCACATGAATTGTGAATATCTGAGGCCCTAGCACTGATCCCTGTGGCATTCCACTCATCATATCTCGCCAACCCAAAGAAGATTCATTTATGCCTTATCTCTGCTTCCTATTAGCTAACTAATCCTCTATCCATGCTAATATGTTACCCCCTATACCATGATCTCTTATTTTGTGTGGTAACTTTTGATGTGGCACCTTGTGAAATACCTTTTAAGATCTAAGTACAGTACATCCCCAGCTTCCACATTGCTTGTTACTTCCCCAAAGAACTGCAATAAATTAGTGAAACCTGATTTTCCTTTCACAAAACCATGTTGACTGTCTGATTGTATGAGATTTTCTTAGCACTTGCCCTGCTATAACCTCCTTAATAATAGATTCCAGCACTTTTTCCCAGTCATTGAGAGTCATTGAGCTGGAGACTGAGCTTTAAACACTGTGAAGCATCAGGGAAAAGGAAAGTTACCTTGACGCTTTGTACAAGGAGGCATCACACCCCTTAGAATAGCGTCTTCTGATTTGGTCAGTGGTCAGGGACAGGAGCGTGTGACTGTGAGCGAGGTGGGTAAGGGGATTGAGAAGGTAGAAATGGAAGAGCCTCAGCCTTTGAAATTGTCCAACAGGTTTGACGTTCTTGCAGACTGTTTGGATGAAAGTGGTGACTGCAGAGTGGATAAGCAAACTGACCAGGAAGCCATTCAAGCAGTGGGGGAGTTACTGGGAATGTAGTGGTAGTTAGCAACAGTATAGTCAGGGGGATAGATGCAATTCTCTGCAGCTGAGAGCGGGAGTCCAGATGTTTGTGTTGCCTGCCTGGTGCCAGAGTTCAGGACATGTGCTCAAAGCTGGAAAGGAACTTGCAGTGGGAGGGGCAGGATCCAGTGGTCCACATAGGTAGGACTAGGAAAGAGATTCTGCTGAGGGGCTAAATTAAAAAGCAGAATCTCAAAGGTAATGATTACTAACCTGAGCCATGAGAAAATTGGCATAAGGTGAATCAGATTAGAGAGTTAAATATGTGGCTCAAATGGGTTTCAATTCATGGGACACTGGCACCATTTATGCCACAGAAGGCTGTGGAGGCCAGGTCATTAAGTGTATTTAAGACCGAGATAGATAGGTTCTTGATTGGTAAGGGGATCAAAGGTTACGGGGAGAAGGCGGGAGAATGGGGTTTAGAAACTTATCAGCTATGATTGAATGGCGGAGCAGACTTGATGGGCCGAATGGCCTAATTTATGCTCCTATGTCTTACGGTCTTATTACTGGAGTAAGTGGGAGCTATACCACTGGGACAGTCTTTACCTTAAGACTGTGCTGGGATGAGTGTTCTGGCTAGTTGTTTAACTAGGGTTGGGAGGACTTTAAACTAAATACTGGGGACAAGGGATCAAGTTTGGGAAGATGTGATAAATTAAGTGGAGAAGACAAGGCAAAAAGCGCAAGGCAGGAATAATGGAAATGATGATCAGAGCATGGCAAAGATGAGGTGAAATTGACTGCCCTTGACATCAAGGCAGCATTTGACAGAATGTACCATCAAGGAGCCCTAGCAAAACTGGAGTCATTGGGAATCAAAGGGAAAACTTTCCACTGTTTGGAGTTATACCTAGCACAAAGAAAGATGGTTGTGGTTGTTGGAGTTCCAGGACATCACTACAGGAGTTGCTCAGGGTAGTGTCCTCAGCCCAACCATCTTCAGCAGCTTCATCAATGACCTTACTTCCATCATAAGGTCAGAAGTGGGAATGTTCGCTGATGATTGCGCAGCATTCAGCACCATTCGTGACTCCTCAGATACTGAAGCAGTCCATGTCCAAATGCAGCAAGATCTGGACAATATCCAGGCTTAGGCTGACAAGTGGCAAGTAACATTCATGCCACACAAGTGCCAGACAGCAACCATCTCCTTTAGAAGAGAACCTAACCAGCACCCCTTGACATTCATCGCTATCAACATCCTGGGAGTTACCATTGACCAGAAACTGAACTGGACTAGCCATATAAATACTGTGGCTACAAGAACAGGTCAGAGGTTAGGAATCCTGTGGTGAGTAACTGACCTGACTCCCCAAAGCCTGTCCACCATCTACAAGGCACAGATGGAATATTCTCCACTTGTCTGGATAAGTGAAGCTCCTACAGTGCTCAGTTTAACACCATCCAGGACAAAGCAGCTTGCTTGATTGGCACCCCATCCACAAGGATTCGCTCCCTCACCACCAACACACAGTGGCAGCAGCCAAAGCTCCTCAAGCCGCACACACTTACTGAAGACGTTTTGCTCTAGATCACCTCGGTGTCCAGAAACTCCTATATTATGCAGCTGCAGGGCATCACCTGCCCTATCACCTTTATTATTTGCTAATTAATTTATTCTCAATTAACTGATATTTGATAAACACTGCTACTCCCAATAATTCAATACTGCTAGTAAACTCACTACAAATAATAAAACCTTACAATTACTAACAAATTCCATGAGGTTTGAAAATAAAGTAAAATATTCACCAGCCAATCAATTATCTGTTTTCCTGTGATATCACACTTTGACTTCTCTCAGGAGTCACAGACTGGATTGGATAGGATAGTTCTTCTGGGTAATAAAAGCTAAAAAAACTCAACAGGTCTGGCAGTATCTGTGGAGAGAGAAACAGAGTTAAAGTTTTGCATCCGTATGACTTTGGAGCTAAAGAGAAGTAGAAATGTGATGGATTTTATAATGTTTAAGAGGGTGTGGAGCAGTGCAGCAAAATAGAGGGTCTGTGATAGGTAGGAGCTAAGGAGAAATTTGACAACGATGTCATGGACAGTGTTAATACTACTGTTAAAGACTAAATTAGGTGCTGATAGTGGCACAAAGGTAAGATAGCAGAATGTGTTAATAGCAGAACCAGGGTCAGCGCTCTGTGAAAGCAAAACATAAGAGCAAGTGACAGACAGCCCTGTGTTGGGGGGGGGTGTCTGTTGAAGAAAAAAGATTTTTTTTAAATTATAAACAAAAATAAATGAATAAATAAATAAAAGTAAAAATAAATAAAAAACTGAATTTAAAAAAGGGTAAAGATGGAGGGGAGAGTTCATAGTCTGAAGTTGTTGAACTCACTGTCAAGTCCGGAAAGCTGTAAAGTGCCTAATTGCTGTTCCTCCATAGATATAAACATAGACCGGACATACACATCAGTAAACCTGACAAAAGGATGGGAATCGTCAACCTTAACAAGTGTGACTATATCAACAAAATTCACACCATTCTTAATGACAGGTCCAAATTTGCATCCACTGGACTTCTCACTCAACATGACCAGACAACATTGCTCGAAAGCAAGCTAAAACACGTTTGCTGGGCTTATTTAACAGCGATGAGCTACCGCGTGATATATATGATAGGTTCCATCCTCACAGCTCGCTGTGTCCACATATGTATGGGATACCTAAGACACACAAAAGTGATGTCCTTTTATGCCCTATCTTATCTATGACCAGTTCTGCACAACATGAATTGGCCAAATAGTTAGGCGAATTCTTACTACCGGTTTTTAATAAAATTTTCCACACACACTCCTTCACATATGCTCCTTCGCATTTCTGAAGGTCATACAGAACTTGTACATCGATAGCAATGCTGTGTCTATCTGCTCATTTGACATTGCTAACCTATTCACCAATGTTCCACTTAAGGAAGCCATAGATATTTGCGCTGCAGCACTATATCATGGCGATCTGGTCCCGCCACCACAGCGTGAATCAGTATTCACTGAACTTATGAACTCGGCAACTCGCGCTGTTGAGTTCAGCTTTAATGACACCACATATGCCCAAGTAGATGGTGTTGCCATGGAATACCCTCTAGGCCCAGCTCTCACAAACATCTTTGTTGGATTCCATGAAAAACGTATGTTCGATGGAATGACACCTAAACTCCTGCCCCTCGCATATTTCCAATATATGGATGATATGGTTCCGATATTTAAATCTGCAGCTGCATGTAATAATTTCCTTATATGTCTTAGTGGGCTCCATCCTGCATTCAAATTCACCTTTGAAATGGAGCAGTCAAATGAATTCCCATTCCTTGAAATGCTAGTTGATAAATCTGCCAGGGGGTTCTCTACCTTCACTGGTCCATACATGCATTGGGATTCTTACAGGTCCACATGCAATAAGATTGGTCTTATCAGCCACCTCAGAAATAAGGCTCAAACCATTTGCTCACCATGCAAGTTTGTTGATGAAATAGGTGCACATCAAAGGCATTCTGCAGGATAATGGCTACCCTGATCAAATCATTTTGCACTCTATATCGCGTAATCCCATGAACAGGCCCAAGGGCATCACTTTTGGACCTGAAAAGTCTCCAGTCTACCTTAGATTACCCTGGAAGGGCAAGATATCTCAAAAATATGAGCAACAGATGAGACTAGCTGTTTCACACTGCTACTATGCATTGGCAACATGAGTGGTATTTGCCACTAACAGGATGCTGCTGTCAAGCCAAAAAGACATTCTGCCTATCAAACAAATGCATAATGTGGTGTATGAATTTCAGTACCAGTGTGATGCTAGATCCGTAGGCCATACATTCCAAAGACTGGCAGATTGTATCAAACAGCATGTCCCAGTCACTATTCACAATGGGCAAGATACAAACCGTAGCCAACCAGCCCATGCTTGTAATACTCAAAACACAGTGTCCGACGTTAGATATGATTCTGCGATTGAACATTTGCTAAATGATCCTCAGTGTGCTAAGAAGTGTGCTGACAACCAATTTAAGATTGTCAGTCAGACTCGCAATGTGGCACATTTGTATGTACTGTAAGTTATGTAATATAGTACACAGGGCCCTGTTCTTTGCAGACAGAAAGAACATGTACACACATTGCACCTGTTTCAGCTGAACAAAATAAGTGACAGCCATTTGCTGACTCATTCCTCAGGACAATGCCTTGACCCATTAGGGTCAAGCTGCCTGGTTTAAATTTCAAGCAATGCTTGGCAGTTAACTGTCAGTCACCATCACTGGTGCATTCTCCATGGCAACGCCTCTACCAATCGGAGCTCACTTGCCAACCAATCAGCAATCTCTTCACATAGAATACAGATTGCTTTGTTCCCCTAATTGATATTCTTGCAAAGTGTCCTGACGAGTGCAAGACAAAAAGCTTCAACATGTTTTTCCAGCAATACTCATAGACACATGTACCTGTATACATTCTGTTTTGTAGATTTGTGTGTGAATATATCTGCGTTCTGCAGCTTTATGGATAGAATTTTGCCCGAGGCGGGCTGGCTTGGTGGGAGCAGTTGGGAAGCTGACCGCCTCCCGCGATTGGCATCAGACCACAATTAAGGCCCGCCCAGCATGAAACGTGAGTGGCAGCGCTCTGCGCTGCCTGTGCGTGCGGAGGGGGGAGGGCAAGCAGGCCGAGCGCGAACTTCACGCATACGCGTGAGTGAGTGCTTCATAATCTCCCTGAGGCACAGGGAGCTGTACAGTTGGTTCAGCCACTGAACTATCTATCGAAAGGTTGTGCAATCATGGCAAGTTGTGAAATTGAATTCAGATAAACATGATAATTTGTGAGCTGTCGGATTGTCATTAAAAATCAAGTTGTAGTTTTATTGTTGGCTTCATGAATGTCCTTCAAGGAAGAAAACCTGTTATCCTGGCATGGTCTAGCCAACAAGTTCACCCAGTTCCATTCTATGTAGCTGACTCTTAACATCTTTTGACATGTAGTCAGAGTATCTCCAGCAATGGCTTTTTTCCGCTATCCCCCCTTTTCCTCATTGGCATGCTGCCTCTTGGTGACAATATCTGAAGACATGGAGTTAGTTTCCACATATACGCCGATGACACCCAACTCAACCCCTCTACCACCTCTCCTGGCCCCTCCACAGTTTCTGTTTCGTTGAGCTGCATGACTGCCATCCAGATTTGGATGAGGCTCAACTCCCTCTAGTTAAACATTGGGGAAGACCATGTTCACTGTGTGGCTACCAGAACAAATTCATTACTCTTGCCATTCCTGACCCTGCCCATTTTTTCACCATTCTGGACATGACTATTTGGAATCTCAGCATCAGAAAGATTTTCACCTCCATTGTAACACCCATCTTGGCTCCTAACTCAGCCCATCTGCTGCTGCAGCTCCTCCAGATAACTATTACAGTGTTCTCTGGATTGCCTTCTCTACGGCATCATCCATAAGCAGTCCTAACTTCTCCAGTCTATCTACGTAACTGAAGTGCCTCATCCCTGGAACCATTCTCCTGAATCTTTTCAGCATTCCCTCCAATGCCTTCACATCCTTCCTAAAGTAGGAACTGGACACAGTATTCCCACTGAGGCTGAACTAGTGTCTTATACAAGTTCAACACAACCTTACTCCTGCACCCTATGCCCCTGTTAATAAAGTCCAGGATACTGTATGCTCTCTCAACCTGTCCTGCCACTTTCAATGACTTATGCACATATACACCCAGATCCTTCTGCTCCTGCAACCCCTTTAGAGTTGTACTTTTTATTTTATGTTGTCTCTCTATGTCCTTCCTACCAAAATGAATCACTTCACATCTCTTGGTATTGAACTTCATCTGCCATTTGTCTGCCTATTCCACCAACCTCTCTATGTCCTTTTGAATGTCTGTCCCTCCTCCTCACAGTTCACAGTGCTTTCAAGTTTTGTGGTGTCCATAAATTTTGAAATTTTTCCCTGTACACACCAAGGTCTAGGTCATTATATATATCAGGAAAAGCAACAGTCCTAACACTGACCACTGGGGAACTCCACTGCAAACCTTCGTCCAGCCCGATAAGCATCTATTCGCCACCACTCTGTTTCCTGTCACTCAGCCAATTTTGTATCCACATTTGCTACTGTCCCTTTTATTCCATGAGCTCTAACTTTGTCTGGCACTGTATCAAATGCCTTTTAGAAGTGGAAGAATGCCTTTTCTTCCAGGAAATTTACCAGTGTCCATACTACTCACTAGGAAAACTAGTCTCTATCACCCTTTGAATAATTCCTCTCACAACAGCTCTTTCTAAAGTACTAGAATAAATAGTAACACTCAAATAGTCATTGACGACCTGACCCAATACATAATGGCCAGTATGGTTTTTGGTATGGCCATTCCGCCAATGATCTTTTTACTTTTCTAATCCACCCTACTGTCTCACCATCTTCTTATCTCTGCTTCCAAATGCTTTCGTGATTCATTTGTCAATTCCTTGAAGATCTAGAGAATGATTGACAGTTTAAAGAACTTTGCCATAGTAAACTATGTGCCATGCTTTTCAGTAAAGGCATACTCCAAGGTTCTCAAGTTTCATCTCAAATCACTTTACTTGTGCTGTGATTCTGACTCCTTTTCCATCAACAGTGGAGGAAACTGTCCTTTTCCCACATACTGATATTCTCCTTCACTCATCATCTAACTCTATCCATTCTTTTGATGAAGATTCCACTCTTCACATTCATCAGGGTACATGAATAGTCATGTAAGTCATTTCTCTCATTTGTGGTTTGTGGGTCAGACAATGGTGGCAATAGTGACCACGCTTCATCAATAATTCATTGGATGCGAAGGACCTTGGAGATGTCTGGGTGCTATATAAATGCAAGATATTTATTTTTCTCACATTCATCAATTGTTATCTTGCTTTTAGTCCTCGCAATCTCCAT
Source organism: Carcharodon carcharias (assembly GCF_017639515.1). Taxonomy (NCBI): domain Eukaryota; kingdom Metazoa; phylum Chordata; class Chondrichthyes; order Lamniformes; family Lamnidae; genus Carcharodon; species Carcharodon carcharias. Next base: position 252,089,515 of record NC_054467.1, on the reverse strand, counting down.
TCTTTGTGCAATACAATGGTAAATCAATAACCTTCATTCCTTCCATTCCTTCTAGATAGCTGTTAAATCTCTCCATGGCTTTACCAGGACTATTTGTGCAATACTTTCCAGCCCTAGGACATTCAACAATCTCTGTATTCCTCCAAGTCTGGACCCTTGTGGATCCCCAATTTTCAACACTCCACAATTGGCAGTTGTACCTTCAGCTGTCTAGGCCCCAAGCACTGGAATTGACTCCCTGAACCTCTGTTTCTCTCTGTCCTCCTTTTAGATATTATTTAAGCCCCACAACTTTGAGCAAGCTATTTTCAATAGATGTAAATGATTGATTTTGCTCCCCTCACAGTCTTGGTTTTCTGAACACGCTATGAGGTCAGAATCATAAGGCAATGGGTGTTCAGTCTCCAGCTGCCAATGCTATTCATCTCTCCTAACTCCCAAAAGCCAGTTCACCATCTACAAGGCACAAGTCAGGAGTGTGATGGAATACTCTCCATTTGCCGGGATGAGTGCAGTCCCAACAACACTCAAGAAGCCCAACCCCATCCAGCAGACTGCTTGATTGGCATCCCATTCACCACATTCAACATCCACTCCCTCCGCCACCGAAGCACAGTGACAGCAATGTGCACCACCTACAAAATCCACTGTAGCAGTCAAGGCTCCTTCAACAGCACCTTCCAAATCCCCGAACGCTACCACCTGGAAGGATAAGAGCAACAGACGTATGGGAATGCCGGCACCTGCAAGTCACACATGATTCCTGATTGGGATCTATATCGCCATTTCTTCAATGTTGCTGGGTCAAAATCCTGGAATGCCCGTTCTAACTGCACTGTGGGTACATGACGTGGACTGCACCTATTCAAGAAGGTGGCTCACCACCACCTTCTCAAGGGTTGGCAATAAATGCCAGCCTTGCCAGCTTTGGTCACATCCCATGAAACAATAAAAAATAGTTTCTGACCACCTGAGCTCCATAACAAGAACAAAAACTTGCATTTATAAAGCACCTTTAATGTTATATAAGCATCGCGAGACACTTCACTGGAGCGTTATCAGACAAAAATTGACACCGAACCTCATAAAATGATATTAGGGCAGGTGACCAAAAGTATGGTCAAAGAGGTGGATCTTAATGAGTGTCTTAAAGGAGGGGAGAGAGGCAGATAGGTTCAGGGAGAGAATTTCCAAGCTAAAGGCCTAAGCAGCTGAAGGCACGGCCTGGATGGTGGGCTGATAAAAATCAGAGATGTGCGAGGAGCCAGATTTGGAGGAAAGCAAGTTCACTTTCTACATATTGCAGCTGTTTGCATGGCTGTGGTGAAGTTTAGAAAAAGTGAGCTGCCTCACTTTGGTGTCACGGTTCTTACAAGCCTACAAAAATGAAAGAGGGACACATATCAAAATGCCACATCTGAAAAGCACCATCAAGTCTTCAGATTGCAAAATCATGCATAGTGATTCTGAAGCTGCTCAAATGTATGCCATTAACTAGGTAAGGGGACAAGACATAAACAAGAACGTGATGGTACCAGCTCTGGAATTGTGGAGATCTTTTACTTCACCCTCCAGTTCTATCTCCCTATCACTGTTTCCAGTGATGTCCAAGGCTACCTCTTCAAATTCAGTCGAAGGCTTGCAGTTGCTGGGAATTTCTCGTCGTTGTTCCTTCCTTGCACCATTTTGCTCTGGAAGCAGATCTTGAGATGTTATTGGCTGAAGTGGTAAAGACAGTGACCTGTAGTTGCCAATTCTCCAGGTTATACAGCCCAACATTAAACAAACATGTGTCTTGCAGTTAGACTGACTGTGCAAAGCCCCTTTAAGATATTTGGTTCCTAAGAAAGGAATTTAGAAAGCATCTTTCACAACCTCAAGACATCCTAAAGTGCTTGACAGCCAATAGAATATGTCTGAAGTATCATCACTGTTGTAAAGTAGGAAATGCAGCAAACAACTTGTGCATGGAAAAATCCCATGAACACAGCAAGATAATGATCAGATAATCAGGATCATTTTTGGTGATGTCAGTTAAGGGATAAATATTGGTCCAGCCACCTGGGATAATTCCTTATTCTCCTTTGAAACAGTGAAGTGGGACAGGGCAGATGGAGACTTATTTTAAACATCTCATTCGAGAGACAGTACCTCCGACAGTGCATCACTCTTAGAACCATAGAACACTACAGCACAGAAAACAGGCCATTCGGCCCTTCTAGTCTGTGCTGAAGTATTATTCCGCTAGCTCCATTGACCTGCACCTAGTCCATAACCCTCCAGACCTTTCCCATAGACAGGTCACTGTCTTTACTACTTCAGCCAATAACATCTCAAGATCTGCTTGAGAGCTTGAGCCCAGATTTCGTAATCAAATCTCTGGTGTGGATTTCAAACCTACACCATTCTGATTCAGAGGCCAGAGTGCCACCAACTGAGCCAGGACTGACAGCTATTGTTGGAGTAAAACTCTTGTTACTTTTATCTGCTCTTTGCCAGCAAGCATTTAGTCTCTTTCTCTCAGGACAGATTGCACAGGATTAGCTTCTATTGATGTCATGATATCTCAATAGATTTTTAAAAATGTTCTTGTCTATAGACTTAAGTGTTCCAGCTGCCCTGACCAGCCTTTCACCTTGGACCCTCCATAAACTTCAACTCACCCTCATCCTAACTTGCATCAGGCTCAATTGCTCATTGCTCACTGAACAACATCGGCTCCCGCTCCAGAGTTTAAAAATTTCACAGATGCTGTCAGACCTGCTGAGTTTTTCCAGCAATTTTTGTTTTTGTTTCAGATTTCCAGCATCCGCAGTATTTTGCCTTTAAAAATTCTTACTCTATTTTCAATTCCCTCTATGCCCTCGCCCTTTCTTATTTCTGTAACCTCATTCAGCCTTACAATGCTCCTAGATTTCTCCAATCTTTCTCTAGTCTTTGATTACGAAATCTAGGCTGAAGCTCCAGAAGAGTGATGGACTGTCGGGGATACCATCTTTCAAACGAGATATCTAAACAAGTCTCCGTTTGCCCTGTCCCACCTCGCTATTTCAAAGAGGAATGAGGAATTATCCCTATTGGCTGGACCACCATTTATCCTTTAACTGACATCACGAAAAATAATCCTGATTATTTGGTCATTATCTCGTTGCTGTCCATGGGATCTTGCTGTGCACAAGTTATTTGCCGCATTTCCTACTTTACAGCAGTGATGATACTTCAGACATACTCCATTGGCTGTCAAGTGCTTCAAACTAGGGCTTTGGTTTAAACTAAAAAGTGGGAAACTAAAAAAGTTGAATTGGTAAATCTTCAATTTTCAATTTCAATTCACTTTATTTTCTGCACAGAAATTCATTTTGGGTAAATTGCTGTTCGTTAAAAAATTACATACATAAATATCAGTCAGTGAGTCCCACCCTTAGTGTATATCCTCATCCACACATCAAGCTCCTGTTAAAAGTTCTTATAGAGAAGGACACAAACAAGTTCAGGAATTGATTTGTCCTGCATCTGAGAAGCTTCTTCTCAGCAGTAATACTGAGACAAGGGGTGATTCTCATGCTTCATGACACTCTTTACTTGCATCAAAATTCTTCGAGGGCAGATTTCGGCAAGAAAACTCTGCTTGTCAAATACTCTTCGCGCCTGGTTCAGTAAACTCTGCACACTTAAAGACTCTGTACCCTTAAAGACAAAAGTACCAAGCGGGTCACCCAAAAAGGAGAGCAGTCTCAAAAACAAGCATATTGAAGAGTTTCATGATTGTAAGATCTACTTGAAAGGGTTTTAATTTTCTGAGGTAATATAGTTCTGTATGTCCCTTAGCCACCACATCTGTACAGAAATCATAATCACAGAATCACAGTGCAGAAGAGGCCCTTCAGACCATCGAGTCTGCACCAACACATGACCACCTAAACCCATTTACCAGCACTTGGCCCATAGCCTTGAATGTTATGATGTGCCAAATGCTTATCCAGGTACTTTTTAAAGGATGTGAGGCAACCCGCCTCCACCACCCTCCCAGGCAGTGCATTCCAGACCGTCACCACCCTCTGGGTAAAAAAGCTTTTCCTCACATACCCCTTAAACCTCCTGCCCCTCACCTTGAACTTATGCCCCCTTGTGACTGACCCTTCAACTAAGGGGAATAGCTGCTCCCTATCCAACCTGTCCATGCCCCTCATAATCTTGTACACCTCGATCAGGTCGCCCCTCAATTATCTCTGCTCTAATGAAAACAACCCAAGTCTATCCAACCTCTCTTCATAACTTAAATGTTTCATCCCAGGCAACATCCTGGTGAATCTCCTCTGCACCCCCTCCAGTGCAATCACATCCTTCCTATAATGTGGCAATCAGAACTGCACCAGCTGTGGCCTCATTAAGGTTCTATACAACTCCAACATGACCTCCCTACTTTTGTAATCTATGCCTCGATTGATAAAGGCAAGTGTCCCATATGCCTTTTTCACCACCTCACTAACATGCCCCTCTGCCTTCAGAGATCTATGGAGACACACACAGAGGTCTCTTTGTTCCTCAGAACTTCCGAATGTCATGCCGTTCATTGAATAATTCCTTGTCAAATTACTCCTTCCAAAATATATCACCTCACACTTTTCAGGGTTAAATTACATCTGCCACTTAGCTGCCCATTTGACCAACACATCTATATCTTCCTGTAGCCCAGGACGCTGAACCTCACTGTTAACCACCCGGCCAATCTTTGTGTCATCTGCAAACTTACTAATCCCAACCCCGCATATAGTCATCTATGTCATTTATATAAATGACAAATAAAACATTGAATGAGTTAATAATGTGAATATTAGCACAGAGCAGCTTCACCTGAGAGCAGATTTCACCGAAGTGCAAGGGAACTTGGTGAGCATGAGAATTCAGTGAATTGAGGGGAAGAGGATTTCTTTTATTCATTCATGGGATGCGGGCATTACTGGCTAGGCTAGCACTAGTTGCCCATCCCTAAGTGCCCTTGAGAAGGTGGTGGTGAGCTGCTTTCTTGAACCCCTGCAGTTACTTGCCACAGGATTCCAAGCCTCTGATCTGCTCTTGTAGCCACAGTATTTATATGGCTAGTCCAGTTCAGTCCCTGGTCAATGGTGACCCCCAAGGTGTTGATAGTGGGAGAATCAGTGATGGTAATGCCTTGAATGTCAAGAGGTGATGGTTGGATTCTATCTTGTTGGAGATGGTTATTGCCTGGCACTTGTGTGGCACGAATGTTACTTGCCACTTGTCAGCCCAAACCTAGATATTGTCCAGGTCTTGCTGCATTTGGACATGGACTGCTTCAGTACCTGAGGAGTCTCGAATGGTGCTGAACATTGTGCAATCATCAGCGAACATTCCCACTTCCGACCTTATGATGGAAGGAAGATCATTGATGAAGCAGCTGAAGATGGTTGGGCCGAGGACACTATTCTGAGGAACTCCTACAGTAATGTCCTGGAACTGAGATGATTGACCTCCAATAACCACAAACATCGAGTTTTCCTTGGTTCCCATTGGCTCCAGTTTTGCTCGGGCTCCTTGATCCCGCACTCAGTCAAATGCTGCCTTGATGTCAAGGGCAGTCACTCTCACCACACCTGTGGAGTTCAGCTCTTTCATCCATGTTTGAACCAAGGCTGTGATGAGGTCAAGTGCTGAGTGGCCCTGGCGGAACCCAAACTGGATGTCAGTGAGCAGGTTATTGCTAAGCAAGTCCCACTTGATAGCACTGTTGATGACCCCTTCCGTTACTTTATTGATGATCAAGACTGGACTGATGGGGTGGTAATTGGCTGGGTTGGATTTATCCTGCTTCTTGTGCACAGGGCATACCTGGGAAATCTTCCACATAGCCGGGAAGATGCCAAGTGTTGTAGCTGTGCTGAAACAGCTTGATTAGGGGCATTGCAAGTTCTGCAGCACAGGTCTTCAGTACCATTGACGGAATATTGTCAGGGCCCATAGCCTTTGCAGTATCCAGTACCTTCAGCTGTTTCTTGATATCACGTGGAGTGAATCGAATTTGCTGAAGGCTGGCATCTGTGAGGCTGGGGACGTCCAGAGGAGGCTGAGATGGATCAACCACCCGGCACTTCTGGCTGAAGATTGTTGCAAGTGCTTCAGCCTTATCTTTTGCACTGAAGTGCAAATTATTGAGGATGGGGATATTTGTGGAGCCTTCTCCTCCAATGTGTTGTTTAATTGTCCACCACCATTCATGACTGGATGTAGCAGGACTGCAGAGCTTAGATCTGATCCTTTGGTTGTGGAATCACTTAGCTCTACCTGTCGCTTGCTACTAATGCTGTTTGGCACGCAAGTGGTCCTGTGTTGTAGCTTCTCCAGGTTGACATCTCATTTTTAGGTATTCCTGGTGCTGATCCTGACACATCCTCCTGCCCTCTTCATTGAACCAGGGTTGATCCCCTGGCTTGATGGTAATGGTAGAGTGGGGGATATGCCAGGCCATGAGGCTCCAGATTGTGGTTGAGTCCAATCTGTTGTTGCTGATGACCCACAGCTCCTCAAGGCTGTCCAGTCTTGTATTACCAGATCTGTTCGAAAGCTATCCCATTAGCACAGTGGTAGTGCCACGCAACATGATGGAGGGTCCCCTCAATGTGAAGACGGGATTTTGTCTTCACAAGGACTGTGTGGTGATCACTTCTAACTACACTGTCATGATCAGATTCATCAGCGGCAGGCAGGTTGGTGAGGATGAGGTCAAGTATGTTTTTCCCTGTTGTTAGTTCCCTCAACACATGCCACAGTCTAGCAGCTATGCCCTTTAGGACTCGGCCAGCTCGGTCTGTAGTGGACATTGAAGACCCCCACCCAGAGTACATTCTGTGACCTTGCCATTCTCAGGACTTCCTTCATGTGGTGCTCAACAGCTGAGACAATAGGGTGTGGGGAGGTTGGGGGGTGGGGTGTGTGTGTGTGTGTGTGTGGAACGTGGTACATCATAATCAGCAAGAGGTTTCTTGGACTTTCGATTTACTTCCAGCAAGGTTGTCCATCAAATCTCCCCCCGTCATATAGTTGCGGAATCCCTGTTCAACATTGGCATGTCTAGTGTCTTAAGAGTATCTGCCTTGGGTCAGAACTCTCCTGGTTCTAATATTCTTTAACATGGAGTCTTACACCTAAAACTCTCTACACCACATGGGCTACAGCGGTTCAAGAAGGCAGCTCATCACCACCTTCTCAAGGGCAAGTGCTGGAATGGATGGGCAACAAATGCTGGCCTAGCCAGCGAAGCCCACACACCATGAATAAATTTTAAAAATGTGACATTACCACTATGCTACTGTCTACCCATCTCCCACTTCTACCAGTGAAACATCAACCTCTAGCTGTTAACATTATTCTCGTGATATCATTGAGTAAAGGTGAATCAAAGTTCTGATGAAACATCATTGATCTGATTCCCTTTCTCTCCACTTTTACTGCCTGTTTCCAGCACTTGCTGGTTTTATTTCATATTTCCAAAGTATGCAGTACTTCCAAGCAGATACTCCCACCCAGTGCAGCACTGAGGGAGTGTTGCGCTGTCACAGATGTTAAACTGAGGCCTTGTCTGCTCCTCTCACGTAGACGTAAAAGATCCTATCCCATTATTTCAGAACAGGCGAGGGCTGTCCTTCTTGGCATCTTGTTCAACAGCAATCCCTCAAACAACATCACTGAAAGAGATTACCTGATAATTATCACTTTGCTGTTTATGGGAGCTTGCTGTGGACAAATTGGCTGCCACTTTTCCAACATTACAATGTGATGACAATTCAAAAAATGCTTCATTGGCTGTAAAGTACTTTCTGAGGTTATGAAAAGTGCTATATAAATGCAAGTTCTATCTTTTGGGCAAAAATACCAAGACCGACGCAGGGTGCTGTGAGGTGTTGTCCCAATGTGGGATCACTTTGTAAGCTAGCCTTGTAGTATGCCATTTACTTTACTGACTAAAATTGGAAGTTAACTGGGATGAGTCAATGCTCATTGATTCTTTTAGTAAATGCTGCGAGAAACCTAGCAGAATGGAGACTGCAAAGGGTTGAACTCTAAGGGCAAGTTATAGCTGCCTTTAAGAAATTTTATTTTATTTCTACCAAAGTTGTTTTCTCTTTTCTCTCCTTTCCAAAGTTTGGAGTGCTCTACCTCTGTGCTGGCTGTGCCTCGATTCTCTTTCCCTTCGTCCCTCTGTTAAAATGAGTAAGTAGAATATTGGATGGTTTGAATGAAAAGAAGCTGACTCCAGTTTGGGTAGAGGAAGAAAGACTTGCATTTATATAGCACCTTTCACAACCGCAGGGCAATGCAAAGTATTTTGCAGCCACTGAAGCACTTTTCAAGTGTAGTCACTGTTGGAATGCATGAACTGCCACAGCCAGTTTGCACACAGCAAGCTCCCACAAACAGCGATGTGAGAATGACCAGGTAATCTGTTTTTTGATGGTGGTTGAGGGATAAGTATTGGCCAGGACGCTGGGGATAACCTTCCTGCTCTTCTTTGAAATAGTGCCGAAATAGGAATCCTTAATACACACCTGAGGGAGCAGAATGAGCCCTGGTTTAACATCCCATCTGAAAGACGGCAGCTCTGACAGTGCAGCGCTCCTTCAGTATGGCACTGGAGTGTCAGCTTTGATCAAGTCCTGGGTGTGGGACTCAGAGGTGAGGCTGCTGCTCACTGAGGCACGGCTAGCAGGGATTTGGTTCTGTTGGTACCATTTCCCTCCTATCTCCCCCGCCCTTTGTATTTCTCCCAAGTGGCCATTATCTGTGTATGAGTTTAGACAGTGAGTGTAGCAGAATATTCGGTCACTGGGAATCTTTTACATCTATCTGAGAGAAGTAGAAAACAGTGCCTCACTTTACAGGCTCACCCAAACGTCGGAGGCATCTACAACACAGCAGCATTCACCTGGCACTACATCAGTCGAGATCGAGTGTATCAAATCCATACTGGCAAGATACTGTGTCCGATGCTGTATCAAAGCAGCACTGGTGGGACACTGTGCCCATTATTGTATCAAGGCAGCACTGGCAAGGCATTATACCCAGTATTGTATTAAAGCAGCACTGGGTGAGGCGTTATACCCAGTATTGTGGCAAAGCAGCACTGACGAGGTATTATACCCAGTATTGTGCCAAAGCAACACTGGTGAGGCATTGTACGCAATATTGTATCAAAGCAGCACTGGCGAAGCACTATACCCAGTATTGTATCCAAACAGCGCTGCCAAGGCATTATACTCAGTATTGTATCAAAGCATCACTGGCGAGGCATTATACCCAGTATTGTACTATAACAGCATTGGAGTAATACTATGCCCAGTATTGTATGAAAGCAGCAGTGGTGAGGGGTTATGCTCAGTATTGTATCAAACCAACACTGACGTGGCGTTATACTTAGTATTGTATTAAAGTAGCAGTGGTGAGTTTTGATACTCAGTATTGTATTAAAGCAGCACAGGCGCAGTATTATACTCAGTATCATTTCAAAACAGCACTGGTGATGTGTTATACTCAACATTATATAAAAGCAGCACTGGCAAGGCATTATGCTCAGTATCGTACCAAAACAGCACTGGTAAGGCATTATACTCAGTATTGAATCAAAGCAGCACTGGAGAGACACTATACCCAGTGTTGTATCAAAGAAGCACTGGTGAGACACTGTACCCAATATTGTATTAATGCAGCACTGGCAAGGGGTTATACTCAGTACTGTATTAAAGTAACAGTGGTGAATTCTAAAACTCAGTATTGTATCAAAGCTGCACTGGTGAGGCATTATACTTAGTATTGTATCAAAATAGCACTGGTGCCACACTATACCTAGTATTTTATCAAAGCAGCACTGGTGAGACACTGTACATAGTATTGTATTAATGCAGCACTAGCGAGGGGTTATACTCAGTATTGTATTAAAGCAGCAGTGGTGACTTCTTATACTCAGTGTTCTATAAAAGCAGCACTGGTGAGGCGTTATACTCAGTATTGTATTAAAGCAGCACTGGTGAGACATTGTAGTCAGTATTGTATCAAAGCAGCACTGGCAAGACAATATACCTAGTCTTGTATCAAAGCAGCACTTCCAAGGCATTTTACTCAGTATTGTATTAAAGCAGCACTGGCAAGGCATTATAGTCAATATTGCATCAAAGCAGCACTGGTGAGGTGTTTTAGTCAGTACTGTGACAAAGCAGCAGTGGGAAGGCATTATACTTAGTATTGTATTAAAGTAGCAGTGGTGAGTTCTGATACTCAGTATTGTATTAAAGCAGCACAGGCGCGGTATTATACTCAGTATCATATCAAAACAGCACTGGTGATGCGTTATACCCAACATTATATTAAAGCAGCATTGGCAAGGCATTATGCTCAGTATCGTAACAAAAAGCACTGATTAGGCAGTATACTCAGTATTGAATCAAAGCAGCACTGGAGAGACACTATACCCAGTGTTGTATCAAAGAAGCACTGGTGAGACACTGTACCCAATATTGTATTAATGCAGCACTAGCAAGGGGTTATACTCAGTATTGTATTAAAGCAGCAGTGGTGACTTCTTATACTCAGTGTTCTATAAAAGCAGCACTGGCGAGGTGTTAAACTCAGTATTTTATTAAAGCAGCACTGGTGAGACATTGTAGTCAGTACTGTATCAAAGCAGCGCTGGCGAGACAATATACCTAGTCTTGTATCAAAGCAGCACTTCCAAGGCATTTTACTCAGTATTGTATTGAAGCAGCACTGGGGAGTCATTATAGCCAATATTGTATCAAAGCAGCACTGGTGAGGAGTTTTGGTCAGTACTATGACAAAGCAGCAGTGGGAAGGCATTATACTTAGTAATGTATTAAAGCAGCACTAGCGAGGAATTATACTCAGTACTGTATCAAAACAGCACTGGCGATGCATTATGCTCAGTACTGTATTACAGCAGCACTGGTGAGACACTATACCCAGTATGGTATTAAAGCAGCACTTGTGAGGTGTTATATTCAGTATTGTACTAAAGCAGCACCGGTGAGACTCTATACTCAGTCTTCAGTCGAAGCAGCACTGGAGAGGCGTTGTACTCAGTATTGTACCAAAGCCACAGTGGTGAATTCTTATACTCAGTATTGTATTAAAGCAGCAGTGGTGAACTCTTATACTCAGCATTGCATTATATCAACACTGGTGAGGCATTATACTCAGTACTGTATCAAAGTAGCACTGGCGAGGCGTTATACTCAGTATTTTCTTAAAACAGCACTGACAAGGCATTCGACTCAGTATTGTATCAAAGCAGCACTGGTGAGACGTTATACTCCGTATTATCTTAAAGCAGCACTGGCGAGGCATTATACTCAGTTTTGTATCAAAAACAGCACTGGCTGGGTGTTATATTCAGCATTGTATCAAAGCAGCACGTGCGAGGCGTTATACTCAGTATTTTCTTAAAGCAGCACAGGTGAGGCATTATACTCAGTATTCTATCAAAACAGCCCTGGTGAGGCATTATACTCAGTATTGTATGAAAACAGCACTGGCTGGGCGTTATGCTCAGTACTGTATCAAAGCAGAACTGGTGAGGCATTAGGCTCAGTATTGTATTAAAGCAGCCCTGTTGAGGGGTTACACTTTGTATTGTATTAAAGCAGCAGTGCTGAGTTGTTATACTCAGTATTGTAACAAGGCAGCACTGGTGAGGCATTCTACTCAGTAATGTGTCAAAGCAGCACTGGTGAGGCGTTATACTCAGTATTGTATCAAAGCAGCACGGGCGAGTCGTTGTACTCAGTATTTTCTTAAAGCAGCACAGGTGAGGCATTATATTCAGATTCTATCAAAACAGCCCTGGTGAGGCATTATACTCAGTATTGTATGAAAACAGCACTGGCTGGGCGTTATGCTCAGTACTGTACCAAAGCAGCACTGGTGAGGCATTAGGCTCAGTATTGTATTAAAGCAGCCCTGGTGAGGGGTTACACTTTGTATTGTATTAAAGCAGCAGTGCTGAGTTGTTATACTCAGTATTGTAACAAAGCAGCACTGGTGAGGCGTTATACTCAGTACTGTGCCAAAGCAGCAGTGGTGACACATTATTCTCAGTATTGTATTAAAGCAGCACTGGCAAGGGATTATATTCCGTATTGTATTAAAGCAGCAGCGGTGAGTTCTTATACTCAGTATTGTATCATAGCTGCACTGGCAAGGCGCAATACTCAGACTTGTATCAAAGCAGCACTGGTGAGGTGTTTTACTAAGTACTGTGTCAAAGCAGCAGTGGGGAGGCATTATACTCAGTATTGTATCAAAACAGCACTGGTGATGCGTTATACTCAGCATTATATTAAAGCAGCATTGGCGAGGCTTTATGCTCAGTATTGTATCAAAGCAGCGGTTGTGAGGCACTATGCCTAGTATTGGATCAAAGCAGCACTGGCGACACATGATACCCAGTATAGTATCAAAGTGGCTACTGGCGCGGCATTATGCTTAGTTTTGTATTAAAGCAGCACTGGCAAGGCGTTATACTCAGTATTGTATCAAAGCAGCATTGGCAAGATATTATACTCAGTACTGTATTGAAGCAGCACTGGTGAGGCTTTGTATGAAATATTGGATCAAAGCAGCACTGGCAAAGCACTATACTCAATACTGTGTCAAAGCAGCACTGCCGAGGCATTATATTCAATATTATATCAAAGCAGCATTGGCGAGGCATTGTACTCAGTATTGCATTGAAGCAGAACTGGCGAGGGGTCACATTTTGTATTGCATTAAAGCAGCAGTGGTGTGTTGTTATACTCAGTATTGTAACAAGGCAGCACTGGTGAGGCATTATGCTCAGTATTGTATCAAAGCAGCACTTGCGGGGCATTATATTTATTATTGTATGAAAGCAGTAGTGGTGAATTCCTCTGCTCAGTTTTGTATCAAAACAACACTGGTGCGGTGTTATACTCAGTATTGTATCAAAGCAGCACAGGTGAGATATTATACTCAGTATTGTATCAAGACAACACTGGCGAGGCACTATACCCAATATAGTGTCAAAGCAGTACTGGCGAGGCATTATATCCAGTGTTGTATCAAAGCAGCAATGGTGAGGCATTATACACAGTACTGTATCGAAGCAGCATTGGTGAGGCATTATACTCAGTCTTGTGTCAAAGCAGCAGTGGTGAAGCATTATACTCAGTATTGTAACAAGGCAACACTGGTGAGGCATTATACTCACTAATGTGTCAAAGCAGTACTGGTGAGGGGTTATACTAATTATTGTATGAAAGCAGCAGTGGTGAATTCCTCTGCTCAGTTTTGTGTCAAAGCAGCACTGGTGAGGCATTATACTCAGTATTGTATCAAAACAACACTGGTGCGGTGTTATAGTCAGTATTGTATCAAAGCAGCACTGGTGAGCTGTTATACTCAGTATTGCCTTAAAGCAGCACCGTTGAGGCATTGTACTCAGAATTGTGTCAAAGCAGCACTGGCGAGGGGTTATACTTTGTATTGTATTAAAGCAGCAGTGGTCAGTTCTTATACTCAGTATTGTATCAAAACAGCACTGGTGAGACATTATACTCAGTATTGTGTTAAAGCAGCACTGGCGAGGGGTCACATTTTGTATTGTATTAAAGCAGCAGTGGTGAGTTGTTATACTCAGTATTGTAACAAGGCAGCACTGGTGAGGCATTATACTCAGTAATGTGTCAAAGCAGCAATGGTGAGGCGTTATACTCAGTTTTGTATTGAAGCAGCACTGGCGAAGCAGTATACTCAGTATTGTATCAAAGCAGCACTGGCGAGTCATTGTACTCAGTATTGTATCAAAGCATCACTGGTGAGGCATTATACTCAGTATTGTATCAAAGCAGAACAAAAACAGAATTACCTGGAAAAACGCAGCAGGTCTGGCAGCATCAGGGGAGAAGAAATGAGTTGACGTTTCGAGTCCTCATGACCCTTCAACAGAACTAGGTGAATCCAAGGAAGGGGAGAAATATAAGTTGGTTTAAGGTGTGTGTTGGGGGTGGGGGGAGAGAAGTGGAGGGAGGTGGTGTGGTTGTAGGGACAAACAAGCAGTGATAGAAGCAATCATCAAAAGATGTCACAGACAACAGAACAAAAGAACACATAGGTGTTAAAGTTGGTGATATTATCTAAACAAATGTGCTAATTAAGAATGGATGGTAGGGCACTCAAGGTATAGCTCTAGTGGGGGTGGGGGGAGCATAAAAGATTTAAAAATATTTAAAAATAATGGAAATAGGTGGGAAAAGAAAAATCTATATAATTTATTGGAAAAAACAAAAGGAAGGGGGAAGAAACAGAAAGGGGGTGGGGATGGAGGAGAGAGCTCAAGACCTAAAGTTGTTGAATTCAATATTCAGTCCGGAAGGCTGTAAAGTGCCTAGTCGGAAGATGAGGTGTTGTTCCTCCAGTTTGCGTTGGGCTTCACTGGAACAATGCAGCAAGCCAAGGACAGACATGTGGGCAAGAGAGCAGGGTGGAGTGTTAAAATGGCAAGCCACAGGGAGGTTTGGGTCATTCTTGCGGACAGACCGCAGGTGTTCTGCAAAGCGGTCACCCAGTTTATGTTTGGTCTCTCCAATGTAGAGGAGACCACATTGGGAGCAACAAATGCAGTAGACTAAGTTGGGGGAAATGCAAGTGAAATGCTGCTTCACTTGAAAGGAGTGTTTGGGCCCTTGGACGGTGAGGAGAGAGGAAGTGAAGGGGCAGGTGTTACATCGTTTGCGTGGGCATGGGGTGGTGCCATAGGAGGGGGTTGAGGAGTAGGGGGTGATGGAGGAGTGGACCAGGGTGTCCCGGAGGGAGCGATCCCTACGGAATGCCGATAAGGGGGGTGAAGGGAAGATGTGTTTGGTGGTGGCATCATGCTGGAGTTGGCGGAAATGGCGGAGGATGATCCTTTGAATGCGGAGGCTGGTGAGGTGATAAGTGAGGACAAGGGGGACCCTATCATGTTTCTGGGAGGGAGGAGAAGGCGTGAGGGCGGATGCGTGGGAGATGGGCCGGACACGGTTGAGGGCCCTGTCAATGACCGTGGGTGGAAAACCTCGGTTAAGGAAGAAGGAGGACATGTCAGAATAACTGTTTTTGAGGGTAGCATCATCGGAACAGATGCGACAGAGGTGAAGGAACTGAGAGAATGGGATGGAGTCCTTACAGGAAGCGGGGTGTGAGGAGCTGTAGTCAAGGTAGCTGTGGGAGTCGGTAGGTTTGTAATGGATATTGGTGGACAGTCTATCACCAGAGATTGAGACAGAGAGGTCAAGGAAGGGAAGGGAAGTGTCAGAGATGGACCACGTGAAAATGATGGAGGGGTGGAGATTGGAAGCAAAATTAATACATTTTTCCAAGTCCCGACGAGAGCATGAAGCAGCACTGAAGTAATCATCGATGTACCGGAGAAAGAGTTGTGGAAGGGGGCCGGAGTAGGACTGGAACAAGGAATGTTCCACATATCCCATAAAGAGACAGGCATAGCTGGGGCCCATGTGGGTACCCATAGCCACACCTTTTATTTGGAGGAAGTGAGAGGAGTTGAAGCAGAAATTGTTCAGTGTGAGAACAAGTTCAGCCAGACGGAGGAGAGTAGTGGTGGATGGGGATTGTTCGGGCCTCTGTTCGAGGAAGAAGCTAAGGGCCCTCAGACCATCCTGGTGGGGGATGGAGGTGTAGAGGGATTGGACGTCCATGGTGAAGAGGAAGTGGTTGGGGCCAGGGAACTGGAAATTGTTGATGTGACGTAAGCTGTCAGAGGAATCACGGATGTAGGTGGGAAGGGACTGGACAAGGGGAGAGAGAAGGGAATCAAGATAACGAGAAATGAGTTCTGTGGGGCAGGAGCAAGCTGACATGATCGGTCTACCGGGACAGTTCTGTTTGTGGATTTTGGGTAGGAGGTAGAAGCGGGCCGTCCGAGCTTGGGCGACTAAGAGGTTGAAAGCTATGGGAGGAAGATCCCCAGAGGAGATGAGGTCAGTGACAGTCCTGGAAACAATGGCTTGATGTTCAGTGGTGGGGTCATGGTCCAGGGAGAGGTAGGAGGAAGTGTCTGCGAGTTGACGCTCAGCCTCCGCGAGGTAGAGGTCAGTGCGCCAGACAACAACAGCACCACCCTTGTCAGCAGGTTTGATAACAATGTTGGGGTTGGACCTGAGAGAACGGAGTGCAGTAAGTTGAGAGAGAGAGAGATTAGAATGGGTGAGAGGAGCAGAGAAATTGCGACGACTAATGTCGCGCCGACAGTTCTCAATGAAAAGATCAAGAGAAGGTAAGAATCCAGAGGGAGGGGTCCAGGTGGAGAGAGAATATTGGAGGTGGGTGAAAGGATCCGTTGAACGGGGAGAGGACTCCTGCCCAAAGAAGTGAACCCGGAGACGAAGACAGCAAGAGAAGAGTTTAGCATCGTGCCGAGCCCGAAATTCATTGAGGTGAGGGCGTAAGGGTATGAAACTAAGTCCTTTGCTGAGCACTGAACGTTCAGCATCGGAGAGGGGAAGGTCAGGGGGTATAGTGAATACATGGCTGGGGCTGGGATTGGAAGATGGGGTGGAGACGGAGGGACAGGCAGGGGTGGAGGGCCCTAGATGGGTGTTGGTGTCAATGAGTTGTCGGAGCTTGCGTTCCTTAGCACTTGAGAGAAAGAGAAAAAGTTTCTTGTTGAGGCTTCGGATGAGACGAAGAATAAAATGAAACTGGGGGCATGCGCAGCTTTGAAAAAGTGTACGGCGGTGCTGCTGGAGGGAGAGGTCGAGTGTGTTCATATGGTGGCGCATGGCACTGAGTGTGGATCTCAGAATGTGACGGGAACAGCAGTCCGAGAAACGTTTTATGTCCCGGAGATACTTGTAATCCTGGGTGGGTTCAAAACATGAGGGGTGGAATTTCAGTTGAAATCCACGTGGGGTAAGTCGGAGATGGAGACAGTCACTGAGAAAGGAGATATGGCTGTGAAAGCGGGTTTTAGTAAACACCTTGTCAAACACCAGGAGAGAAATGGAAAGCAATGAAGGTGAGCAAGGCAAGAGAGAGAGATACGGAAATCTTGTCGCAAAGACAAACAAAACTTCTTCAAGGAAGGCATTTCTTGAAGAGCAGTGGCAGTCAATTAAACACAGAGATAAAAACAAAAAAAATATCAAAGCAGCATTGTCAAGGTGTTATACTCAGTATTTTATCAAAACAGCAAAGCCAAGGTGTTATACTCAGTATTATGCCTCGCCAGTGCTGCTTTGACACAATACTGAGTATAATGCCTCGATGGTGCTGCTTTAAGACAATACTGAGTATAATGCCTCACCACTGCTGCTTTGATACAATACATTTGAGGGATTATACTCAGTATTGTATCAAAGTAACATTGGCAAGGCGTTATACTCAGTACTGTGCCAAAGCAGCAGTGGTGAGGCATTATACTCAGTCATGTATTAAAGTAGCACCTGCAAAGCAGCATATTCAGTCTTGTATCAAAGCAGCACTTGCGGGCCATTATACTAATTATTGTATGAAAGCAGCAGTGGTGAATTCCTCTGATCAGTATTGTATCAAAACAGCAATAGTGAGGCATTATACTCAGTATTGTATCAAAGCAACACTGGTGCAGTGTTATATACAGTATTGTCTTAAATCAGCACTGGTGAGGCATTATACTCAGTGTTGTATCAAAGCAGCACTGGCGAGGCGTTATACTCAGTATTGTATCAAAACAGCACTGGTAAGGTGTTATACTCAGTATTGTATCAAAACAGCAATGGCGAGGTGTTATGCTCAATATTATCTTAAAGAAGCACTGGCGTTGCATTATACTCATTATTGTATCAAAGCAGCACTGGTGAGGCATTAAACTCAGTATTGTATCAAAGCAGCACTGGTGAGACACTGTATCCAGTATTGTATCAAAGCAGCACTGGCGACGCGTTATACGCAGTACTGTGTCAAAGCAGCAGTGGTGAGGCATTTTACTCAGTATTGTATCAAAACAGCAATGGCGAGGCGTTATGCTCAATATTATCTTAAAGAAGCACTGGCGTTGCATTATACTCATTATTGTATCAAAGCAGCACTGGTGAGGCATTAAACTCAGTATTGTATCAAAGCAGCACTGGTGAGACACTGTATCCAGTACTGTATCAAAGCAGCACTGGCGACACGTTATACGCAGTACTGTGTCAAAGCAGCAGTGGTGAGGCATTTTACTCAGTATTGTATCAAAACAGCACTGGATAGGGGTTATACTTTGTACTGTATTAAAACAGCAGTGGTGAGTTCTTATACTCAATATTGTAACAAAGCAGCACTGGTGAGGCGTTTTACTCAGGATTCTATCAAAACAGCACTGCCGAGGTGTTTTACTCAGTGTTGCATTTTAGCAGCACTGGTGAGGCGCAATACTCAGTATTATATCAAAGCAGCACTGATGAGGCATTATACTCAGTATTGTATCAAAACCGGACTGGTGAGGCATTATATCCAGTATTGTGTCAAAGCAGCACCGGCAAGGTGTTACTTCCTGCATTGTATCAAAACAGCACTGCCGAGGTGTTTTACTCAGTGTTGCATTTTAGCAGCACTGGCGAGGCGTATACTCCGTATTATATTAAAGCAGCACTGGTGAGACATTATAATCAGTATTGTACCAAAGCAACACTGGCCAGGCATTATGCTCAGTATTGTATCAAAACAGCACTGTCGAAGCGTTATACTCAGTATTTTATCAAAACAGCAATGCCAAGGCATTATACTCAGTATTGTGTGAAAGCAGCACTGGTGAGACAATATACCTAGTCTTGTATCAAAGCAGATCTGGGGTTTTACTCAATGTTGTATTAAAGCAGCAGTGGTGAGTTCTTATACTTAGTATTTTATCAAAGCAGCACTGACGAGGCATTATACTCAGTTTTGTATCAAAACTGCACTGGTGAGGCATTATATCCAGTACTGTATCAAAGCAGCACTGGCAAGGTGTTATTTCCTGCATTGTATCAAAGCAGCATTGCCGAGGCATTATACTCAGTATTGTATCAAAGCAGCATTGGTGAGGCATTATACTCAGTCTTGTGTCAAAGCAGCAGTCGTGAGGTACTATACTTAGTATTGTATCAAAACCGCACTGGTGAGGCATTATACTCAGTATTGTATCAAAGCAGCAATGACAAGGCATTATACTCAGTATTGCGTTAAAGCTGCACTGCTGAGGCGTTATACTCAGTACTGTGCCAAAGCAGCAGTGGTGAGGCATTATACTCAGGTTGATATTAAAGCAGCACTGGCGAGAGCATTATACTAATTATTGTATGAAAGCAGCAGTGGTGAACTCCTCTGCTCAGTATTGTATCAAAGCAGCACTGGTGAGGTAATATACTTAGTATTTTATCAAAGCAGCAGTGGTGAGGCACTATGCCTGGTATTGTATCAAAGCAGCACTGGTGCAGTATTATGCTTAGTATTGTATTAAAGCAGCACTGACGAGGCGTTATACTCAGTATTGTATCAAGACAGCACTGCCAAGACAATACATTCAGTATTATATCAAAACAGCATTGGCGAGGCATTATACTCAGTATTGTATCAAAGCAGCACAGGCGAGATATTATACTGGCGAGGCATTATACCCAGTATGGTGTCAAAGCAGCACCAGCGAGGTGTTATATCCAGTGTTGTGTCAAAGCTGCAGTGGAGTGGCATTATACACAGTACTGTATCGAAGCAGCACGGGTGAGGCGTTATACACAGTACTGTATCAAAGCAACACTGGCAAGGTGTTATATTCAGTTCTGTGCCAAAGCAGCAGTGGTGAGGCATTATACTCAGTCTTGTATTAAAGTAGCACCTGAGAAGCAGTATACTCGGTATTGTATCAAAGCAGCACTGACGAGGTGTTATACTCAGTATTGTATCTATTATACTAATTATTGTATGAAAGCAGCAGTGGTGAATTCCTCTGCTCAGTATTATATCAAAGCAGCACTGACGAGGTGTTATACTCAGTATTGTATCAAAACCGCACTGGTGAGGCATTATTTCCTGCATTGTATCAAAGCAGCACTGGCGAGGCATTATATTCATTATTGTATCAAAGCAGCACTGGCGACGCGTTATACGCAGTACTGTGTCAAAGCAGCAGTGGTGAGGCATTATTCTCAGTACTGTATTATAACAGCACTGGCAAGAGCTTATATTCCGTGTTGTATTAAAGCAGCAGTGGTGAGTTCTTATACTCAGTATTGCATCAAAGCAGCAATGGCGAGGCGCAATACTCAGACTTGTATCAAAGCAGCACTGCCGAGGCGTTTTATTCAGTGTTGCATTTTAGCAGCACTGACGAGGCTTTATACTCAGTATTGTATCAAAAGAGCACTGGTGAGGGGTTATACTTTGCATTATATTAAAGCAGCAGTGGTGAATTCTTATACTCAATATGCTTAGTGCCTCACCACTGCTGCTTCAATACAACACTGAGCATAAAGCCTCGCCCGTGCTGTTTTAATATAATACTGAGTATATCGCATCGCCAGTGCTGTTTTAATACAATATTGAGTATAATACCTCCCCACTGTTGGTTTGACACAGTGCTGAGTAAAACGTCTCACCAGTGCTGCTTTGATACAAGTCTGAGTATTGCGCCTCACCAGTGCAGCTTTGATACAATACTAAGTATAAGAACTCACCACTGCTGCTTTAATACAATACAGAATATAATCCCTTGCCAGTGCCGCTTTAATACAATACTGAGAATAATTCCTCACCACTGCTGCTTTGGCACAGTACAGAGTATAACGCCTTGCCAGTGTTGCTTTAATACAATACTGAGCGCAATGACTTGCCCATGCTGTTTTGATGCAATACTGATTTTAATGCCTCACCAGTGCTGCTTTGACACATTACTGAGTATAATGCCTCACCAGTGCTGCCTTGTTACAATACTGAGTATGACAACTCACCACTGCTGCTTTAATGCAATACAAAATGTAACCCCTCGCCAGTGCTGCTTTAATGCAATTCTATAATGCCTCACCACTGCTGCTTTGACACAAGACTGAGTATAATGCCTCGCCAATGCTGCTTTGATACAATAATGACTATAATGCCTCGCCAATGCTGCTTTGACACAATACTGGGTATAATGCCTCGCCAATGCTGCTTTGACACAGTATTGGGTATAGTGCTTTGTCAGTGCTACATTGATCCAATATTGCGTACAATGCCTCACCAGTGCTGCTTTGATACAGTACTGAGTATAATAGCTCGCCTGTGCTGCTTTGATACAAACTGAGAATAACGCCTCGCCAGTCCTGTTTTGATATAATACTGAGTATAGTATCTTGGCAGCGCTGTTTTGATACAATACTGAATATAACGCCTTGCCAGTGCTGTTTTAATACAATACTAAGCATAATGCCACGCCAGTGCTGCTTTGATACAATACTAGGCATAGTGCCTCACCATTGCTGTTTTAATACAATACTGAGTATGCGCCTTGCCAGTGCTGCTAAAATGCAACACTGAGTAAAACACCTCGGCAGAGATGTTTTGATACTGAGCAGAGGAATTCACCACTGCTGCTTTCATACAATACAAAATGTGACCCCTAGCTAGTGCTGCTTTAATGCAATACTGAGTATAATGCCTCGCCAATGCTGCTTTGACATGATACTGGATATAATGCCTCGTCAATGCTGCTTTGATACAATACAGAGTATAATGCCTCTGCATTGCTGCTTTGACACAGTATTGGGTATAGGGATTTACCAGTGCTGCTTTGATCCAATATTGCGTACAATGCCTCACCAGTGCTGCTTTGATACAGTACTGAGTATAATATCTCGCCAGTGCTGTTTTGATATAATACTGAGTATAATGTCTTGGCAGCGCTGTTTTGATACAATACTAAGCATAATACCGCACCAGTGCTGCTTTGATACAATACTAGGCATAGTGCCTCACCACTGCTGCTTTGATACAATACTGAGCATAAGGCCTCGCCAGTGCTGCTTTAATATAATACTGAGTATAACACATCACCAGTACTGTTTTGATACAATACTGGGTATAATGCTTCCCCGCTGCTGCTTTGACACAGTGCTAGGTGAAACACCTCACCAGTGCTGCTTTGATACAAGTCTCAGTATTGCACCTTGCCAGTGCTGCTTTGATGCAATACTGAGTATAAGAACTCACCACTGCTGCTTTAATACAACACAGAATATAACCCCTCACCACTGCTGCTTTGGCACAGTACTGAGTATAACGCCTCGCCAGTGCTGCTTTGATACAATGCAGGAAATAACACCTTGCCAGTGCTGCTTTGACACAATACTGGATATAATGCCTCACCAGTCCGGTTTTGATACAGTACTGAGCATAATGCCTCGTCAGTGCAGCCTTGATATAATACTGAGTATACGCCTCGCCAGTGCTGCTAAAATGCATCACTGAGTAAAACGCCTCGGCAGTGCAGCTTTGATACAAGTCTGGGTATTGTGCCTCGCCAGTGCTGTTTTGATACAATACTGAGTATAATGCCTCGTCAGTGCTGCTTTGATATAATACTGAGTATACGCCTCGCCAGTGCTGCTAAAATGCATCACTGAGTAAAAAGCCTTGCCAGTGCTGCTTTGTTACAATATTGAGTATAAGAACTCACCACTGCTGCTTTAATACAGTACAAAGTATAACCCCTCACCAGTGCTGCTTTGATATAATACTGAGTATACGCCTCGCCAGTGCTGCTAAAATGCATCACTGAGTAAAAAGCCTTGCCAGTGCTGCTTTGTTACAATATTGAGTATAAGAACTCACCACTGCTGCTTTAATACAGTACAAAGTATAACCCCTCACCACTGCTGCTTTGACACAGTACTGTGTATAATGCGTCGCCAGTGCTGCTTTGATACAATACTGGATACAGTGTCTCACCAGTGCTGCTTTGATACAATACTGAGTTTAATGCCTCACCAGTGCTGCTTTGATACACTAATGAGTATAATGCATCGCCAGTGCTTCTTAAAGACAATATTGAGCATAACGCCTCGCCAGTGCTGCTTTGATACAAGTCTCAGTATTGCACCTCGCCAGTGCTGCTTTGATGCAATACTGAGTATAAGAACTGACCACTGCTGCTTTAATACAACACAGAATATAACCCCTCACCACTGCTGCTTTGGCACAGTACTGAGTATAACGCCTCGCCAGTGCTGCTTTGATACAATGCAGGAAATAACACCTTGCCAGTGCTGCTTTGACACAATACTGGATATAATGCCTCACCAGTCCGGTTTTGATACAGTACTGAGTATAATGCCTCGTCAGTGCTGCCTTGATATAATACTGAGTATACGCCTCGCCAGTGCTGCTAAAATGCATCACTGAGTAAAAAGCCTTGCCAGTGCTGCTTTGTTACAATATTGAGTATAAGAACTCACCACTGCTGCTTTAATACAGTACAAAGTATAACCCCTCACCAGTGCTGTTTTGATATAATACTGAGTATACGCCTCGCCAGTGCTGCTAAAATGCATCACTGAGTAAAAAGCCTTGCCAGTGCTGCTTTGTTACAATATTGAGTATAAGAACTCACCACTGCTGCTTTAATACAGTACAAAGTATAACCCCTCACCAGTGCTGTTTTGATACAATACTGAGTATAATGCCTCACCACTGCTGCTTTGACACAGTACTGTGTATAACGCGTCGCCAGTGCTGCTTTGATACAATACTGGATACAGTGTCTCACCAGTGCTGCTTTGATACAATACTGAGTTTAATGCCTCACCAGTGCTGCTTTGATACACTAATGAGTATAATGCATCGCCAGTGCTTCTTAAAGACAATATTGAGCATAACGCCTCGCCAGTGCTGTTTTGATACAATACTGAGTATAACACCTTACCAGTGCTGCTTTGATACAATATTGGATACAGTGTCTTACCAGTGCTGCTTTGATACAATACTGAATGTAATGCCTCGACGGTGCTGCCTTAAGACAATGCTGAGTATAACGCGTCGCCAGTGCTGCTTTGATACAACACTGAGTATAATGCCTCACCAGTGCTGATTTAAGACAATACTGAGTATAACACTGCACCAGTGTTGCTTGGATACAATACTGAGTATAATGCCTCACTAGTGCTGCATTGATACGATACTAATCAGAGGAATTCACCACTGCTGCTTTCATACAATAATTAGTATAATGGCCCGCAAGTGCTGCTTTGATATAATATGGAATATACTGCTTCTCAAGTGCTACTTTAATACAAGACTGAGTATAATGCCTCACCACTGCTGCTTTGGCACAGTACTGAGTATAACACCTTGCCACTGCTGCTTTGATACAGTACTGTGTATAACGCCTCACCCGTGCTGCTTTGAAACAGTACTGTGTATAATGCCTCACCACTGCTGCTTTGACACAACACCGGATATAACGCCTTGCCGGTGCTGCTTTGACACCATACTGGGTATAATGCCTCGCCAGTATAATATCTCGCCTGTGCTGCTTTGATACAATACTGAGTATAATGCCTCGCCAGTGCTGTTTTGATATAATACTGAGTGTATTGTCTTGGCAGTGCTGTTTTGATACAATACTGAGTAAACGCCTTGTCAGTGCTGCTTTAATACAATACTAAGCATAATAGCGCGTCAGTGCTGCTTTGATACAAACCCAGGCATAGTGCCTCACCACTGCTGCTTTGATATATATTGCCTCGTCAGTGCTGCTTTGTTACAATACTGAGCATAAAGCCTCGCCAGTGCTGCTTTAATATAATACTGAGTATAAGGCATCCCCAGTGCTGTTTTGATTCAATGCTGAGTATAGTACTGCGCCAGTGCTGCTTTAATGCAATACTGAGAATAATGCCTCATCACTGCTGCTTTGGCACAGTACTGAGTATAACGCATCGCCAGTGCAGCTTTAACACAATACTGAGTATAATGTCTTGGCATTGCTGCTTTGATACAATACTGAGTATAAAGCTTCATCAGTGCTGCTTTGAAACAATACTGAGTATAATGCCTTGCCAGTGCTGCTTTGATACAATACTGAGCAGAGGAATTCACCACTGCTGCTTTCATACAATAAATAGTATAATGCCCTCGCCAGTGCTGCTTTAATATAATACTGAGTATAATGCCTCACCACCGCTGCTTTGGCACAGTACTGAGCATAATGCCTCGCCAGTGCTGCTTTGTTACAATACTGAGTATAACAATTCACCACTGCTGCTTTAATACAATACAAAATGTAACCCCTCGCCAGTGCTGCTTTAATGTAATACTGAGTAGAATGTCTCACCACTGCTGCTTTGACGCAAGACTGAGTATAATGCCTCACCATTGCTGCTTTGACACAATACTGGATATAATGCCTCACCCATACTGCTTTGATAGAATACTGAGTATAATGCCTTGGCAATGCTGCTTTGATACAATGCTGAGTATAATGCCTCGCCAATGCTGCTTTGACACGATACTGGGTATAATGCCTCGTCAATGCTGCTTTGATACAATACAGAGTATAATGCCTCGGCAGTGCTGCTTTGACACAGTATTGGGTATAGGGCTTTACCAGTGCTGCTTTGATCCAATATTGCGTACAATGCCTCACCAGTGCTGCTTCGATACAGTACTGAGTATAATATCTCGCCAGTGCTGCTTTGATACAATACTGAGTATAATGCCTTGCCAGTACTGTTTTGATATAATACTGAGTATAATGTTTTGGCAGCGCTGTTTTGTTACAATACTAAGCATAATACCGCACCAGTGCTGCTTTGATCCAATACTGGGCACAGTGCCTCACCGCAGTTGCTTTGATACAATACTGAGCATAAGGTCTCGCCAGTGCTGCTTTAATATAATACTGAGTATAACGCATTACCAGTGCTGTTTTGATACAAAACTGGGTATAATGCTTCCCCACTGTTGGTTTGACACATTGCTGAGTGAAACACCTCACCAGTGATGCCTTGATACAAGTCTGAGTATTGCGCCTCACCAATGCTGCTTTGATGCAATACTGAGTATAAGAGCTCACCACTGCTGCTTTAATACAATACTGAGACTAATGCCTCACCAGTGTGCCTTTGGCACAGTACTGAGTATAACGCCTCGCCAGTGCTGCTTTGATACAAGGCAGGAAATAACACCTTGCCAGTGCTGCTTTGACACAATACCGGATATAATGCCTCGCCAGTGCAGTTTTGATACAATACTGAGTATAATGCCTCGTCAGTGCTGCTTTGATAAAATACTAAGTATAAGAACTCACCACTGCTGCTTTAATACAACACTGAGTAAAACCCCAGATCTGCTTTGATACAAGACTAGGTATATTGTCTCACCAGTGATGCTTTGACACAATACTGAGTACAATGCCTCGCCAGTCCTGCTTTAACACAATACTGAGTATAATGCCTTGTCATTGCTGTTTTGATAAAATACTGAGTATAACGCCTTGCCAATACTGCTTTAATACAATACTGAGTATATGCCTCGCCAGTGGTGCTAAAATGCAACACTGAGTAAAACACCTCGGCAGTGCTGTTTTGATACAATCCTGAGTAAATCGCCTTGCCAGTGCTGCTTTGTTATAATATTGAGTATAAGAACTCACCACTGCTGCTTTAAAACAGTACAAAGTATAACCCATCACCAGTGCTGTTTTGATACAATACTGAGTATAATGCCTCACCACTGCTGCTTTGACACAGTACTGCGTATAACGCATCGCCAGTGCTGCTTTGATACAATATTGGATAGTGTCTCACCAGTGCTGCTTTGATACAATAGTGAGTTTAATGCCTCACCAGTGCTGCTTTGATAAAATAATGAGTGTAATGCAACGCTAGTGCTTCTTTATGACAATATTGAGCATAACGACTCACCAGTTCTGTTTTGATACAATAATGAGTATAACACCTTACCAGTGCTGCTTTGACACAATACTGGATATAATGCCTCACCAGTGCGGTTTTGATACAATTCTGAGTATAATGCCTCGTCAGTGCTGCTAAAATGCAACACTGAGTAAAACACCTTGGTAGTGCTGTTTTGATAGAATCCCAAGTAAAACGCCTCGCCAGTGCTGCTTTGGATCAAAGCAGCACTGGCGAGGCTTTATACTCAGTATGGTATCAGAGCAGCAATGCCAAGGCATTATACTCAGTATTGTGTTAAAGCTGCACTGGCGAGGCATTGTGCTCGGTATTGTATCAAAACCACACTGGTGAGGCATTGTACCCAGTATTGTGTCAAAGCAGCACTGGCGAGGCATTATTTCCTGCATTGTTCAATAGCACCACTGGCGAGGTGTTATATTCAGTACTGTGCCAAAGCAGCAGTGGTGAGACATTATTCTCAGTATTGTATTAAAGCAGCACTGGCAAGGGGTTATATTCTGTATTGTATTAAAGCAGCAGTGGTGAGTTCTTATACTCAATATTGTATCATAGCTGCGGCATAATACTCAGACTTGTATCAAAGCAGCACTGGTGAGGCGTTTTACTCAGTACTGCGTCAAAGCAGCAGTGGGGAGGCATTATACTCAGTATTGTATCAAAACAGCACTGATGATGCGTTATACTCAGCAATATATTAAAGCAGCACTGGTGAGGCTTTATGCTCAGTATTGTATCAAAGCAGCAATGGTGAGGCACTATGCCTAGTATTGTATCAAAGCAGCACTGGCGCGGTATTATTCTTAGTATTGTATTAAAACAGCACTGGCGAGGCATTATATTCAGTATTGTTTCAAAACAGCAGTGCCAAGATATTATACTCAGGATTATATCAAAACAGCACTGGCGAGGCGTTATACTCAGTATTGTATCAAAGCAGCACTGGTGAGATATTATACTCAGTACTGTATCAAAGCAGCACTGGTGAGGCATTGTACGCAATATTGGATCAATGCAGCACTGACAAAGCACTATACCCAATACTGTGTCAAAACAGCACTGGCGAGGCGTTATACTCAGTATTGTATCAAAGCAGCATTGGCGAGGCATTATACTCAGTATTGTATCAAAGCAGCATTGGCGAGGGGTCACACTTTGTATTGTATTAAAGCAGCAGTGGTGGGTTGTTATACTCAGTATTGTAACAAGGCAGCACTGGTGAGGCATTAAAATCAGTATTGCATCAAAACAGCATGGGCGAGTCGTTGTGCTTAGTATTGTATCAAAGCAACAATGGAAAGGCATTATACTCAGTACTGTGCTAAAGCAGCAGTGGTGAGGCATTATACTCAGTTTTGTATTAAAGCAGTGCTGGCGAAGCAGTATACTCAGTATTGTATCAAAGCAGCACTTGCAGGGCATTATACTAATTATTGTATGAAAGCAGCTGTGGTGAATTAATCTGCTCAGTATTGTATCAAAGCAGCACTGGTAAGACACTTTATCCAGTATTGTATCAAAGCAGCACTGGTGAGGTGTTACACTCAGTATTGTATCAAAACAGCACTGGCTGGGTGTTATACTAAGTACTGTATCAAAGCAGCACTGGTGAGGCATTAAACTCAGTATTGTATCAAAGCAGCACTGGTTAGACACTGTATCCAGTATTATATCAAAGCAGCATTGGCTCGATATTATGCTTAGTATTATATTAAAGCAGCACTGGCGAGACTATATGCTCAGTGTTGTATTGAAGCAGAACTGGCGAGGGGTTATACTCTATTGTATCAAAGCAGCACTGGCGAGGCTTTAAACTCAGTATTGTATCAAAGCAGCGCTGCTGAGGTGTTATACTCAGTACTGTGCCAAAGCAGCAGTGGTGAGACATTATTCCCAGTATTATATTAAAGCAGCACTGGTGAGTTCTTATACTCAGTATTGTATCAAAGCAGCACTGGTGTGGCGTTTTACTCAGTGCTGTGTCAAAGCAGCAATGGGGAGGCATTATACTCAGTATTGTATTAAGGCAGCACTGGTGAGGTATTATACTCAGTATTGTATCAAAACAGCACTGGTGATAGCTTATACTCAGTATTATATTAAAGCAGCACTGGCGAGGCTTTACGCTCAGTATTGTATCAAAGCAGCACTGGCGAGGCGATATACTTATTATTGTATCAAAGCAGCAGTGGTGAAGCACTATGCCTAGTATTGTATCAAAGCAGCACTGGCGAGGCATGATACCCAGCATTGTATCAAAGCAGCACTGGCGCAGTATTATGCTTAGTATTGTGTCAAAACAGAACTGCCAAGACATTATACTCAGTATTATATCAAAACAGCCCTGGCAAGGCATAATACTCAGTATTGTATCAAAGCAGCACTGGCGAGATATTATACTCAGTATTGTATCAAAACAGCACTGGTGAGGCATTATACCCAGTATTGTGTCAAAGCAGCACTGGCGAGGCGTTATATCCAGTGTTGTGTCAAAGTAGCAGTGGTGATGCATTTTACTCATTACTGCATCGAAGCAGCACTGGTGAGGCATTGTACGCAATATTGGATCAAAGCAGCACTGGCAAGGCACTATACACAATACTGTGTCAAAGCAGCACTGCCGAGGCATTATACTCAGTCTTGAGTCATAGCAGAATTGGCAAGGCATTATACTCAGTATTGCATTAAAGCAGCACAGGTGAGACACTATACACAATAACGTATCAAAACAGCACTGACAAGGCATTATACACAGTATTTGGTTATAGCAGCATTGGAGAGATACTATGCCCAGTATTGTATTAATGCAGTACTGGTGTGGCACAATGCCCAGCATTGTATGAAAGCAGCACTGGTGAGGGGATATACTCAGCATTGTATAAACCGACACTGGCGTGGCGTTGTACTCAGTATTGTATTAAAGCAGCCCTGGTGAGACACTATATACAGTTTTGTATCAAAGCAGAGCTGGCGAGGCATTATACTCAGTACTGTGCCAAAGCAGCAGTGGTAGGGCACTGTACTCAGCATTGTATTAAAGAAGCACTGGTGAGACACCATACACAGTATTCTATCAAATCAGAGCTGGCGAGGCATTATACTCAGTACTGTGCCAAAGCAGCAGTGGTGAGGCATTATGCTCAGTATTGTGTCAAAGCAGCACTGGTGAGACACTCTACCCAGTCTTGTATCAAAGCAGCACTGGGGTAATACTCAGTATTGTATTAAAGCAGCAGTGGTGAGTTCTTATACTCAGTATTGTATTAAAGCAGCACTGGCGAGGCATTATACTTAGTATGGTATCAAAGCAGCACTGGCGAGGCATTATACTCAGCATTGTATCAAACCAACACTGGTGAGGCGTTATACTCAGTATTTTATCAAAGTAGCACTGGCGAGGCATCATACTCAGTGTTGTATTAAAGCAGCAGTGGTGAGTTCTTATACTCAGTATTGTATCAAAACAGCACTGGTGAGGCATTATACTCAGTATTGTATCAAAGCAGCACTGGCGAAGCATTATACTCAGTATTGTAATTAAGCAGCACTAGCGAGTCATTATGTTCAGTATTTTATTAAAGCAGCACTGGCGAGGCTATATTCTCAGTATTTTAGCAAAGCAGCACTGGCGAAGTACTATACTCAATACTGTATCAAAGCATCACTGGCGAGGCATTATGAACAGTATTGTGTTATAGCAGCATTGGAGAGATCCTATGCCCAGTTCCGTATTAATGCAGCACTGCTGAGGCACTATGCCCAGTGTTGTACGAAAGCAACACTGGCGAGCCATTATACTCAGTATTGTATTAAAGCAGCACTTGTGAGGCATTATACTCAGTATTGTATCAAAACAGTACTGGTGAGGCACTATACCCAGTATTGTATGAAAGCATCACAGGCAAGGCATTATACTCAGTATTGTATGAAAGCAGAACTGGTGAGGCATTATACTCAGATTTGTATGAAACCAACACTGGTGAGGCATTATACACTGTATTGTATGAAAGCAGCACTGGCGAGGCATTATACTCAGTATTGTATTAAAGCAGCACTGGCAAGACACTATACCCAGCATTGTATCAAAGCAGCACGGGCAATGTGTTATACCCAGTATTTTATCTAGGCAGCGCTGGAGAGACACCACTTTGTGCAGGGCATGTATCAGCCCAGCCATCGCAGGATCTTCACGTAGGACAAAATTAAACATTTTCCTTTGGATAGGTGTTGCCCTTTCAAGTCTCTGGCAAGCTGCCCGCTGCCAACTTTCATCATACTGTCTGGTTTACAAACTAACATCTGTAAATTGACGGGGAAAAAAACGGAGAAACCAGACAGAAAGCTTAAGAACTTTGGTAAATCAACCAGCCCGAGGCAAGTCCCGAGATGATTACAGGGCTTCATCCAGTGGTTATTTGTGTATTGTCAGAACAAAGCAGCACTTTTTTTATATATACATATATATATATATATATATATATAAAAAGGTGTTAGACAGCTATAATGGATTGGGCCCAGCCATTAAACACAGGGAGATGCAGGTTGGGGCTAGCAGAGGACTGGCTCAGAAGACTCCCTGCAAAGTAACTGTTGTTATCCCATAAGAAAAGGCTTATCTTTTAACAGTCCAATCTTATAACCATTAGCGGATAGTTGACAGTTGACAGCACACAGTAATCAGAAGGGGAAAAACAAACTGAATAGTTTAAAGAAAGAAGTCAGGAACTGGGGGGTGGGGGGGGTGTGGAAATGGTGCAAGATGAAAGGAAAATTATGAAACCCTGTTACTATGTTTTCTTTCTTCTATTTGCTCCTTTCTCAGGTGTCAGCCTTGATCAGTGGGTCGCACTTTTGGCCTCTGAGCCAGAAGGTTTTGGGTTCAATTCTTCCTCGGGGACTTTAAGCACAGCATCTAAGCATCTCCAGTGTGCCACTCAGTGAATATCGTGCTATTTTTCAGATAAGATGTTTAACCGGGGCCATGGACGAGATTTTCAGTGCCCACTGGCGTCGGGCGTGTTCGGTGGCGTGAGCGGACAATATGGCGCAATCAGTTTCATGACGGCGTGAAACCAGCTCACAATTGTCCACTCAGCCCGCCATTGCAATCCTCACCATCAAGCGTTGGGAACCTGTTGTAATACATCAGCGGAATATTAGGCCTGCCTGCCAAAATCTTTCCCCCCTCCACTGGATCGTCCATCCACGTCAGCGGGAAAACATGCCGAGGTATTTCGTAGTTGTACATAAAAGGCCGGCTTCATTTTGCTCAAGACTTCAAGGTTTGTTTGTCTGCCTTGCTTCGATCACCGCTCGCAGTCATCAGCGTCAAGCTTCACAAAGAGCACCACATCACTTTTAGGGGGGCCCACGGTAGGTCTCTACCTACCAGGTCAGCCATATGTGGGTGCTGTTTCAATGGCTGCAGGGCTAGGTCTTGCTTGGGGAAGGGGGAGCAGTGGCCTCTGGCAAGGGAAGAGGCAGCAGGGTGAGGGCTGTACTTGAGAAAGAGGGCATCCCAAGTTGTGTGTGAGGCGGGGGGGGGGGGGGGGGGGGGGGGGGGGGGGGGGGGGGGCACATGTTGATCTGTGCAAGTGGCCTCAAGATGGTGATGCCTGAGGAGGCAGTCTCCAGAGGAGATGAGGCCAGGTGGACATGTGAGAGTATGTGTGTGAGAATGGGTGGTGATGTCCCTTGAGCTGGCAGTGAGTGAGATGTCAGTGAATGTGTGATGGGCTTGAGTGTGTGAGTTTAGAGTGAGGAGATGGTTGCCATACCCTGGCGGCACGGATGAGATCATTTATCCTCTGTCTGCATTGGATGGCCAACCGCTTTTGTGCAGCATTAGCACTGACCACCAGTACAATCACCTAACAAGCTGTAGTGGTAAAGTCGCTGCCCCTCCTGAGGCCAGAGTGAGGATAGAGGACATCACAGTGGGCCTACACGGCGTCCAATGGATAGCCGAGGGCTGCAATCTTCTTGCCTTTTGGGGCCATGTCTTCTTTGCTGCAGTCCTGGGCTGGAAGCACTGAACGTGGCTGTACCTTAAATGCGGTGCCTGGCTTGATGAAGCAGCGAGATGACTGCATGGCAGGTGAATCAGAGCCCACCCACCATGGAAACGGCATGTATCCCAGGAATGCATAAATAATATGGTGGTTTGGGACGATACCCAATGAAAACAATGTTTTACCCACTTGCTACTGCACTTAGTGCAAATCTGGGATGATTCTGTCCCGTAGCTGTCCTCTGAGGTGAATATAAAAGATCTTATAGAATTATATTGAAGAGGAGGGGTTTCTGGACAATAGTATCCCTCACTCAACATCACTAAAGTAGATTACTAGTCATGAGGGTGATGGTAATGGTAATGTTACTAGACTAGTAATCTCTAGAGACCCTGGTTAATAAACTGGGGGTATAAATTCACATCCCACCATGGCAGCTGATGGAATGCAAGTTCAATTAATAAAATCTGCAGTTAAAAACCAGTCTCAGCAATGGTGACCATGAAGTTGTCATTTTTTTGTTGTTAAAAACCCATCTGGTTCACTAATGTTCTTTAGGGAAGGAAATCTGGTCTGGCCTACAGGTGACTCCAGAACCACAGCAATGTGATTGACTTTTAAACGTCTTCTGAACAAGGGCAATTAGAGATGGGCAATAAATGCTGGCCTAGCCAGCAATGTCCAAATCCCATGAATGAATAAAAAAAATTAGGGACATGCAACAAATGCTGACCTTGCTAGCGATGGCCACACCCCAAGAAAGAATAAGTTATTCTCTCATTACTGTTTGTGGGAGCTTGCAGCGTGTATATTTCTTACATTGCACCATTCACTACATTTCAAAAGTAACCTTTCCTCCCTTGCCTGACTTACAGGGCTGAAGTTGAATTTAGCTCACATTACCTATTGAACCGAGGAAACTGCAGTGAGTTGCGAGTTCAAGCCCTGCACCAGAGCATTTAATAGAGTCCCAACCTGTCCTGGGTTCTTCAGGAATTTAAGATTAATCTCCTGGAGTTTGTTGTGAGAAATTTCAGGAGAAACTTTGTAGGAGCATTAAAGAAGTTGTGTGCTGTAAAATTTTCTCTGAGCATTTATTAGTTATAGAAATATTGGTGATGGATTAATCACTAAATTCAATAATGCATTCAACCTCACAAACCTCTGTACAAAAAGATTTCTCCTGCTCTACTCTGCTCCAGAGGCAGGTGGGCAGAGTCAGGAAAATTCCTGGCCCGCGCACCCACCTCAGGAAAACAGCCCCAAATAGCCAGACTTTCGTTCAGGGTGGGGGGTGGGGGAGGGCAGTGGGACATGCTGGAGTTGGGGCCCCTGTACCTGGATACAGTTTGGTAGCAACAACAGGGGCTGCCAAGTTGGGCTGTTTAAAAGGTCCAGTTGTAATAAAAACAGACCCTCTAAGCTCTCACCCCTCACATCCCCTCACGTCCCCCCCCCCCACCCTCCATATTCCCTCATACCCACCATGCCAACCTGTGTTGCTCTACCTCCCCTCATGGCCCCTCATACCCTCCATTAAAATTGGTGCCCCTCTACCCACCCTATGGCCCCTCATACCTTCTATGCCAACCTATGACCATCTACCTTATAGCTTATGCTAACTAGTGCCAATTCATGCCAACCCATGCCCCCCCCACTCAACCCCATGGTCTCCTATAGCTCCTATGCCAACTTAGTGGCAACTTGTGCCAACCCATGCCACCCACACCCACAAACCTTTGCCCTTACACCCTCCATGCAATCTCATTCAGTATCCACCATGGGCAGACCTCAAGAGCCTTGTTAAGATGAAATAAAGCTTTAGTATCTATTATAGATTTTACTATATAAACAAAACTCTCATTAATAAAAGCCCATTCAATACATTTCAATCCCTTCAAGTACTTAATCCTTTATAAAATTGAACATTTGCATTTGTATGCAGCTAATATCTTGGAGTTGTCAATTAAACTGTGAACTTACAGCACCACCCCCTCCCCCTCCCCATTGCGATAATGATAGTATGTGGAAGCAGTCAAGCAGTAATAATATAATGATAGTCCTTAGGGTTATGTCAACAAACAGCTATTGAAGTTGCAAGCACTGATTTTTTTGAACTAAGACACACAACAGGCTGGCGTTTTTCAAAATTTAAAGACCAGGGAATTTAAATAACTTGACTGTTTGACAAATCCAGGCCTTACTAATCCATTATCAGATCTGGCTTGGCCACACCAAACTCTATCAGGCCTCAACCACCTGAACAGTTCCAGGATCAAAGCAAAATACTGTGGATGCTAGAAATCTGAAACAAAAACAAAAATAGCTGGAAAAACTCAGCAGGTCTGACAGCATCTGCAGAGAGGAATACAGTCAACGTTTCGAGTCTGTATGACTCTTCAACAGAACTAAGGAAAAATAGAAATGAGGTGAAATATAAGCTGGTTGAGGGGGGTGGGACAGGTAGAGCTGGATAGAAGGCCAGTGATAGGTGGAGGCAAAGGAGAGATTGCCAAAGATGTCATAGACAAAAGGACAAAGGTGTGTTGACAGTGGTGATATTAGCTACTGAATGTGCTAATGGTGACATTAAGAGTAGAAAGCAGGATGAGCAAGTGACAATTGGTCCTATTGGGGGTGGGGTGGGGGGAAGGGATCGAAATTGGCTAAAAGGTGGAGATAAAACAATGGATGGAAATACATTTAAAAATAATAGAAATAAGTGGGAAAAGAAAAATATATTTTAAAAAAGTTCCAGGATCAACCTGGAGGGCCAAGCTCACCCCTGATCTATTTCTCTATTACCACCCACCTCCTTAAATGTCCCTCCTGTTTGGTCTCTGGTCTCACTTTTAACAAGAAGACAATGACCATCCATTAACTGCCTCCCTTCTTCTCCTTGCCTACTAAGTTAAACATGCCTCCTTTCCCCCTGCTACCCAGCATCATTTCTTACATTATTTCATCCATGAACCCAATATCTCGCTCCCCAGAGCCCATGCTGACTAAACTGTCGTCAAAAACTATAACCACTAAGTTACCACCAGGCTATTCCTTTGCTCTTCTGGCAACCTCCCACCTTACACAGTCTGTAAATTTCAGCCTATCCAAAACTATATTACCTTGTATTAAGTGCCATTCACCCATCACTCCTGTGCTTATTGGTTCCGAGTCCAGCAGTGCCTCAAATGAAAACACATCCTTGCTTTCAAAGCCCTCCATGGTCTTGATCCTCTCTACCACTCTTAATCTACTCCAGTCCTACAGCCTTCCATGTACTTCAAATTCTGGCCTTTTGCACATCCCCCATTTTCATTGCTCAACTACTGGTGCCTATACCTTTCCCTGCCTTGGCCTTAAGCTCTAGAATTACTTCCTTAAACATTTCCACCTGTCTCTTGTCTCTACCCCTTTGACCAAGATTTTCATCATCCTTTCTTTTAATGGTTCACAGGATGTGGAAATTGCTGGCAAGGCCAGAATTTTATTGCCCATCCCTAACTGTCCTTGAGAGATTGCAGAGCTCTGCGAATCAGAGGGATCTGGGTGTCCTGGTGCATGAATCACAAAAGGCTAGCACACAGGTGCAGCAAGTAATTAGGAAAGCTGATAGAATGTTATCATTTATTACAAAGGGAATTGGATGCAAAAGTAGTAAGGTTGTGCTTCAGGTGTACAGGATACTGGTGAGACCACATCTGAAGTACTGTGTATAGTATTGGTCTCCTTATTTAACAAAAGATGTAAAAGCTTACTAGGCTAATACAAGGAATGGGTGGGTTGTCTTATGAGGAAATGTTGGACAGGTTAGACTTGTATCCACCGGAATTTAGAAGAGGTGACTTCATCGAAACCTTTAAGATCCTGAGGTGTCTTGACAGAGCCAATGTGGAGAGGATGTTTTGTCTTGTGGGAAAATCTAGAACTAGGAGTCATGAGTCTTTGGGATCTCTTCCTCAAAAGGCAGTGGAAGCAGAGCCTTTGACTATTTTTAAAGCAGAGCCAGATAGATTCTTGATTAACAAGGGGGTGAAAGGTTATCGGAGGTAGGCGGGAGGTCACAATCAGATCAGCCATGATCTTATTGAATGGCAGAGCAGGCTTGAAGGGCCAAGAGGCTTACTCCTGATCCTAATTTGTATGTTCGTGTGTAAGCTGGTGGTGAGTTGTCTTTATCTGCCTAATATCTCCTTATTTGGCTTCATGTCAAAATCTTATTTGATGATGCCCCTATGATGCATCTTTTTTTCTATGTTAAAGGCATTATTTAAATGCAAGTGGCTGTTGTTACTGTATCCTGAAATATTAAACTATGGTCTGGTTTACCCATTTGATGTTGAAAATCTGATGAATGAGTGAGTTCTTGATAAAGTATTATTGTGGAAAATAAAAGCTCATGATATAGGGGGTAACATATTGGTCTGGATAGAAGATTGGCTGGCTAACAGGAAGCAGAGAATAGGCATAAATGGGTGTTTTTCAGGTTAGCAGAATGTAATGAGTGGTGTGCCACAGAGATCAGTGCTGGGACCTCAACTGTTTACAATTTATATAAATGGCTTGGATGAAGTGATGGATGGGATGGTTGCCAAATCTGCTGATGACATAAAGATAGGTAGGAAACTAATTTGTGAAGAGGATATAAGGAGGCTACAAAAAGGTATAGTTAGGTTAACTGAGTGGGCAAAGATCTGGCAAATGGACTATAATGTGGGGAAGTGTGAAATTGTCCATTTTGGCATGAAGAATAAAAGAGAGGCATATTATCTAAGTGGTGAGAGATTGCAGAGCCCTGAGATGCAGAGGGATCTGGGTGTCTTAGCGGATGAATCGCAAAAGGGTAGTATGCAGGTACAGCAAGTAATTAGGAAAGCTAATAGAATGTTATCATTTATTGCAAGGAGAATTGAATAGAAAAGTAGGGAGGTTATGTTTCAGTCACACACAGCATTAGTGAGACCACATTTGCAGTACTGTATACACTATTGGTCACCTTATTTAAGGAAGGATGTAAATGAGTTGGAAGCAGTTCAGAGAAGGTTTACCAGACTGATACCTGGAATGGGTGGGTTGTCTTATGAGGAAAGCGTGTACAGACTGGGCTTGTATCCGCTGGAGTTTAGAAGAATAAGAGGCAACTTGATTGAAACATCTAAGATCCTGAGGGGACTTGACAGGAGAGGATGTTTCTTCTTGTGGGAGAATCTAGAGCTAGGGGTTAATCTTTAAAAATAAGGGGTCACCCATTTCAAATGGAGGCGAGGTGAAATTTTTTCTCTCAGAGGGTTGTGAGTTTTTGGAACTCTCTTCCTGAAAAGGTGGTGGAAGCAGAGTCTTTGAACATTTTTCAGGCAGAGGTGGATAGATTCTTGGTAAGCAAGAGGGTGATAGGTTATCGATGGTAGACGGGATGCAGATTTGAGGTTACTATCAGATCAGCCATGATCTTATTAAATTGCAAAGCAAGCTCGAATGGCCTCCTCCTGCTCTTTGTTTGTATGTTCCTTTTTCCTGACTATGTTATTGCAGTTTGGGATTCTTCTGATACCAAGTGCCTACTTTATTCAGCAACGTAACAGTTACAGTACTAAGAAAATATACACACAGCTCCAATTTCCAAAATCGAGCACCCTCAGGATCAAAACCATGTAGGATTTTGGATTTTCCCAGATGTTACATTCCCTGCCAGTGGAACAGGCAGCTTTCTGTCTGGGGAATAGGGAGGTCCAGTGGGAGGCAGATCTTAAAGTGTTGCTATGGTCTCAGGTCCTGTAGTGGTGGGTGCAGCCTCTCTTTTTTAATGGGGAAATGCTCTATAACTTTGATCGGAACAGTGAATAGCTGCAAATCAGTGAGCAGATACTACCACCCAAATGTAAATGCACAATTTATTGCTTGGGGATGCGGAGTTCATTCCTGAACTTTTTTGAATTCCTTGCTGGTCTGACATTAGTATCACTTAACCCACATTCCTTAACAGCAGTGTGCAAGAACATTTTACAGCACTAAGTTTGAGAAAATAATATTTTTTCTGGTTCTCGTCTCTATCACGAGTCTGTTGTTTCTTTATCACTTTCTTGTGCTTGCCGCTTTGTATAGGTGCCATTCCACACAAGGTGAGGGTTTCTGCAGCTGTTTTAACTACACAGTCTTGTGTGTGCACGACTCTTGTTGATTCCTCTGGGATTAGCCCGGGAATGGCCTCTTCCTGTGCTTACTATGTTCCAGGAGCAGTGCCCAGGTTTTCGGACAATTGCGGTTTTCAAACAAGCAGATTTTGGACACTGTACCTGTAGATCTGTTTGCTGAACAAAATTGATGGCTGCATCAATACTGATTGCATTTTTGATTCATTCTTAGAATCTGGGCATAGCTGACAGGACGGATATTTATTTCTCCCATCCTTGTTTGCCCTGTTTTATACAACAGACTGTTTTGTTAGTTCCCTTCAGAGGACAGTTAAGACTTAACCACGTTAGCTACTGGGCTGTAGGCACGGTGCAAGGTCGGCTAAGGACAGCAGGTTTCCTTCCCTAAAGAGCACTAATGAACCAGTTCAATTAAGAGTGCATGATGGCATGTCAGGAGCAGCACCAGGCATACCTAAAAATGAGATATCAACCTGGTGAAGCTACAACACAGGACTACTTATGTGCCATACAGCATAAGCAGCAAGTGATAGACAGAGCTAAGCAATCCTACAACCAAAGGATCAGATCTAAACTCTGCAGTCCTGTCACATCCAGTCGTGAATAGTGGTGGACAATTAAACAACTCACAAATATCACCATTCTCAATGATGGGGGAGCCCAGTACATCAGTGCAAAACATAAGGCTGAAGCATTTGCTACAAGCTTCAGCCAGGAGTGCTGAGTGGATGATCCATCTTGGCCTCCTCCGGAGGTCCCCAGCACCAGTCTTCAGACAGTTTGATTCACTCCACATGATGTCAAGAAACGGCTGAAGGCATTGGATGCTGCAAAGGCTATGGACAATATTCCAGCAATAGTACTGAAGACTTGTGCTCCAGAACTTGCCACACCCCTAGCCAAACTGTTCCAGTACAGCTACAACACTGGCATCTACCCGGCTCTGTGGAAAATTGCCCAGGTATGTCCTGTACCGAAAAAGCTGGACAAAGCCAACCTGGCCAATTACCACACCATCAGACTACTCTTGATCGTCAGTAAAGTCATGGAACGGGTCATCAACAGTGCTATCAATCCACACTTGCTTAGCAATAACCTGCCAGGTTTCGGTCAGGGACACTCAGCTCCTGACCTCATTACAGCCTTGGTTCAAACATGGACAAAAGAGGTGAACTCCTGCGGTGAGGTGAGAGAGACTGCCCTAGACATCAAGAACACATTTGACCGACTATGGCATTGAGGAGCTCTAGCAATGCTGGAGTCAATGGGAATCAGGGGGAAAACTCTCTGCTGGTTGGAGTCACACCCAGAACAAAGGAAGATGGTTACTGGAGCTC
This sequence comes from Carcharodon carcharias, assembly GCF_017639515.1. Lineage (NCBI taxonomy): Eukaryota > Metazoa > Chordata > Chondrichthyes > Lamniformes > Lamnidae > Carcharodon > Carcharodon carcharias. The sequence continues at coordinate 252,049,067 of NC_054467.1, read as the reverse complement.
AGTCACCTCAGCTCCAGGACATCACTGCAGGAGCTCCTTAGGGTAATGTCCTCAGCCCAACCATCTTCAGCTGCTTCCTCAATGACCTTCCTTCCATCGTAAGGTCGGAAGTGGGGATGTTCGCTGATGATTGCACAATGTTCAGCACCATTCGCGACTCCTCAGATACTGAAACAGTCCATGTCCAAATGCAGCAAGACCTGGACAATATCCAGGCTTGGGCTGACAAGTGGTAAGTAACATTCGCGCCACACAAGTGTTAGGCAATGACCATCTCCAACAAGAGAAAATCCAACCATCACCCCTTGATGTTTAATGGCATTACCATCACTGAATTCCCCACTATCAACATCCTGGGGGTTACCATTGACCAGAAACTGGACTGGACTAGCCATATAAATACCGTGGCACCAAGGTCAGATGCTAGGAATTGTGCGATGACTAACTGACCTCCTGACTCAACCCAAGCCTGTCCACCATCTACAAGGCACAAGTCAGGAGTGTGATGGAATACTCCCCACTCGCCTGGATGCATGCAGCAGACACAACACTGAAGAAGCTTGACACCGTCCAGGACAAAGCAGCCCGCTTGATTGGCACCACATCCACAAACTTTCACTCCCTCTACCATCGACGCACAGTAGCAGCAGTGTGTAGTATCTACAAGATGCACTGCAGGAATTTACCAAGGCTCCTTTGACTGTATCTTCCAAACCCATGACCACTACCATCTAGAAGGACAAATGCAACAGATAGATGGTAACACCACCACCTGGAAGTTCCCTCCAAGTCACTCACCATCCTGGCATGGAAATATATCGCTGTTCCTTCACTGTCACTGGATCAAAATTCTGGAACTCACTCCCTAACTGCACTGTGGGTGTACCTATGCCACATGGACTGCAGCTGTTCAAGAAGGCAGCTCACCACTACCTTCTCAAGGGCAATTAGGGATGGGCAATAAATGCTGGTTCAGCCAGCGAAGCCCATATCCTGAGAACGAATAAAAAAAAGGTTAGGTTTTTAGAACAATCCAAATGTTAAATTGTCATTTTCTTCGTACAAGCATCTTAATTTCCAAATTTTTAAATTCAATTCAAATTCTCAAACTATACATATAGGATTTCAACTTAAATTAAAAGGAAACTACTGTGGATGCTGGAGGTCCGAAATGAAACCAGAAAGTGTTGGAAAAACTCAGCAGGCTTTCGAAGAAAAAGTCATATGAACTCAAAACGTTAACTCTGTTTCTCAACTCCACAGATGCTGCCAGACCAGCTGCGTTTTTCCAGAACTTTCTGTTTTTATCTCAGTTCAAATTGTCTGGATTATTGGTCCACATTTCTAGATTACAATGTCATCAGGTTTAGGGGAAGTGATTGAATACCATTCAGCTTGACTCAGTGTTAATTCTGAGACAGTAAGGGAAGGGGTTGAAGTCTCACCACAGGATTTGAGCATGAAATCTAGTGCAATGTTAAGGGGATATGACATGGTTTAAAGGCACCATATTTCAGATGGGACATTACATTGAGGCTGCAGCTATTCAGGTGGATGTATCTGGGTACTAGTCCCCGGGCCAAATAACCCCACTGAGCGGTGTAAGCTCAATGGGGCTACACATATGAGGCTCAGAGGAACACTGATCATAGTTTTAAACATAGAATAGAGATAAGAAAGGTTGGGAAGCTGAAGACAGGTGAGAGAGGAGCTGTTTATTCCTCCTCTCTCAGGTACCATGCCCTGAGAAGGTGTTGGCGACGATGGACTTCCATTGGATTGATCCATGATTGTGCTTGGCAAAGTGCTGCACTGGTTTGCCATAAGGACACAGACCATAAGGTGTAGGAGCAGAAGTAGGCCATTCGGCCCATCAAGTCTGCTCTGCCATTCAATGAGATCATGGCTGTCCTGATAATCCTCAACTCCACTTTCCTGCCTTTTCCCCATAATCCTTGATTCCCTTACTGATTAAAAATCTGTCTATCACAGCCTTGAATATACTTAACAATCCAGCCTCTACATCCTTCTGCGGTAAAGAATTCCACAGATCGACCATCCTCTGAGAGAAGAAATTCTTCCTCATCTCTGTTTTAGACGGGCATTCCCACCCCCCCGCCCCCTTATTCTGAGATTATGCCCTCTGGTTTTAGACTCTCTCACAAGGGGAAACAATCTCTCGGTATCTACCCTGTCAAGCCCCCTTAGAATCTTACATGTTTCAATAAGGTCGCCTCTCATTCTTCTAAACTCCAATGAGTACAGACCCAACCTACTCAACCTATCCTCATAAGAAAATCTCATCATCCCCGGGATCAACCTAGTGAACCTTCTCTGGACTGCCTCCAATGCCAGTATATCTTTCCTTGGATAAGGGGACCAAAACTGTTCACAGTATTCTAGGTCTAACTAGTGCCTTGTATAATTTCAGCAAAACCACCTTATGTTTATACTCAATTCCCTTTGAAATAAAGGCCAACATTCCATTTGCCTTCCCTATTACCTGCTGAACTCGTATGCTAGCTTTTTGGGATTCATGCATGAGAACCCCCAAATCCCTCTGTGCTGCAGCTTTTTTCAATCTTTCTCTATTTAAGTGATATTCAGCTCCTCTATTCTTCCTGCCGAAGTGCATAACCTCACACTTTCCCACATTAGTTTCCATCTGCCACGTTTTTGCCCACTCACATAACCTGTCTATATCCCTCTGTAGACTCTTTGTGTCATCCTCACCACTTGCCTTCCCACCTATGTTTGTGTCATCTGCAAACTTGGCGATAGTACATTCATTTCCCTCATCCAAGTCATTAATATATATTGTAAATAATTGTGGCCCCAACACTGATCCCTGCGGCACTCCACTAGTTACAGGTTGCCATGCAAATGCACCCCCTTATCCCAAATCTCTGTCTTCTATTAGTTAGCCAGTCCTCTAACCATGCTAATATGTTTCTCCCAACACCACGGGCTCTTATCTTATTAAGTAGCCTTATGTGAGATACCTTATCGAATGCCTTTTGGAAATCGAAATATATTACATTTACTGGTTCCCCTTTATCTATCCAGCTTGTTACCTCCTCAAAGAATTCTAATAAATTTGTCAGGCATGATTCCACCTTCACGAAGCCATGCTGACTCTGCTCGATTATATTATGCATTTCTAAATGCTCTGCAATTACGTCCTTTATAATAGAATATAACATAATATAATTGAATATAATAATATGTTTATAATATCATATCTCTTTCCCTTTTGGAATAAGGGTGTTACATTGGCAGTTTTCCAATCCTCTGGGATTTCTTCAGAATCTAAGGATTCTTGTAAGATTACTACCAATGCAGCCACTATCTCTGCAGCTATTTCCTTTAATATCCAAGGATGCAACCTATCAGGTCCAGGTGACTTATCGGCCTTTAGTCCCATTAGTTTCCCTAGTGCTTTTTCTCTAGTGATAGTTATTGTATTTATTTCCCCTCCCCCTTTTGCCCCTTGATTATTTAGTATTTTTGGAATGCTATTAGTGTCTTCTGCCACGAAGACTGGTGCAAAGTATTTATTCAACTCCACTGCCATTTCCTGGTTCCCTATTATTATTTCCCCAGCTTCATTCTCTAAGGGGCCTATATTGGCTTTGGCCTCTCTCTTCCTTTTTTATATATTTAAAGAAGCTCTTACTGTCCATTTTTATATTACTTGCTCATTTACCCTCAAAGTTTATTTTCTCCCTCTTTATTTTTTGGTCTTCTTCAGTTGGTTTTTAAAACTTTCCCAATCCTCTGGTTTATCACTAACCTTTGCCACATTCTATGTTTTTTCTTTCCCTTTGATACTATCCTTAACTTCCTTCGTTAACCATGGTTGGTTTATCCCCTTCCTACAATCCTTCTTCCTCGCTGGGATATCTCTTTGTTGTGAATCATGAACTATTTTCTTAAACATCTGCCATTGTTCATCAGCCGTCTTTTCTGCTAAGCTTCTTTCCCAGTCCACTCCAGCCAACTCTGGCCTCATTCCTTCACAATTATCCTTATTTAATTTTAGCACAGTTGCTTCCGAACTAAGTTTCTCACTCTGTAACTGAATGCTAAATTCCACCATGTTGTGGTTGCTGTTTCCTAAGGGATCTTTTACTTTGAGATCACTTCTGCAGTATGGCTGACCAGGAAACTCTCCCACTCTTACCACCTGCTGTCAGGCATATTGGGAGGATTTACAGGCTGATAATCAATCTGTTTGGTCATGTTGCGAACGCACATTCCGTGGCCATCAAGTTCCTGGACTTGAACCTGGATCTTCTGGCCCAGAGGTAGGGATGCTACACACTGCTCCACAGAGCCTCCAATTGTTTATTAGATGATAAAACTGTTTTTGCACCTGTCCTGTAGAATATGGTCTCCAGATTAAACTCTCCAAATCAATGAGTAATATCAAAACTTGGACAGACTTTTTCTTTTCTAGTCAAGGTCTGCCGAAGGAAAAAGAAGTGTTAGTAAGTTTTGGGGGGCAGCTTTTACAATGGTCAAAATGTGGGATTTCTAATTACTGCCAGAGGAGATAGTGAGGCCATGGGTGTTGAAGGACCAAAGGGAGAGGAGTCACAAGTAATATGAAGAGAACTGGGAATAATTCCATGAGGCAAGCTCAGTGTGAAGCTCCTTAGCATCGAGCATGGTTCAAAAATGGGTCTCTAATATCCCACAGGCAAACTCACTACTGAAAGTAAAGACCTGCATTTGCAAAGTGTAGAATGGAGCAAGAGAAGAAAGGTCCTCACCAAAACATCTAGATTAGAGCTAGAGGAGCATTATGAGCCAAAAACAAGATGGTTTTCTCCCTAGGAGGGTAAGAAGATAAACCATGAAGATAAAAGAATCGTGGGAGAGAGGAAAGATATGAATTTTGTCAAATAAGTTTGGTAACCCAAGTCCAATCCTATCCTCAACACACTTTTCAGCAAGGGATCACTATGTGGGAATTAGGATCAGGAAACCTGGCAAAGTTTTCTTCTCTGTAGCCTAGGTAGACCAACTGCAATCTCTCCACAGACAGAGTCTCCATTGACTGAGACTAGCCAACTCAGTACTGACTGCAATCGACTGTGAACCATTCCTGGTTTGCATAACTCAGTTTCATACCAGGCAGTGCAGTTACCAACCAAACTCCTCTTTTCCCCTAACCATTGATGATGAAAGCGATGAATAGCACAGCAAAAGGAACATTTTTTTCGCTCAAAGGGTTGTGGAAAAGTGTAATTCTCTGCAATAAGGCCATGGATATTGGGTCAATTGAAATTTTCAAGACTGAAATTGGCAGATTGCTGTTCGGTGAGGGGATCAAGTAATATGGATCAAAGGCAGGTAACTGGTGTTAAGATAAAAGCAAAGAACTGCTGATGCTGGAAATCGAAAACAAAAACAAAAATACCTGGAAAAACTCAGCAGGTCTGGCAGCATCTGTGGAAGGGAGCACAGTAAATGTTTTGAGTCCACATGACTCTCAACAGAACTAAGGAAAAATAGAAAAGGGGTGAAATATAAGCTGGTTTAAGGGGGGTGGGGGGGTTGGGACAAGAGAGCTGGATAGAGGGCCAGTGATAGGTGGAGATAACCAAAAGATGTCACAGACAAAAGGACAAAGAGGTGTTGAAGGTGGTGATATTATCTAAAGGAATGTGCTAATTAAGGGTAGAAAGCAGATCACGGAAGGTACAGATAGACCTAGTGGGGGTGGGGTGGAGTGAAGGAATTGAAAAAGGCCAAAAGGTAGAGATAAAACAATGGACAGAAATACATTTAAAAATAATGGAAATAGGTGGGAAAAGAAAAATCTATATAAATTATTGGAAAAAACAAAAAGGAGGGGGAAAAATCAGAAAGGGGTTGGGGATGGAGGAGTCAGTTCATGATCTAAAATTGTTGAACTCAATATTCAGTCCGAAAGGCTGTAAAATGCCAAGTTGGAAGATGAGGTGCTGTTCCTCCAGTTTGCGTTGAGCTTCACTGGAACAATGCAGCAAGCCAAGGATGGACATGTGGGCATGAGAGCAGGGTGGAGTGTTGAAGTGGCAAGCAACAGGGAGGTCTGGGTAATGCTTGCAGACAGAACGAAGGTGTTCTGCAAAGCGGTCACCCAGTCTGCGTTTGGTCTCTCCAATGTAGAGGAAACTGCATTGGGAGCAACAAATGCAGTAGACGAAGTTGAGGTGTTAACTAGTGTTAAGATACAGATTACCATGATACAATAAAATGGTGAATTAATCTTGAGAGGCTGAATGCCCGCCTCTTGCTCCAATCGTCTATCAACAATGCATTACTGTCTACCCTTGGTCACATATAATGAATGACCGTATTGGTCAGGAATCAAAGCATCTGCAGCAGCCATGGGGGAACAAAATCCCATAGGAAGTCATCAGTTTCAGGACAGAGATTCGGGAAAAGGAAAGATATGGGTTGGCGGATGCTCACTGGAATCCTCTTTATTCTTCTAAAGCGTGAGAAAGAGCTTTAAACCTTGCCCGTGCCTGTGGCTTCCGTGAGTTATGGGTCTTTCACAGCCCTGCAAGAACAGCTGTGAAGCAACATCCCTGGCGCGATACCCTATACTTATTTTAAACAGCACAGATTGCCCATGCCTAACTGCAAATGCATTTCAGGGAGTAAATGAGCCTTGGGTCCTCCATGTACAGATGGAGCACATGAATCACTACCAGTCACCACTGTCTGCAACAATAACCTGGCACTCGCGCACAGTCATTTTTTGACAGGTGTAATTCAGTTCAAAATGTCTCTTGTATCAGCCGTGGGCTCTCACAGCACAGAAAGAGGGCATTCGGCCCCACCATGCCTGTGCTGGCTCTTTGTAAGAGCTAGCCAATTCATTTCACTCCCTTTGCTGTTTCCCCGCAGCCCTGTGAAAACTCTTCCTTTTCAAGCGTTTATTCAAATACCTTTGAAACTTGAATCTGCTTCCACCATCCTTTTTAGTCAGTGCATTCTGGAGCATAACTCACTATGCAAAAAAAAATGTTGCTCATCTTCTCTTTTTTTTTGCCAATTATCTTAATTTGTATGGTTTGGTAGTGACCCCCTGACAGTGGACGCATTTTCTCTTTATTTATTCTATTGAACACCTCTATTAAGTCTCCCCTCAAGCTTCTCTAGTCAAAAGTGAACAATTCCAATGGTAGAATTGCACAGTTAATAGCTTGATCTTTCACTTTTCATCTCCTTACAGGAATATCAAAAATGCAGATGTCCATTTTTCATGTCAGGCCAAGAATGAGTTGGTCCGGGATGATTCCGCAGGTAAGGCTAGTTATACCCTTACCTGACAATCCATAAGCAGAGCTTTGCAGACCAAACCATCATCATTGGTGCCCACCTCACGTTTTATATCTTTGCCTCTGACAATTTTGCTCCTTTGCCTTAATCTCAGGCTAAACCAGATTGCTCAGAACCGCAGAGTCCCATTGTGCACTGACATCACGTTCTGAACCTATATCACATAAACGAGTTTGCCTACTTCCAACTCCATAATATACCTCAGTTCATCTGCTGCTGAAACATTCCTGGATGCCTTTGTCATCTGCAGCTTTGACTGATCCAGTGCTCTCCTGGCCAGTGGCCTATACTTCTTCCTCCATAAACTTCAACTCATCCAAATCTAGGCTGCTCATATCCTTACAAACAGCTTATACCTTTCCATTCATGGGACCATAAGACGTAGGAGCAGAAATAGGCCATTCAGCCCATTGAGTCTGCTCCACCATTCAATGAGATCATGACTGATCTGATAATACTCAACTCCACTTTTCTATCTTCTCTCCATAACCCTTGATTCCCTTACTGATTAAAAATCTGTCTATCTCAGCCTTGAATATACTTAACGACCCAGCTTCTACAGCCATCTGCGGTAAAGAATTCCACAGTTTGGCTACCCTCTGAGAGCAGAAATTCCTCCTCATCTGTTTTAGATGGGCGCCCCCTTACTCTGAGATTATGCCCTCTGGTCTTAGACTTTCCCACAAGGGGAAACTGCATCTCAGCATCTACCTGTCCAACTCCCTAAGAATCTTACAGGTTTTAATAAGGTATTCTCTCATTCTTCTAAATTCCAATGAGTACAGACCCAACCTACTCAACCTCTGCTCATAAGAAAATCCCTCCATACCTGGAATCAACCTAGTGAACCTTCTCTGGACTGCCTCCAATGCCAGTATAGCTTTCCTTAGATAAGGGGACCAAAATTATTCACAGTATTCTAGGTGTGGTCTAACTAGTGCCTTGTATAGCTTTAGCAAGATGTCCCTAATTTTATGCTCCATTCCCTTTGAAATAAAAGCCAACATTCCATTTGTCTTCCCTATTACCTGTTGAACTTGAATGTTAGCTTTTTGGGATTCATGTACAGGGACTCCCAAACCCCTCTGTGCTGCAGCCTTCTGCAGTCTTTCTCCATTTAAATAATATTCAGCTTCTCTATCATTCCTGCCAAAGTGCATAACCTCACATTTTCCCACAGTATATTCCTTCTGCCACTTTTTCACCCACTCACTTAACCTGTCTATATCCCTCTGTAGACTCCTTGTGTCATCCTCACCACTTGTCTTCTCACCTATTCTTGTACCCTCTGTTTGGCGATAGTACATTCACTTCCCTCATCTAAGTCATTAATATGTATTGTAAATAATTGTGGTCCCAGCACTGAGCCCTGTGGCATTCCACTAGTTACAGATTTACAGGCACTCCACTAGTTACTAGTTACATTCATTAGCATCCACTGTACTTGCTGACCTACCTAGGATCCTGCCTGCCCATTCACCCCACAACATTGCTAGCTTAAAATGCTCATCCATGTAGTTAAAACACACGAGGGTCTCACTCTCCCTGTCACTTTTGATTTTTCCAGCTTCACAACCTCTCAACTTGAATTCCAAATCCTTTAACTCCCAACGTTGCTGGTTGACTCTTAATTGCCCTCTGAAATGGCTGAGCAAGCCACTCAGTCGTATCAAACCGCTAAAAAGTCCACAAGAAATAGAACTGGATGGACTACCCAGCATCAACCTAGGCCCCAGAAATGACAATGGCAAACTAAACTCAGCCCTGTTGACTCCGTAAAGACCTCCCTACTTAACATCTGGGGGCTTGTGCCAAAATTGGGAGAGTTGTCTCATGGACTATTTAAGCAACAGACTGACATAGTCATCCTCACGGAATCATACCTTACAGATAATGTCCCAGACACCACCATCACCATCCCTGGGTATGTCTTGTCTCACCAGCAGAGGTGGCAGCACAGTGGTATACAGTCGGGAGGTAGTTGCCCTGACATCGACTCTGCACCCCATGAAATCTCCTGACATCAGGTCAAGCATGGGCAAGGAAGCCTCCTGCTGATTACTACGTACCGCCACCTCCCCCCATCAGCTGATGAATCAGTACTCCTTCATGTTGAACACCACTTTGAGGAAACACTGAGGGTGCCAAGGGCACAGAATGTACTCTAGCTGGGGGACTTCAATGTCCATCACCAAGTGTGTCTCAGTAGCATCACTACTGACCGAGCTGGACGAGTCCTAAAGGACATAACTGCTAGGCTGGGTCTGCGGCAGGTGGTTAGGGAACCAACAAGAGGGAAAGACATACTTGGTCTCATCCTCACTAACCGGCCTGCTGCAGATGCACCTGCCCATGACTGTATCGGTAGGAGTGACAAAGTCCTATCTTCACATTGAAGATACTCTCCATTGTGTTGTGTGGCACTACCACCATGCTAAATGGGATAGGTTTCGAAGAGATTTAGCAACTCAAGACTGGGCAACCATGAGATGCTGTGGGCCATCAGCAACAGCAGAATTGTACTCCACAATCTGTAACCTCATGGGCCGTCATATCCCCCACTCTAACATTACCATCAAGTCAGGGGATCAACCCTGGTTCAATGAAGAGTGCAGGAGGGCATGCCAGGAGCAGCACCAGGCATACCTAAAAATGAGGTGTCAACCTAATGAAGCTACAACACAGGTCTACTTGCATGCCAAGCAGCATGAGCGGCAAGTAATAGATAGAGCTAAGTGATTCCACAGCCAACAGATCAGATCAAAGCTCTACAGTCCTGCCATATCCAGTCGTGAATGGTGGTGGACAATTAAACAACTCACTGGAGGAGGAGGCTCCACAAATATCCCCATCCTCAATGATGGGGAAGCCCAGAACATCAGTGTAACAGATAAGGCTGAAGCATTTGCTACAATGTTCAGCCAGAAGTGCCGAGTGGATGATCCATCTCGGCCATCTCCAGAGGTCCCTAATAACACAGATGCCAGTCTTTCGCCAATTCGATTCATTCCACATGATACCATGAAACGGCTGAAGGCACTGGATACAGTAAAGGCTATGGGCCCTGACAATATTCCGGCTATAGAACTGAAGATTTGTGCTCCAGAACTTGCTGCACCCCTATCCAAGCTGTTCCAGTACAGCTACAACACTGGCAGCTACCCAGCAATGTGGAAAATTGCCCAGGTATGTCCTGTACATAAAAAGCAGGATGAATCCAGTCAGGTCAATTACCGCCCCATCAGTCTACTCTCCATCATCAGTAAAGTGACGGAAGGGGTCATCAACAGTGCTATCAAGTAGCTCTTGCTTAACAATAACCTGCTCGCTGATGCTCAGTTTGGGTTCCGTCAGGGCTACTCAGCTCCTGACCTCATTATAACCTTGGTTCAAATATGGACAAAGCAGCTGAGCACTAGAGGTGAGGTGAGAGTGACTGCCCTTGACATCAAGGCCGTATTTGACAGTGTGGCATCAAGGAGCCCTAGCAAAACTGGAGTCAATGGGAATCAGGGGAAAACTCTCCACTTTGTAGTATTGTAGTATTGTAGTATTGTTGTTGACATCTTTTGATGATCTGCTTCTATCACTGCTTGTTTGTCGCTACAACCACACCAACCCCCTCCACCTCTCTGTCTCTCTATCTCTCCGCCCCCCACACACACACCTTAAACCAGCTTATATTTCAGCTCTTTCCTGGACTCGAACTCAAGTTCTGTCGAAGGGTCATGAGGACTCGAAACGTCAACTCTTTTCTTCTCCACCGATGCTGCCAGACCTGCTGAGTTTTTCCAGGTAATTCTGTTTTTGTTTTGAAAACTCTCCACTGATTGGAGTCATACCTAGCACAAAGGAAGATGGTTGTGCTTGTTGGACATCAATCATCTCAGTTCCAGGACATCACTGCAGGAGTTCCTCAGGGTAGTGTCCTCGGCCCAACTATCTTCAGCTGCTTCCTCAATGACCTTCCTTTCATCATAAGGTCAGAAGTGGAGATATTCGCTGATGATTGCACAATGTTCAACACCATTCGCGACACCTCAGACACTGAAGCAGCCCATGTCCAAATGCAGCAAGACCTGAACAATATCCAGGCTTGGGCTGACACATGGCAAGTAACATTAGCGCTACACAAGTGCCAGATAATGATAATCTCCAACAACAGAGAATCTAACCATTGCCCCTTGACATGCAATGGCATTACCATCACTGAATCCCCCACTATCAACATCCTGGGGACTACCATTGACCATAAACTGAACTAGACTAGCCATATAAATACTGTGGCTACAAGAGCGGGTCAGTGGTTAGGAATAGTGCTAGGAATAGTAACTCAACTCCTGACTTTCCAAAGCCTGTCCACCACCTATCTACAAGTTACAAGTCAGGAGTGTGATGGAATACTCCCCACTTGCCTGGATGAGTGCAGCTCCAACAACACTGAAGAAGCTTGACACCATCCAGGACAAAACAGCCTGCTTGATTGACACCCCATCCACAAACGTTCATTCCCTCTGCCACCGGTGCACGGTAGCAGCAGTGTGTACCATCTACAAGATGCACTGCAGGAACTCATCAAGCCTCCTCAGACAGCACCTTCCAAATCCACGACCACTACTATCTAGGACAAGGGCAGCAGACACATGGGAACGCCACCACTTGGAAGCTCCCCTCCAAGTCACTCACCCTCCTGATTTGGAAATGTATCGCCATTCCTTCATTGTCACTGAGTCAAAACTCTGGAAGTTCCTTCCTAACAGCACTGTGGGTGTAGCCACACCACATGGACTGCAGCGGTTCAAGAAGGCAGCTCACCACCATAAAGAGAACAAAGACAATTAGGGATGGGCAAAAAATGCTGGCCTAGCCAGCAATGCCCACATCCCATGAACGAATAAATAGAAGGCTCAGTTTAGGGGTTAGACAGTTTGAGGTCCAAAGCAGAAATCAGGCAATGTTATTTTACAATGAGATGTAGAATTTATAGCACAGAAACTGGCCATTTGGCACATTAACCTGCACCGGTTGTGAAGCACTGCTTTTCTCTTCCAGTGATCCAGGTGGGTTTTAAAGATCCCATGGTCGTATTCAAGGAAGAGCGAGGGAGTTCTCCTGAAACATTCCTCCTACAACCAACAGCACTAGAGCATCACTGAAAGCTGGTGGCATAGTGGTAATGTCACTGGGCCAGTAATCCAGAGACCCAGGCTAATTTTCAAATCCCACCACAGTAGCTAGTGAAATTTAATTAATAAACCTTGGGGTGACCATGAAACTATCTTTGATTGTTCTAAAAACCCATCTGGTTCACTATTGCTCTTTAGAGGAGAAAATCTGCCATCCATACCTGGTGTGGCCTACGTGTGATTCCAAATCCACAGCAATGTGGTTGACTCCTAAGTGCCCTCTCAAATGGCCTAGCAAGTCACTCAGTTCAAGGGAACAAATGCTGACCTTGCTCATGCCAAATCCCATGAAAGAATAAGGGAAGAAAAAACTTACAGAAGAGAGAAAAGGTGAGACAAGGGGAATGAAGTGTTATATTTGCTCACCTGGAGCTCAATTGATAAACCCAGTAAAGGAGCTGAGTCATATGAAGCAAGAAGGCCCCATAGGATTCATCTGCAGTCTCTGCTCATTGTTAGCTGGGCTCAGCCAGGGTGCAAGTAGGAGCGTAACTGGCCTCACCACACAGCCCACATGAAGAAAGGGTAACATTGCACAGGACACCCTCCTCGTTTTATACAGAAATACCGATTGGGAAGTCATTCTGTGGGGTGCTCGCCCCTCCCCCTCCCGATCAACCAGTCTGCTGACACCCACTCTCCTGCTTCAAACATGAAGATTGGCCAGTTCAACTGAGGTACCAAGAGAGATGCCAATGTCCATTGAACTATATCCCGGCCTGCACTGAAGCTGAGAAAAAATGGAGGGATATCTTTCTTTTTTCCAATTTACCTCCCATTCTTCATTCGTAGGAGTCTTCCAACAATTGGGATTACTCTTTGACTTATTTTCAGGATAAAGCTTTTGCTAGCAAGGCCACCATTTACTGCCCATCTCTAGCTGTCCTTGAATTGGCAGTGCTGAGCTGTCTTCTTGAACCACTGCAGTCAGTGTGGTGAAGATATTCCCCGAGTGCTGATTAGTGCTCAGTACTTTTCCCCAGTGAAGGTGATAAAAACTGCAATTCATGTTCAAATCAGGGTACTATGTGACTTGGAAGTGGACTTGGAGCTGACGGGGTGGGGTGGTCTGGGCCATGGCCTACTGCACCATTCCAGTTCTACCGTTCTCGGAGAACTCCAAAGCAGCATTCCGAGATTGCACACGTCTGTAATCGCGCGCTGACCATCCATTACTCTGCTGGGAATTCACTCCCCCGGCCAGCTGTTATTCGGCAAGTACTGTAGCAAATTTCTAATTTGACACATTCCTAAAATGGAATAAATTCTTTCCCGTGAACAAGAAACAGATGTCAGCATGGCCATCAGAGTTAGTTACTTTGCAGGTGGCTTTCATGGTGAGAATGGACTATTTGAGTACAGGTAGGCCTTAACCCTTTTTGAGTGAATGGGCAATTTCCATGGTCATTTCCACAATATCTGGCACTGCGCAGGAATATAGAAACATCAAAAGATTAGGAACAGGAGTCGGCCATTTGGCTCATCAAGCCTATTCCACCATTCAATTAGATCTGCGCCACAAATCTATTCACTGCCTTTCTTCCATACCAAAGGATATCCTTACCCAACAAAAATCTATCTATCTCAGTTTCAAAAGCTCCAAAGGGCCGAGTATCCACAGCCTTTTTAGGGAAGGAGTTACAGATTTCTACCCCCTTTGAGTGAAAAAGTGCTTTCTGATTTTGTTCTTGATTCCCATGCTAGAGAACACTTTCTCTGCACCTACCCTACCAAATCCTTCTTACATTTTAAACACCTCAAACCAATCACCTCTCAATCTACGCAACTCAAGGGAGGACAAGCAAGGTTTCAGCATCCTGCCCTCATAATTTAAGCCTGCAAACTCTGGTATCATTTTGATGAACCTGCGCTGCACAACATTCAAGGTCAGTATATCCTTCCTGAGGTGTCAGTATCCAAAACTGAATGTAATACTCCGGGTGGGATCGGAACAAGGCTTTGTACAACTGAAGCATCAATTCCTACCCTTTCTACTCCAGTGCCCTGTGAGATAAAAGGTGATATTCTATTACTCTTTGTGATTGTTTGTTTGTATCTGCCTAGTAGCTTTCAGTGATTTCTGTACTTGGACCCCCTCCCCCCAACCCAATCTCTTTGTACTCCACAGTTCCTGGTTTCTCACCATTTAGAAAATATTCTAAATTATATTTATTGTGTCGAAAGTGGATGACCTTACACTTGCCCACATTGAACTCCATTTTTGCTCATTCGCTTACAGAAGGGAACTCTGTGAGTGTTTCTACTCTCCCCACCTCCCTGAAGGGTGCTGACTGCCTGAATCGGGGTTGACTTCAGGGACCATCTCCCTGTGCTGCTATGTCCAACTTGGCCCAGTTGGTAGCATTTTTCTCCTACGTGTATTAGAAGACTGTGGTTTCTAGACCCAATACATCATCAAGACTGATCGTGTCAAGAGGGTTGCAGGTTGCCTCAAAAATTAGTGTTTGTAAATGTGAACATAGATGACTACGTGGCGGGGTAGGATTAGTAAGTTTGCAGATGACACAAAGATTGGCCGGGTGGTTAATAGTGAGGTTGACTGTCCTGGGCTACAGGAAGATATAGATGGGATGGTCAAATGGGTAGATAAGTGACAGATGGAATTTAACCCTGAAAATTGTGAGGTGATACACTTTGGAAGGAATAATTTGACAACGAAGTATTCAACGAACGGCATGGCACTAGGAAGTTCTGAGGAACAAAGGGACCTTGACATGTGTGTGCATAGATCTCTGAAGGCAGAGGGGCACGTCAGTGGGGTGGTGAAAAGGCATATGGGACATTTGCCTTTATCAATTGAGGCATAGATTAAAAAAGTAGGGAGTCATGTTGGAGTTGTATAGAACCTTGGTGGGGCCACAGCTGGAGTACTGTGTGCAGTTCTGGTCGACACATTAAAGGAAGGATGTGATTGCACTGGAGGGGGTGCAGAGGAGATTCACCAGGATGTTGCCTGTGATGAAACATATAAGTTATGAAGAGAGGTTAGTTAGACTTGGGTTGTTTTCATTGTAGCAGAGAAGACTGAGAGGCAACCTGATCGAGGTGTACAAGATTATGAGGGGCATGGACAGGGTGGATAGGGAGCAGCTGTTCCCCTTAGTTGAAGAGTCAGCCACAAGGGGACATAAGTTCAAGGTGAGGGGCAGGAGGTTTAGGGGGGATGTAAGGAAAAACTTTTTTACCCAGAGGGTGGTGACGGTCTGGAATGCACTGCCTGGGAGGGTGGTGGAGGCGGGTTGCCTCACATCCTTTAGAAAGTACCTGGATGAGCACTTGGCACATCATAACATTCAAGGCTATGGGCCAAGTGCTAGTAAATGAGATTAGGTAGGTAGGTCTGGTGCTTCTCACGTGTCGTTGCAGACTTGATGGGCTGAAGGGCCTCTTCTGCACTTTGATTCTGTGGTTCTGTGTGAAGTTAGGAGCGTAATGCCATCTGCAGAGATGTGACTGTTGGCCAATTTATTCCTGTCCATTTTTCTATTTCCTGATGCTGCCAGTTCTGGTTGGAGATCCTGATTGCTGCACATGTCCTTTCACCAGCCCATACGAGTAGGTTGGCTTAAAGAGTTGGTATACACACCCCTGTTAGATGTAATGGAGCATGTCAAGTGCAGATATATTAGGTCCACCCTTCTTATGAGTTGACCCCACCACTAAAACTGAAAGATTTGAATGTGCTCGTAGCATTAAATATTTATACCCAAATCTTTTCAAAATTTCTACAAGAATTTGAGAATTGCTGAAAGAAATCAGGTTATCAGTCAGGCTCACAATGTAGCTCACTTACACATGCTAGAAGCTACATATATTCATGTGCAGGAACCTGTCCTCTGCAGGCAAAAGAACTATGTCCAGGCATTGCACCTTTTTTAATTAAACAAAAGCCTGTGGGACAATAGTTCGCTGGTGCATTCTCCATGGCAATGCCTCAACCAATCAAAATCAACTTTCCAACCAATCAGTACCTTTCTCTCATGTAGTATAAATTGTTGCTGCCTATGAAATTTGGCATTCTTGCATCTGCAAGATAAAAAGCTTCAACGACATGTCTCTTTATATAAACTCTTAGGGAGTTAGTGAGCAGAATTGCAACCTTGTCAGAGTGGGAATCTCTTTGGTCAAAAGTAAGGAAAATGATATGGAGTTTTCCCCGTTTGCTGTCTTAATGCAGGAATTAGAAACCAGCTGGCAACAAAGGAAGGTGAAGCCGATCTGCTACAACTATCCATAATGAGTGTTTAGATACCCAGAGACCTTGTTAGGGACTGAGGGAGAAGCTCTACGGTCAGTGAGCTTGCATCACTGAGGAAGTCTTGGATGAGCTGTGCCAAATTTTGCCTGGGAAACAAAGATGCCACAAATGTTGCACTCATCATTTGGAGCATTTGAATTTTCTGACTATGAAGAGATCAGACTGCTTCAATATTCAAATAACCTGGAATTGATACAATGAATCCTTTATCTCAATGCCATCTTTGATGGGAGCTGTTGTGATGTGCTCGTCGTGAGAATCTCTAGTCTGGTCAGAGATGAAAGTGAAGTTCAGTCGCCGGATTTTCGATTCTGGGTTGGGTGCGCAGAGGCAGGGGAATTCCTGGCTCCGCAAACCCAACCTTTAAAAATGGCAGTCCGTAGTTCCAATTTTGGTTCTGGAGGTGGGAGGTGGGGGTGTGGGAGGCGCAGGCCGGATTTAGAAGTCAGGCAGCTGCCCCCGGAACGAGTTCGGAGGCTGCCGGGTGCAGAGGCGGACTGGAGCAGAAGGCCTGCCTCTGTGCTCCGGCGGTTCGTTGAGTTTAATATAAAAAGATTAAAACAAAAACAGCCCTCCAGCCCTCATCCCACACCCCCTCTCACACCTCCATCCACTTCCCATGCCCCATCCACACCCAATATATGCAGCCTCATGCCCCCCCCACCCACACTCCATGGCCCCAACACCCCTATGCCAATCCATGCCCTTCTACCCATCCCCCATTGCCCTCATCCCCGATGCCAATCCACACCCCTCCACCCACCCACCTCTGGCTCCTCATACTGCCCTAAGCCCCCCCATATGCCCAGGACCTAAATATCCCCCATGCAACTTAGTGCCAATTCATGCCAAACTCTGCCCTCCATCCACCACTCTTTGCCCTTAACCCTCCATGACAACTCATCGAGTATCCTTTGCTAGTTACATACGAATATATGAATTAGGAGCAGGAGTAGGCCAATTGGCCCCTCAATCTTGCTCTGCCAGTCAATAAGATCATGGCTTATTTGAATGTAACCTCAACCTCACATTCCAGCCTATCCCTGATAACCTTTCATCCCCTTGTTAATCAAAAATCTATCTAGCTCTGCCTTAAAAATATTCACCGCCACTGAGCATAACCTCCTTACTTTTCTATTCAATTCCCCTTTCAATAAAGGATAACATTCCAATAGCTTTCCTAATTACTTGCTGTACCTGCATACTATCCTTTACTAGGATACCCAGATCCCTCTGAACCTTATAGCTCTGCAATCTCTCACCATTTAGATAATAAGCTTCTTTTCCATTCTTCCTGCCAAAATGAACGGTTTCACATTTGCCTATGTTATACTCCATTTGCCAGATCTTTGCCCACTCATTTAATCTATCCATGTCACTTTGTAGCTTCCTTACATCCTGTACACAATTATCTTTGCGTCGTCAGCAAATTTAGCAACCATGGCTTAGGTCCCATCATCCGAGTCATTTAATTAATTTATAAAAAGTTGAGGCCCCAGCACTGAATACCTGGTGGCACACCACTCGTCACACCCTGCCAATCAGAAAAAGACCCATTTATGCCAACTGTCTGCTTCCTGTTAGCTAGCCAATCTTCTATCCGTGCCAATATATTACCCCCTACACCATGAGCTTTTATTTTCTGCAATCACCTTTGATGTGACATTTTATCAAATACCTTCTGTTCTCTTACAGCTTGACAATTTGACAGTTTTGACAGTTCTTTGACAGCTTGACAGTTCCAGTGAGTTTTTGAACTTATTATGCACAATCATGTTTACTTTTAGAAATCCCAAATCCCAAAGGGTGCTTTACTTCTCCAAAACGTCCTGAGACTATATCCAAAGGATAACTTATCTCTGCAAGGGGGTACTGTGGCTATCCAAACAAGAGGGTTGTGTGACTTTGGAACTCTCTGCCTCAGAAGGCAGTGGAGGAAAGGTCATTGAATATTTTTAAGGTGGAAGTAGATAGATTCTTGTTGGACAAAGAAATCAAAAATTATTGGGGATAGATGGGAATGTGCAATTCAAAACACAAACAGATCAGCCATGATCTTATTGAATGGCAGAGCAAGATCGAGGGGCCAGATGGACTACTTAAGCTCCCATTTCATGGGCAGAAGTTTCCCGCTGTCGTGTGGGGGCGGGCCATCATGATATTTCACTGGGGGGGCGGGCACAATTTGATGTCCGATGCGCACCCACCATTACTTAACGGGCCACTAAAGGCCCTTGAGTGCTCAATCGACACCAATTTTTCGGCACCCGTGCAATCTTCGGGTTGGCGCACAGCACAATGGGCAGGCAGGTAGGACACATTTGTATAAACCTCATCCACGGCAGGATAAGAAGTCTCACTGGGGTCGTGAATGTGCACAGTCAAGTACTTATTTTTGAAAGTTTTTCAAACTTGCCCGTGTGATCTGCAGCACTTCAAAACACACACCAGCTGCTTTTTCTGGACTCTTAACCTTTAAGTCAGCACTCTGCAGTGAGGAATCTCTTCTGGGCCTGTAGGTTTCAGGAAGCCTTCGGTAACCTGGGAATGGGAGCTGAACTGTCCACTGAAGGCAGCTCCTCTTAGGGGGAGGCGAGGGCTAGAAGGGGGAGGAGGCCAGGAGTGCACATTCCGCCTCCAGGGGATCCACCTTTGGGGGGACAGGCGCAGGCACAGGCACAGCAGGAAGTCCAAGGCAGAAGGGGCTGCAGAAGACACCACTATCCTGCTGCCAGGGTATACAGGCGGTGAAGCAGGTACCTCAATATATCTGAGGTGCAGTGCCGAAGGAGGCTCCGCCTCTCAAGGGAAACAGTCAACTATATCTGTCAGACGATTGGGCCTGAGATCTCCGCTAACTGTGTGGGTGGACACCCCATGCCAGTGGCTCTAAAGGTCACAGCTGCCTTCAACTTCGATGCCTCTCACTCCTTCCAGGGCTCAATGGGTGATCTTTGCGGTAACTCCCAATCAGCTGTCCACACTTGTGTCAAGCAGGTTACAGACGCTCTGTTCATGTGTGCATTGACCTTCATCCAGTTCCACTGGGACCAGGCAAGTCAGGCACAGCGAGCCAGAGGCTTCATGGCCATTGCTGGCTTCCCCCGTGTCCAGGGTGCTAAAAACTGCACACATGTGGCCATCAAGGCGCCAGCAGGTGAGCCCGGTGCCTTCATGAACAGGAAGGGCTTCCACTCCATGAACGTGCAGATAGTGTGTGATCACAAGATGCAGATTTTACAAGTCTGTGCAAGGTACCCAGGCAGCTCCCATGACACCTACATCCTCAGACACTCCCAGGTGCCGGGGCTCTTCAGTGCTCCAGCCCGGCTGGATGGATGGCTGCTGGATGACAAGGGCTATCCCCTCAGAAGGTGGCTCAAGACGCCTCTCCACCATCCAAGAACAGAAGCTGAGCAGCGGTACAATAGGAGCCACGCCTCCACAAGGGCTGTGATGGAGAGAACCATCAGTCTTCTCAAGATGCGCTTCCGATGCCTGGACCGCTCAGGGGGCGCACTCCAGTACCCCCCAGTGCCTCGGTGATAGTGGTTGCATGCTGCACTCTCCACAATCTTGCGCTGGAAAAGGGGGGACGTAGTGGATGATGAAGACATCGGTGCAGTGGCTGTGGCTGCACACAATGAGTCCAGCAGCAAGTCCGAAGATGAGCACGCACAGGGAAATGCTGAGACACTGACACTGACTCCAGAGAGGCAGGGACACCTGGGAGGCTTTAATCCAACGAACCTTCAGCTAGCACATCACAGATGGTCCACCAGGACAAGCCTGGGCTGTCGGCTCGACACTCGACACCGAAGTGCAAAATCTGCCAGGTTAGCAATAGTAACTAAGGGCCTTGCTAATAAAGCTGAATGTCCAACAAAGCACTCATTACAGTTTTGGAAACCGTACACATCCGGAAGAAAAGAGGCACCCTCACCCATGGTGACATATCTGAATTTAATATGTCAAGCAAAGCAACTTATTACAAAAAAAAGACAATAGTTTTACAAACCAAATAAGATCATAAGGGCCTCATCTCGGGCCAACACAAAAGTGCCAGTGATAAACCCGTGGTGTGCCTAAGGTGCCTTATTTTTACATTTCCGGGTGCTACGTCTTGGTGCTGCCCCCTCTCTGGGAGTGGCATCGGAGCCAGCCTGCTCACTCTGCTGTCCTGTTGGCCTCGATGACCTTGGTGGTCATCCTCTGGCCCGTGGAGCCTGTGCTGGCCCCGCCTGGGAAGGAGCTGCCAGTTCCACAGCTGACGTCTGCCCAGTTGTTGCAGCCTCACCGGATGATACAGTCACTGGGAGAGGGGCGGAGCAGCTGCCACCCTCACCCAGAGTATCCCAAAAGGAGCTTGCAGAGACCAACAAGCAGCTGCTGACCTGTCGTGATGTCGCTTCGGATCTCCCTGTTCACCGTGGATGGATGGGCACCGAGCTGGGAAACTTGATGCCCACACCATCTCCCAAATTGGCACTGACCATCTGAGGTCAATACCGATGTGAGGGTTTGCTAGTCAGAGAGCATCCTCAGGAAATTCTGATGGGTCTCCTGGAGTAGGTTCTCCACAAGAGTCTTCACTCTCTCCATGGAGGATGCATGGCGCTCGGACATGAGGCTCATTGCTTTGGTGATCGTCCAGGTAGACTCCTCCACAGAGACCAAGCCAAGCATAGCTTCATATATCTCCCCCAGATGCTCCTGCACAGCCGGCCGCATTTCCTGCAGCTGCTGCGTCGCAGACGACTCCAGAGGCACATCATCAGGCACCGACTGAGCATCTGCCTGGTCCCCCTGCAGTCCTCCAACTGCTGGAATCATGGGCGCTCTCTGTCAATGCCAGCTCCTCCAGCGACTGTGAAATGCCCTCACCTCTGTGCCCCGGGACACTAGTCATTGTTCAAATTCCCACCAAGGTGCTAGTATCTGCGCTGATACCTGCCTGGCAGAGATGGTGTGACGCTGGTGAGACTTCAAGGCCCTTGGGTGTGAGAGGGGGGTGGTCACTGCTGCTCCTCCTCCTGTCCCTGCTCCAATGATGCTGAAAGGAAGAACAAGGACATGGATCACTTAGCGTGGAGACAATGACAAAGTCCATCCCTGTCCCCCGGATTATTATGCGCTCATCTTTCCATAACCAACAGTCAAGCCAAGTTGCAAATTTAAATCATTTAACATTCAGCAGTGCTCTGGCTGTTGGGAGGACAATACTGACCTCTTTGTTGGACATAAATACCTGGCTGTGGCACCCCGGCCTCAATGACACCAGTGGACCTGGGCGCATGGTGCCTCTCCAGATCATAAGACCATAAGACATAGGAGCAGAAATTAGGCCAATTGGCCCATCAAGTCTGCTCCGGGGCCTCCTGCTCAAAGCAGCTTAGAATGGCGCTCTGCTCCTGGCCGCCATTGGCTCCAGGGCCTCCTCACCCTGCTGCTGCCGAGCACTCACACAAAGATGCTGGGCCTTCTCCCCACCCTTGGACACATGCTGCCTACATCACATTAGGCACCACACGGTATATCCTTCCATAGCAAGGAGGCACAAGCACATGCAGTGCAGAATGCAGCGGATGGTTCGTTGCCACGCCACCTTGAAGCTCCCCTTCCAGCATGTCATCACCCTGACTTGGACATGTCCTGGAGTTCCAGCACTGAGCCTAGGTGCAGCTCCTCCAGCTTGCCCCCACAACAATCATGTGGGGGCAAAACACATCTCCTCGTTACCCTCTCAATATCTGCTGCCCCACTCAGCAAAGGACACATGCCATCAATGATTCAATGCAGTCACTGCACTCAGACTTGGAGGCGGGGGGGGAGGGTAGCATAAGGGGTGAGCTGACCTGCTGGGTTAAATGCCCAACATGGCACTCACCCTGCCAGAGCACAACAAATTGTTGAAGCATTTGCGACACTGGATCCAGGTGCGCTGCACCACGTCGTGGGAGCTCACCACCTCCTCCCGGGCATGTTTCGTTATGTGTGAGGGGGCCTCCTCCTCCTGTCCTGAGGGACCAGCACCTCCCGCCATGCTGCCGCCTCCTCGAGGAGGCCAGCAAGGCACTCATCTGAAAAACGAGGGGCACACTGCACCCCGCACGCACCCCCCCGCCCCCCCAACCCCGCGCCTTACCCTCCTGCTCCGCTGGCCTACCCTCCGGACTGGCCCACTCGCCAGAAGCCCTTTGATGTGGTCTTGCACTTGCCATTGTGAGCAGCCTAGAAAAGGCTGCCAGGTCGCCATTGGACCCAGCAGTCTGTGCACGCCCACCGCCGCCATCTACTTCCACTATCCTCAGGAGTCGAGAAATACGCTGGGCGGGCATAAAATGGCGGCGCAGACCTGATCGTGGGCCCGCCCGTGCCTGTTCCTGCTCCACCTCCCCGCCAGTCGGAAAATTCAGGCCCATTTGTTTGCATTTTCATAAGTCCACCAAGTTCAGACCAGCTCTTAACCTGGTCTAATCTGCACATTCTGGGTTTCACAGTCCTGGCCTACCAAAATCCCACTTCAGTGATTTAAATGACCAGCTACCTCCATAAACCATGTGTGAACCCCATCCCGACTCCCAACCCACCCCCGCAAAAATAGGCAACGCCATGTTCAGGTACGGGACTTAGAATTTCCAGGCTCGTCTGCCATTTTTGCCATGAAAGAGAGGCTCTGCATTGTGGTGAATATCTGGGCCCAGGTATAATTTCCACAGACATAGGAACATAAGAACAGGAGTAGACCATTTACTCTCTCATCAGTCAATAAGATCGTGGCTGCTCTGTAACCTAGCTCCATTTAGAATCATAGAATCATCAAAAGTTTATCTACCTTTTCCCCATATCCTTTAATACCTTTGGTTAACAAAACCAATCAATCTCAGATTTATAATTAACAACTGATCTAACATAAAATGCCATTTGTGGAAGCGTGTGTCAAATTCCTATCACTCTTTGTGAGTAGAAATGTTTCCTAAATTCACTTCTGAAAGGTCTAATTCTAATATTTAGGCTATGCCCCCATTTACTAAACTGACCAACCAGAGGCAACTCATCTAGTACCCTTTGACAGTTTTTTTTTAACAGCTTCACAGTCTGACAGCTTGAGAGTTCTTTGACAGCTTGCACTGTTCTTTGACAGTTTTTGGACAGTTTTGACAATTCTAATGAGTTTATAAACTTTTCACGGACAATCATGCAATCTGAAGGGGTGCCTTATTTTTCCCAAAGGGTGCCTTACCTATTCCACATGTGTCCCGGGACTATATCCAAAGGAGTACTGTACCAAGAAGTACTGTACCTCTCCAAAGGGTTACTCTGGCTATCCAAATGAGAGGGTTGTGTGACTTTGGAACTCTCTGCCTCAGAAGGCAGTGGAAGTGGCTCCATCTATCCTATCAGTTCCCCTTAAATGTTGAAAACTTTGATAAGGTCAACTGTTAACCTTCTAAATTCCGGGGAATGTGACACTAGTTTTGTGTAATCTCTCCTTGTAATTTAACCCTTGGAGTCTACGTATCATTCTGGTAAATCTATGCTTCCTTCCCTCCAAGATCAATGTATCCTTCCTAAGGTGTGGTGCCCAGAGCCACAGTATTCTAGGTGTGGTCAAACCAGGGATTTGTATAGCTGTAACCTAACTCCCACCCACTTTGTATTCTAGCGCATATATCGGAGCTGGTATTTCATTATCTTTCTTGATCTGTCCATGACATTTTAACAATATAAGTACTTGGGCCCCCAAGTTTCTTTGGACCTCCACTGTTTTTAACTTTTCACCATTTAGAGATGACGCTGTTCTATTCGCTTTAGATCCAAAGGGGTGACATCACATCCACCTCCATTGAGCAGAATTTAATGAGGGTTGGGGGTGGGGGGGTGGTGGAGTGGCCTGATGTCTGCCACCAAAACTCCCCATGACCTGATCTCTGGGAGACTCTGAGAAAGTTAAGACCCTAATTGGCAGCGGGAATCCTATCGCTGGGGCTCCAGGCTCTAAGAGAGTCATCTAATGGCAAGACTTCTGCCAGTGGGGCAGACACCCTTTCCCTGTGAGCTGCCAACCAATCAGAGACTGCCAGCTCCTGTTACCAGCAGTGCCACCAGGAGTGGTGGTGGCTGCTGCTCATTCACTTGGCCCTTCACCAGGAATCCATGGAGAAAGGTGAGTGAGGGTGGATAGGGGTCATGGGGAGCAGGTCGCCGACCAGGGAAGAGGTAGTGGTGTTAAAGGAAAGGACACATGAGTTGGTTCTCAGCTGGTCCCCCTACCCAATGCAGACACTGAGTACGTTTGAACAAGGGACACCCCTGACTAGACTAACCCCCCACCTACTCCACACATGACGAGTCCCCTGCCCACTGCTGGCTGCGGCCCTTAAGTTGGCATTAATTGCCCGCTTAAATGCTTCAACTGGCATCTGGATGGGAAGACTGCCTTCCTGCCTCCCCAGCCTGAACTTAATTGGAGGGAGGCAGGAAGGCAGCAGGATCTTCACCCGTCCACCTGATCACATGGTCCCCTGGCCTCCGAACTCACCTGAGAGGGGCATTAAATTACGTTCATTGAAATCCATTTGCCTCTGTTTTGCTCATTCACTTAATCTATCAATAGCTCTTTGTAATGTTATGCTTCGCTCTAGACTGTTTATAATGGTGTCTATCTTTGTGTCAATGCCAAACATGAATATGTGGCTTTTCCCCCTTTATATAAGTCATTATTAAACATGGTGAATAGTTGAGGTTTCAGCTTAGATCCCTGTGGGGTATGAGTAGTTGCATCCTGCCAACTAGAGGGCCTACCTGTTATTCTTACTCTCTGTTGCCTCCACTCAACCAATTTCCTAACCAGGTCAATAATTTGCCTTCAACTCCATGAGCTTAAACATTAGCTAAGTTATTTTTGAGGGCTCAATCGAAAGCTTTCTGGAATTCCACATATATAAAATCCATAGGCATTTCTCTGTCCAGTACTTCAGTCACCTCCTCAAAAACTCCAGTCAGGTTTGTCAGGCATGACCTTTACAAATCCATGCTGGTTCTCTCTGATAAGCTGAAAATTTTTAAGCTGTTCAGTCACTATATCTTTAATTATAGACTTTAGCAATTTCCAACAACAGATGTTAGGCTAACTGGTCTATAATACCCTAGTTTTCCTCTCTCACCTTTCTTAAATAGCAGAGCGACACGTGCAATTTTCCAATCTAAAGGTTATTGATGTTCCTGAATCAAGAGACCTTTGGAAGATTATAGTTAAGGCATCTGCAATGTTCTCACCTACTTCAACAATAACAGCTTTCATCTTTATAATCCCATCAACATAATAAAATGTATTGCTGAAAAAAGAGGCATGTTGCTGAAGCTTTTCATCTTGCACTCATCAGGACAAATGCAAGAATGACAAATTTCGAATTCTCACAACATTTTATACTACAGGAGAAAAGGCTGCTTGGATTAAAATTAGACTGTTAGTAACACTCCACAGCTACAGGTTCCCAGTCTTCCTGACAACAGTGCTCATTTCATACCTAAACATCTCTCTTTCTGGCATCTAGGTAGAAAAATAGTACATCACCCTTTCCAGAGCATAGTATTCCAGAGTTGGAAAGCCAAATCAACATCCAACATAATTTCTTGTGACAAGTTATTTATCACTGTATTTCCCCTGGACGTTTAGAAGTGCTTGTCGAACACCCAGCTAAAGTTGTCACTTGAGGACCATTGTTGCAAGAGGCAGTCAGGTACACAAGGCCCTTTGGACAAAGGTGGCCTTCATTTCATGACCCGCTGTGGGCTGCAAATCTTGTGCCACTACCTGGGCTTTGCCTCCTAAGTGCTCTTTGAGTAGGCTGGTAGCGTTACTGCTGTGTTAAGAATTAGCAGCCTTATGTTGTGCTGGGCTCAGGTTCAGTGTGGCTACTGATAAAGGGGCTGGTAGATGCAATGGTTCTCACTAAATCCTCCAAGGTTGTACATTTAATCAGGGAAGAAAAGGAACATGTTACTATGGTGTCTGACAACAAGGCATGTCACTTTGTTTACTATGTTACAACAGTGACTTCACAAGCACTTCATTGTCTGTAAGTTAGTTTGGAACTTCCTGAGATCACGAAAGATGGTATAGCAATGCATCTTTCTTTCTACAGTACAGAAAGCACTGACTTACTCGAGGATGATGTATTCGGGGTTGGGGGGCGAGGTTGAGGGGTGCAGAGGTGGGGGGGACAGTTTCAGAGTTATCATTTTATTTTAGTGAACTGATGGAGAAATATTCTTCATGAGATCTTTTACATTCACCTAAGATGACAAAGGAAACCTCAGTTTAAAGGCTCATCCAAAAGATGGCACTTCTGATGGTGCAGCACTCCCTCTGTACTGCACTGAACTGCCAGCATAGATTATGTCCTCAGTGAGGCTGCAGCATTTGGATAAAGAGTCCAACCACTGAGCTAAGGCTTATCCATGGGATAAGCATGGGCATACAATATCCTGACACACAGATACAGCAGGACAACTTGGAGTTCAATAACAGACTGGCCCTTTAAGTATTGCATGGCACCCATTCAGCTGCAGCTAGCATAGCTTTACCAATGTCCATAGACACAAGATTCCTGAAAAGCAAGGGAGTGAAAGGTTATCGGGGGTAGGCAGAAATGTGGAGTTAAGGTTATAATCAGATCAGCCACAAACTTATTGAATGGCGGAGCAGGTTTGAGGGGCTGAGTGGCCTACTCCTGCTCCTAATTTGTATGCTCGATAGGCCTTTGTTGGAGCTTAAAAGGTTATGCCTCAAAATATATCAGCCCACCTTGTTTCCTCTCTTGGCCATTGTGTGCCAATATTCTCCTGGAACAGTGTCATATTGTCATATTATTCGTAAAGATTTAGGAACTAATTGTTATGTTAATATATACCCAGGCTGCCAAACTCACTGTTGCACTGTGGTCACTTGCTGAGTATCAGTCCACTAGTCACATGGAGAGCCGCAAAAAATACCCTTGATGAAGCGCTAAGATTTTGAATCTAAAACTGTGTTAATTTAAATTATCCTTTCATGGACATAGCTAGCATTTGTTGCTGATCCCTAAATGCCAACCACATTACTGTGGATCTGGAGTCACATGTAGGTGAGACCAGGTAAGGATGGCAGATTTCTTTCTGTAAAGGACATTTGAACTAGATTTTTTTTTACAATCAATTATACCTATCATGGTCATTATTATTGAAACTAGCATTCAATTCCTGATTTTATTAATTGAATTCTTTAAATTCCACTATGGTAGGATTTGAACCCATGCCCCCAAAGCATTAGCCTGGACCTCTAGATTACTAATTCCAGTGATATTACCACAATGCCTCCATCTCAATTAGCAAAAAGCCTTTGGAAAACAGAAGGCATAATATGGTGGCAGTGGGTTGTCTGTGAGTAAAAACACAAACATGTTAAATGGATTTAATGCTGAAATTAATCAATGCCAGCGAGGGTGGGAAAAACTGAGTGAATCATGCAAAAATGAAATGGCCAACGCTGTACCAATGAATGTATAGCTCCAGCCCAATATGAATTGGGAGGCTAATGATGTCATGGAGGCATTTGAGGAGTTGAAACAAAAGTCTGGGCTGAAATTCAATAGCTTTCTAAAAGGCACCAGTGAAGAGGAAAGGGTCAGCTATACCCTTTTGTGGGCAGGCCAGAAAGGGTTAAATTTGTTTAACCGGGCGCTGAGTAAGGACAATAATAAGAACCCAAACAAAACTTTTGAAAACTTCTGCACACATCCCTAGCCAAAGGCAGATCATTGGATCTACTGATATGAATTTCAAGTCATGAGGTAGGAGCCAGGTGAGCCTGTTGACAATTTTGTAAATTGTCAAGATTGAAAAATTCAACCAGAAAATGTATCTCCAAGGGCACAGATAGAAGGCTGCTAGAATAGCTCATGTGGTGCTCTGCACACCCTAAAGTACAAAATGGTTTGATTGGAAAGGATAGGCTTACAATATTGTAGGCTGCAGACACTGCAGGGACACATGAAGCCATGAGTGGACAGATGAAAACACTGACGACCCAAATAGCTGGTTTTCAGTTAAGTCAAGAGAAAGGTGGCAGGGTTGATGTAGTGAAATGGCAACAAAAGAAATGCACACCAGACAAAGAGAAAGATGAGCAAGAGCTGTGGATGACCACATGAATTCACAGACGGAAGGAAATGTCCTGCATATGGATCAAACTGCTCAGCTAATGGAAAGCCCAATCACTGGGAAAAGATGTGCAGAACAAAGAAAGAATATGGTGAATGAGTTGTCAGAGACAGAGCAATGGGGTGAATGAGAAGGGACAGAAACCAAGATATCCGTACTCTGGAAGACGGTGGTGAGTTTGAGGATTGTAGGCAATAGGAACCATAAAACTGCATGAAATGGCTGGATATCCCAGAGAAAAAAAATTCATACAACCATTCAGATTAGGTAGAGGCTAATCTGAGAAATAAGCCCACAGCCATAAACCTGAAGCTGAAGCGTGTTATCATCCTACTCAGAAAAATCAAAAGATCTCTCCTGAAAGATCGTTCCTTCACTGTCGCTGGGTCAAAATGCTGGACATCCAGTCCTAACAGCATTGTGGGTGTACCTGCACCACATGGACTGCAACGGTTCAAGAAGGTAGCTCACCACCACCTTCTCAAGGGAATTTAGGGATGGGCAATAAATGCTGGCCTAGGCAGCGACATCCACACCCCATGAATGAATTTTAAAAATCTGAAAGAAAATGATTACCCAAGGAAAGATGCTATGAAACCAAGCAACATCATGCTATCAGCGTATGGGGAACTGAGATTTGACAGCTAGAAACAACCCAAATCAGAGGGACAGACAAAAGAACAGATGTTAACTGCATGTCCCACATCACTGAAACAGATGGTCCTGCTATCCTGGGGTTGAGCTGTAGTGAACAGTTACACAAGATGGACTGCAGTGGTTCAAGGAGGTGGCTCCTCAACACCTCCTCAAGGGCAACTGGGGATGGGCAACAAATGCTGGCCTTGCCAGCGATGCCCACATCCCATGAAAGAATAAAAAAGGCTTATCTCAATAAACCATGAGATGAAGGAGTTGGCCTTAAGGGTTGATGGTCTTACACCCATTGAAAAACACCCTCCAATCAGAAGTAAAGAAAATCTGATACAAATGTGTCCAGAGTGTTTTGATGAGATGATTGGATCCTGTGAAGATTTTGAGTATCACGTCATTATTGATCCAGTGAAGAAACCAATGGTTCATTCCTCCGTGTAAAGTAGCAAAGCACTAAAAGGAAAGCTTGAAAGAGAATTTCAAAAGATGGAAGAAAAAGTGATTGCTAGAGCCACAGAGCCTATAGATTGGGTAAATTCCATTATGGTGAGAGAGAAGCCAAATGGAATTTGCCTAGATCCCAAAAATCTGAATCAAGCGATAAAGAGGAATCACTACCCCACTCCACTACTGGAAGAGATCATGCCAGCACTGACAGGGAGCAAACCTTTCAGCAAGCTCAATGCCAGGAATGGTTACTGGAATATGAAGCTTGTCAAATAATCCTCACGGTTGACAAAATTCAAAACACCATTTGGTCGGTTCAAATTCCAGCATCTCCCTTTGGCTTTACAATGACCTAGAACATGTTCCAACTGAAAGTAGATGAGACACACAGAGGATGCAAAGGAGCAGTCGGTATAGCTGATGATATCTAGATCTTTGGTGCAAATGAGGAACATCATGACCACCATCTAAATGAACCTATGGAGAGAACCAGGAAAGCTGGGATCAAACTAAGTGCCAACAAATACATGTTGAAGTTAAGATGTTCGCTGATGACTGCACAATGTTCAGCACCATTCGTGACTCCTCAGATACTGAAGCTGTCCATGTCCAAATGTAACAAGACCTGGACAATATCTAGGCTTGGACTGACAAGTGGCAAGTAACATTTGCGTCACACAAGTGTCAGGCAATGACCATCTCCAACAAAAGCGAATCTAACCATCGCCCCCTTGATGGTCAATGGCATTACCATCACTGAATCCCCCACTATCAACAACCTGGGGGTTACAATTGACCAGAAACTGAACTGGACTAGCCATACAAATACTGTGGCAACAAGAGCAGGTCAGAGGCTAGGAATCCTGGAATGGGTAGCTCAGCTCCTGACTCCCCTAAGCCTGTCCACCAACTACAAGGCACAAGTCAGGAGTGTGATGGAATACTCCCCACTTGTCTGGATGAGTTCAGCTATCACAATACTCAAGAAGCTCGACACCATCCAGGGCAATGCAGTCCACTTGATTGGCACCACATCCACATTCACTCCCTCCACCACCAACGCACAATAGCAGCAGTGCGTACTATCTAAAAGACGCACTACAGGAATTCACCAAGGCTCCTTCGACGGCACCTTCCAAACCCACGACCACTACCATCTAGAAGGACAAGGGCAGCAGATAGATGGGAACACCACCATCTGGAAGTTCCCCTCCAAGTCACTCACCATCCTGACTTGGAAATATATCGCCATTCCTTCACTGTCACTGGGTCAAAATCCTGGTACTCCCTCTCCGACAGCACTGTGGATTGTTGTAATGTAGAAAGTAGCACATTGGTTGTCCCAGCCAGGACATTATACATAGAAATGCAACGAGCCCAACACATTTGTGTTCGTGTTTATCCTCCACATGAGCAGATAGTCCTAAATCATATTTACCTACTTTGTTCTCATATCCCATGCACCTATCTGATCGTGAATGGTTGACATAGTTTCTGGCTCAACTATTAGCCTTAAAGTGAGCTCCACAGCCTCAGTCCTGTATAAAGAAGTTTCTCTTGTTCTAACATCTCTTAGAATGTAACCTTGTGTCCTCCTTGGTCTGGACGCTTCAACAATTGACGATGCTTCTACCTAACCTGTGCCATTGTTTCAACATTTTAAACCCTTCCATTATACCTCCCCAAAAATGCTTCAATTTTTCAAATATTTGTCATTCACTGAACCTACATTGTACCCTCTGTAAAGCATCAATATCTTGCTGATAGTCTAGTGTTGCACACAGCACCCTGAATGAGGTTTTATTAAGCTTTTGTCTGGTGCATCATTATTCTGGGCTTTTCTATTCTATATACCCTGGTAAAAGCTAGAATTCCATTCATTATTTTTATGGCCTTAACAACCTGGGCTGCTGCCTTTAACATGCTGTATAACACTCAACCCCTTAACACCCAAATCCCTCTGCTGTTATTCAGCACTGAGTCTGTGTACATTCAAAATACAGTTAGGTATTGGATAGCTCTCTCACTTTTGAGTTAGAAGGCTGTGGGTTCAAATCCCATGCAAGAGATTTAAGCACAAAAATCAGGGCTGGCAGTCCAGTGCAATACTTGAGGGATGAGACATTAAACTGAGGGCTCTTGTGTGGATGCTAAAGGTCCCTGGGGGAATATCTGGAAGAACACCAGGAGAGTTATCCCCAGTGTCCTGGCCAACGTGTGTCCCTTAATTAATGTCATTAGACGATTATCTGGTCATTATCAAAATACTGCCTGTGGGATCATGCTGTGTGAAAAATTGCACAAAGGAAGATGGATGTTGCAAGCCAAACATCTCAGCCTGAGTGGGTAGTGTCTTAGGCTCAACCATCTTCAGCTGCTTCATCAATGATTTGCCCTCCATCATAAGGTCAGAAGTGGAAATGCTCACTGACGATTGCACAACGCTCAGTGGCATTCACAGCTCCTCACATAATGAAGTTGTCCATGCCTGCATGCAAGTTTCCCTCCAAGTCATTCTGTACTGGAACTATATCGCTGTTCCTTCACTGACACTGGGTCAAAGTCCTGGACTCCCTCCCTAACAGCACTGTGGATGTACTTCCACAACATGGATTGCAGAGGTTCAAGAGGCGGCTCATCACCACTTTCTCAAGGGCAATTACGGATGGGCAATAAATGCTGGTCTAGCCCGTGATGTCCACAGCCCATGAATGAATATATAAAAAATTGGCTGCTGTATGTCCTACATCACAACAATGACTACGTTGCAAAAGTACCTCATCAACTGTAAAGCTCTTTGGGCCATCCAATGTTGTGAAAGATGCTAAGTAAATGAAAGTTTTCCTTTTCATAATTGCTTTTTACAAAGAAGTATCATCTTCTATTCATAAATATTGATTTCCACTGGCCCATTCCGCATTTTATCATTGTTCCCTTGTAGCTTCCTTTGGTTCTCTAAAGGATTTACTTTAGTAAACTTGTCACTTTGGCCACATACTCTGAAGGTTACTTTTGAGTGGTTCCCTTTACTTTGATTACAGCTGGCTCTCCCATCACATCACTATAGGAATGACTACATTTCAAGGGTTATTTCATCAACTATGCAGTGTTTTCTTGATATGTTGAGAGATATTTTATTCTTTGATGGCATATGTGAGTGTCACTGGCTAGGCCAGCATTTGTTACCTATCCCTCTTTGCCCTTGAACTGAGTAGCTTGCTTGGCCACTTCAGAGGGCAGTAAAGAGTCAACCATGTTGCTGTGGATCTGGAGTCCAATGGAAGTCAGATAAGGACAGCAGATTTTTTTCCTCTAAAGGGCATGTGTGAACCAGAAGGGTTTTTGCAACAGTCAACAATGTTGCACGGTCACTATTACTGAGACCAGCTTTCAATTCCAGATTTATTAATTAGATTTAAATTCCACCAGCTGCCATGGTGAGATTTGAACCCATAGTCCCAGCATATTATCCTGGGTCCCTGGATTACTAGTCCGGTGGCATTAACTACACTACCATCTCTCCCCAGTGCAAGGGATGTGGTAGAAATACAAGCTCTTTTCTTCCAAGGTGTGCAGGCCCCCAGTATGAATCATCTATCGAGGGCTCCAGTTTATCCTCTGACTATCTCAGTTTAACCATCTGAAGGTTGACATCTCCAACAATGCAGCACTCCGTTAATTATTCCACTGAGGCGCCACCCAAATGACATGCTCAAGGCTCGGCATTGAGCTTGAGTTCATAATGTTCCAGCTCAGAGCTGAGTGTGACAGCTTTGGGTCAGGCGTCAATAACCTTGGGGACACATTGTCCAGGTTTATACATGAAGAGTGACCCACCTGGACAAGGTGGGCAGAGCGTGGTTGTCCTGAATATAGTGAGATGCCAAGACCCTCAGGGCAGAAAAATCAAAGAGCGACCAGAGTTTTGTTGGCTGTTCTGCGGCTGGGCAGTACCAGAGCTGTAGCTGCTGACTTGAGCCTTTCAAAGAGGGTGTGGACAAGGACAATTGCTTATTTCAACTTTCTTAAAAACCCAGTGGGTTTAATTTTTCCAAGAGTTTGTTCCTGCCATGGGGCCTCAGCAGCCAGAAAGTCAGGCACTTTCTTTTACTGTCATCGGCAAGTCTGGCATTTATTTCCCATTCATAGTTGCCTTGGGAAACTGGTGGGATTTCTTCTTGAACCACTGCAATCATCAGCGATTTGATCCCAGTGAGTGGCTCGCTAGGCTACTTCAGAGGGAGGTTAAGATTCAACCACATTGGAGTCACATATAAGCCGCAGACCAGGTAAAGACATCAGGTGTCCCTCCCTAAAGAAAATATGACCACAGGATGTCCCAAAGCACTTTGTGGACATTGAAGTGTTGGCACTATTGCAACATAGGAAAAATAATGAAAATTTGTAAACCGACTGAGTTTATAATCTGACCGCTTCGGGGCCATTTGTTATTGATACCAACTCATCATTGAGTCATGAAGATTTCTCAATATGAGAACAAGCCTGCTCGGAGAACACTCATTCTTAAAATTCAGAAATTGGAAGCTTCTGCCTTTTGTACTGATCTTTCATTCTGGCTAATTTGACAGTGGAGTGTGCTGTTACTGCCCCCTAGTGTTCAATGGTGCTGAATGGCAGAAACACATTAAAACTTGCTACAATACTCAAAATAACTTTATCGCAGACTCCTCAAAATTCTCCAATGTCGTCTGAGCCTCAGCAGCATAGTTCTAGTGAACATATTTTGGTTGATGTTTTCAGTGAGAAATGGTGAAACCATTTTGAACTTTTGTGTTCAATGAGTGTGACCAGCCATTATCCTGATCCACCGACTGTTCTCTATTGACATTAGTCCACTGTTGGGCTCAGTAACACCTCCCAGTGAACCAAGTGGTACCGAATATAGCTGTGACTCACACCAAGTCCCATTCACCTATCACCCCAGTTCTCACTGACCTATATTGATTCCAGTTTGGTAACCCCTCCATTTTAAAAGTTCTCATCCTTGTTTTCAAATCCCTCCATGGCCTCACCCTCGCTGCCTTTGTAACCTCCTCCAGCCATACAGCTCTCTGAGATACGATATCTGCATTCCTCCAATTCTGGTCTCTTGCGCATCCATGAATGTAATCGCTCTATCATTGGCTGCTGTTCCTTCGTTGGCTAGGCCCTAAACTCTGAAATACCCTCCCTAAGCCTCTCTCTCCACTTTGGTCATGCTTAAGGTCCTAATATGTCCTTATGTGTCTTGGTGTCAAACTTTATTTGCTAACATTTCTGTAAAGCACCTTGGGATGTTTTACTTTGTTACCAGCACTATTTAAATGGCAGTTTTTGTTATTCCAGTACCCTTAACCCCTTCATCTCAGAAACTCCTCACTACCGGTGCAATGGGACACTGACTGCATCTCTGGTGATGCTAATATGGGTCCCTTATGTTGTGGGTCTCAGTAACACTGGGAACAGTAATTATTAGCAGTGTCCTTGACGAAACCATCATTCATATCTATTTACACAAAAACATCCTGGATAAAGAAACAATAGCTAGCTAAATAAATTCCTGGTAAAGTGGTCAGATTTATAAAGCTTGTATGCATGGAGAGTCTCAGCACAGTGCCTTAGATGTAAAATTTCACCTCCACTGCTATATGTACTACTGCTAAAATAAATCAGGGATACTGTTGCCCAACTCGCTTTGAACCAAAGAATTAGTTAACCATTACTCAAAGAAATGGCGAGTTCCTGAATTGGAAAAAATTCCTGACCAGTGAGCTCAGGGACTCCTATGATTCCTTAATGGATGAATTCAGTGATTACTGTGTTTCTGAGCCAAGTATACCAACAGATTCCCAGATTTAAGTTCTGGTCTATGCTAAGTTGGCTGAGCTCAATTAAGGTGTTGCAATTGGCCTCATCCTCCCAAAGCTTAGGCTGGGGGAAAAAAATCCATCAGCCAAGGTTCCATCTCGTAATGCCAGTTCCACTGGCTTGACCACTGGAAAGAATAGACAATAGGGGGGTAGTTTCATGTGGCACAGGGACTATTTAATGGCAAGCATTGGTGAGAGAATTGGGGCTGTCATGTTATAGTCCTCTCTGAAACTCATGGTCACACTTAATGAGGCTCACTTGCTGTGATACTGGCCAGAGAATTGAGTTGATAGTGCATAAACCTACATGGGGGGGATGGTGGCATAGTGGTAATATCACTGAACTGGCAATCTAGATTAAAGCTCTGGGGGTATGGGTTCAAATCCCATCATGGCAACCAGTGGAATTTAAGTTCAATTGATAAAAATCTGGATTTGCAAAGCTGGTCTCAGCAATGGTTCCAGATTCATAGCAATGTGGCTGACTCTGAAAATGTTAAGCAAGCCCTCACAAAGGCAATTAGGGATACCCATATCCCATGAAGGAAAAAAATACTTGAATCACTGCAACCAGTCCTGTGTGGTGAAGGTGCTCCCACAATATTGCTAGAGAGGGAGTTCCAGGATTTTGACCTGGTGATGATGAAAGAACAGTAATACATGTCCAGATGTCTTCCCATGTTGGAGCCTGCTCTGCTGTTCAATATGATCATGGTTGATCATCTACTTCAATGCTGCTTTCTCTGTATGGCAATTTTTTTTTATTATCCATTCATGGGATGTGGGCATCACTGGATAGGCTAACATTTATTGCCCATCCCTAATTGCCCTTGAGAAAGTGGTGGTGAGCCGCCCTCTTGAACCGCTGCAGTCCATGTGGTGTAGGTACACCCACAGTGCTGTTAAGGAGGGAGTTCCAGGATTTTGACTCAGAGACAGTGAAGGAACAGCGATATATTCCAAGTCAGGATGGTGTGTGGCTTGAAGGGAAACTTCCAGCAATAATACCCCAAAACTGCACACAGTACTCCAGGTGTAGTCTAACCAAGGTTCTATACAATTGAAGCAAGGCTTCACTACTCCTGTACTCAAATCCTCTTGCGATAAAGGCTATCTTTCCATCAGCCTTCCTAATAGCCTGCTGCACCTGCATGTTAGCTTTCAGTGACTTATGGACAAGGACACCCAGGTTCCTTTGTACATCTACAGTTTCTAATCTCTTACCATTTGAGAAATACTCTGCACATCTGTTCCTCCCACCAAAGTGGATAACCTCACATTTTTCCACATTATATTCCATCTGCCATGTTCTTGCCCACATACTAAGTCGGTCCAAATCCACTTGAAACTGCTTTACATCTTCCTCAAAACACATATTCCCACCTAGTTTTGTGTCATCCGTGAACTTGGAAATATTACATTTGGTCCTCACATCCAAATCATTGATATGTATTGTGAACATTTGGGGCCCAAGTACTGATCCTTGCGGTGCCCCACTAGTCACAGCCTGCCAATGCAATGACCCATTTATTCCTACTCTCTGTTCTCTACCTGTTAATCAATCCTTAACCACGCCAGTATATTATCTCCTATCCCATGTGCTTTAATTTTGCTAACCAATGTCCTGTGGTGACTTTATCAAAAGCCTTCTGAAAATCCAAGTATACTACAACCACCGACTCCCATTTATCAATTCTGTTAGTAACATCCTCAAAAAATCCCCATCCTCAACGATGGGGGAGCACAGCACATCAGTGCAAAAGGTAAGGCTGAAGCATTAGCAACAATCTTCAGCCAGAAGTGCTGAGTGGGTGTTCTATCTCGGCCTTCTCTGGAGGTTACCTGCATCATGGGGGAGATGGTGGCGTAGTGGTTTTGTCACTAGACTAGTAATTCAGAGACCCAGGGTAATGCTCTGGAGTCCCAAGGGATTTGAATTCAATAAAATATCTTGAATTAAAAGTCTAATGATGACCATGAAACCATTGCAATTGTTGTAAAAATCCATCTCGTTCACTAATGTTCATTAGGGAAGGAAATCTGTTGTCCTTACCTAGCCTGGCCTACATGTGTCTCTAGACCCACAATGTGGTTGACTCTTAACTGTCCTCTGAAATAGCCTAGCAAGCCACTCAGTTGTATCAAACTGCTAAAAACAATCTAATAAGAAATGAGATGAAAGCAAAATAATGCAGTCTCCTTTACATTGAAGAGACCAAACGCAGACTGGATGCTTTGCAGAACACCTTCAGTCTGTCCACAAGCATGACCCAGACCTCCCTGTCACTTGTCATTTCAACACTCCACCCTGCTCTCATGCCCACATGTCCGTCGTTGGCCTGCTGCAATGTTCCAGTGAAGCTTAATGCAAACTGGAGGAACAGCACCTCATCTTCCGATTAGGCACTTTACAGCCTTCTGGGCTTAACATTGAGTGCAACAACTTCAGATCATGAACTCTCGCCTCCATCTTTACCCCCTTTTTGATCCCCTTTTTTATAATAATTATTATATATTTTTTTAATATATATATTTTTCTTTCCCCCCTATTTCTATTATTAATTTTAAAATTTATTTCCATCCATTGTTTTATCTCCACCTTTTAGCCTAATTTGATCCCCTCTCCCCCCCTCCCCACCCCCACTAGGGCCATCTGCCACTTGCTCATCCTGCTTTCTACCCTTAATGTCACCATTAGCACATCCTTTAGCTAATATCACCACTGTCAACACCCCTTTGACCTTTTGTTTATGACATCTTTGGCAATCTCTCCTTTGCCTCCACTTACCACTAGCCCTCTATCCAGCTCCACCTGTCCCACCCCACTTAACAGCTTATATTTCACCACACTCCTATTTCTCTTTAGTTCCGATGAAGAGTCATACAGACTCGAAACGTTAACTCTGTCTTCCTCTCCGCAGATGCTCTCAGACCTGCTGAGTTTTTCCAGCTATTTTTGTTTTTGTTTCAGATTTCCAGCATCCACAGTATTTGGCTTTTATCTTAGGGTTCCTCAATTGTTGCTGAGTTGGGAAGCACATGTTTGTGGATGTCAGCAAAGGGTAGAATCCAGCTCAACCGTACAATCAGAACTGGGAAGTGGAATGAATCATGGATTGGAAACGAGAAAAATGGGACCAGAATTTGGATTGTAAACCAAGGTCAATGACTGATACAATTACCTGTTGACAGTGGTAGAGCAGGGAGTCACCACCACAATCCGTCCAACGACATGTTGCATTCCAAGCAATGAGGCAAAGAGAAAAAACAAACGAAAACAAAGCAACACACGGAAGTCAAGTGGTTCTTCACAGGCAAAAAGGGAAGTGGTTTTGTAAAGATATGAACCAATAGCTGACACGGATCCAACATCGACAGTGCAAAGCTCCGTAACTCAAACCTGCCACAGAGAGACTGCTGGTGACAACCAAAACTTTCGGGTATCACCGGATCAATGAGAATTTACTCTTTTCTCACTTTAGGATAATAGTGATAGAAAATGCGGACACATTAAAAGATAATCAAGTTTACAAATTAACGTGGACAAGTTCTGGTTAATGACTCTCGTGCCACTGCAAACTGTTTATCATTGTTTTCTCCCCGGATGCAGGCTCGCTTCTGCACTGTGTCATTCTGTGATTCTGTGAGTAACTCACCTTCTGACTCCCCAAAGCCTGTCCACAATCTACAAGGCACAAGTCAGGAGTGTGATGGAATACTCCCCACTTGCCTGCATGAGTGCAGCTCCAACAACACTCAAGAAGCTTGACACCATCCAGGACAAAGCAACCCACTTGATTGGCATCCCATCCACAACTATTCACTCCCTCCACCACCAAATCACAGTGGCAGGAGTGTGTACCATCTAGAAGATGTACTGCAGGAACTCACCAAGCCTCCTTTGACAGCATCTTCCAAACCCATGACCACTACTATCTAGAAGGGCAAGGGCAGCAGATAGATGGAAACACCACCACCTGGAAATTCCTCTCCAAGTCATTCACCACCCTTACTTCACTATCCCTGGGTCAAAATCCTGGAATTCCCTTGCTAACAGGACTGTGGGTGTACCTACACCACATGGACGCAGCAGTTCAAGAAGGCAGCTCACCACCACCTTCTCAAGGGCAATTAGAAATGGGCAATTAATACTGGCCAAGCCAGCGATGCCCACATCCCATGAATGATCATAAAAAAAACTCCCACAGGTTCATCAAATATGATATCCCATTCATATTTCCATGCTGACAACGCCCAATCAGATCATCATTATCTAAGTGTCCATTTCTCACATCCTTCAAAACGGATTCCAGCATTTTCCCTACTACTATGCAAAGCTAACAGGTCTGTAGCTCCCCATTTTCTTTCTCCCTCGCCTCTTAAATAGTGCGGTGACATTTGCTACCTTCCAATTTGCAGGAGCCATTCCAGAATCTATAGAATTTTGGAAGATGATCACCAATATATCTACTTTCTCCACTGCCACCTCTTTCAATACTCTGGGGTGTAGATCATCAGGTCCCAGGGACTAATCAACCTTCAGTCCCATTAATTTCTCCAATGCAACCTTTTTACCAATACTACTTTCATTCAATTCCTCATTCTCCCTCGTCCTTTGGATCGCTAATCCTGGGATATTTCTTGTAACTTCCTCAGTGAAGACAGACAAAAAAGTAATCATTCAGCTTCTCTGCCATTTCACTATTCCCCATTATGAATTCTCCTGACTGTGCCTGTAATGGACCCACATTTGTATCAGCCAAATGCTTCCTTTATAGAAGCTTACAGTCTGTTTTTATGCTTTTGTTAGATTACACTCATTTGGGTCAGGCGCATGCCCACCCAACCAGCGCAATATTCTGCCCATGGTGTGCTGGTGGTGGAGAGAATGGATGCTTAAACTAGTGAATACTGCACTCACTGTGTTAATGAAGCCTCATCATTTTCTCAGTTTCCTGAAAATTTTAACCAGAGCATTTACCTATTAATGACATATATAGATAAAAGCAAAAAACTGCAGATGCTGGAAATCCAAAACAAAAACAAAATACATGCGTATCCTATTCTCCCTTTCTTTACTTGTGGCTTGGCCCTCCTTTGATGTATTCTAAAATGCTATCAATCCTCAATCCTACAATTTCTGGCAACTTCATAGGCCTATTCTTTTAACCTTATACAATCCTTAACTTCCTTTGTTAGCTACAGTTGACTGACTTTTCTTTTTGGGTTCTTGTGCCTTGAATTGCTTAAACTATAGAACAATTCTTTAAGGACTATCCATTGCCCGTGTACCGTTACACCATTTCACGTATTGTCCCAATCTAACTCAGACAGTTTGCCCTCATACCTTCACGATTTCCGTTGTTCAAAGTTAGCACCCTGACTTCAGATTGAACTACCTCTCTTGCAGACAGAATGCAAAATCCTATCATGTTATGGTCACTCATCCCTAAAGGTTCTTTTACAACAAGAAGGTTGTAAAGGAGGTTACGGGTTTTGTAAAATACTGCCATGGCAGTCTTTGGCGAGTTGCTGCAGTGCATCCTGTGGATGAAACACACTGTAGACAAGTGGCAGAATTTTTTCCTCATCAGGCGGGCGTAGTGGGCAGGCCCAGGGGCAATCGGGAAGCTGTCTGCCGCCTGTGATCGAGCCCCGATATGGATTCCACACTGGGCTGGCTAATTAACAGTGAACCACGCGCTGCAGCGCTCAGGGCTGCCGGGGTGGGGTCGGCAGGAGCGCCAGCGCTGATGCGTGTGCATGTGCACAGGTGCGAGTAGCAAAAGCTCCCTGAGGCACAGGTCTGCCTCAGGGAGCTGAAGGTTTTTAACGTTACAGATAAAGAATTTTAAAATAATGTAAACATGTCCTCTCAGGTGACTTTGCTGCCAGTTGGATGGGCAGCAAAAAATTCAAGTCAGTTAGCTCTGTCACATGAGCAGGGGCATGTAAGATATGAGTGCAAAAACCATTTATTTTGCTTTTAGTCACTGGATTTTGATCCGACCTGGGATGAGGTTTCGCCACAAATGCAAAGGCTGCTTGGACTTTTTGCCCGCCCACCAACTGAACGGCTGGACAGGCAGTGAAAAGTTCAAGTCAATTAAGCTCCTTAAGGGCCTTAGAAGGCCGCTTAATTGTCAACATGTGCGCGGCCGTCAACCGAAATATTGCGCGAGTGCGCGATGATGTCGGGACGCTCGGCTGATGTCATCGCACGTCAGTTTACACTCATTTGGGTCGGGCGCAAAAAACTCAGCAGGTCTGACAGCATCTGCGGAGAGGAACACAGTTAACGTTTCGAGTCCGCATGACTCTTCAACAGAACTAAGGAAAAATAGAAAAGAGGTGAAATATAAGCTGGTTTAAGGGTAGGGGGGTATTGTTGGGACAAGAAGAGCTGGATAGAGGGCCAGTGATAGGTGGAGATAACCAAAAGATGTCACAGACAAAAGGACAAAGAGGTGTTGAAGGTGGTGATATTATCTAAGGAATGTGTTAATTAAGGGTAGACAGCAAGACAGGCAAGGTACAGATAGCCCTAGTGGGGGAGGGGTGGGGTGAAGGAATCAAAAAAGGCTGAAAGATAGAGATAAAACAATGGATGGAAATACATTTAAAAATAATGGGAAAAGAAAAATCTATATAAATTATTGGAAAAAACAAAAAGGAGGGGAAAAATCAGGAAGGGGGTGGGGATGGAGGAGAGAGTTCACGATCTAAAATTGTTGAACTCAATATTCACTCCGGAAGGCTGTAAAGTGCCTAGTCGGAAGATGAGGTGCTGTTCCTCCAGTTTGTGCAGAGCTTCACTGGAGCAATGCAGCAGGCCAAGGACGGACATATGGGCATGAGAACAGAGTGGAGTGTTGAAATGGCTGCATTGCTCCTCTCCACAGATGCTGCCAGACCTGCTGAATTTTTCCAGGTATTTTTGTTTTTGTTACTTATTAATGAGTTGGTTTAAAGGGCAAAAAAAAATGCATCCAAAAAATCCTGAGAGATATTTAGATTCGTACTCAGAGTTTAGCACAATTAAAGAGTTTATTGCAGGCTATTTAACATTGGATATGTTAAATATTCAGATTAAATGGGTTGTTCAGATTAACATTTACAAGAACTCTAAACACTATTGTCCCTCACCTTGACTGAGAAGAAATATTAAGATTAACATTTGGAAAGGGTAAGAATGGCACTGCTAATCTGCTTTTAAAATGAGCATTGTGTACGGAGAATGCAAACAATTAACTGAATAAAAATAACTGTGGGGGGATGTTATTTACAGCACATGCAGCAGGCATCCAAAAAATCTGGAGATATACCTTATATTCATACTAAACATTTAACACAGTTAAAGAGCTTATTGCAGGATATTTAACACTGGATGGTTTCTAGAATATGTTAAATATTCAGATTAAATAGATTGGTTTATCTGATTAACATTTACAAGGACTCCAAACACTACTATCCCTCACCTTCATTGAGAAGAAATACTAAGATTAACTTGTGGAAAGCCTAAGAATGACACGCTAATCTGCTTTTAAAGCAAACATTGTGTATGAAGAATGGAGACAATTAACTGAATAAAAATGACCTATTGGGGTGGGGGGGGGGGTGGGGATGTTATTTACAGTGACATGCAACAGGCTTGCACAGAAATGAAAAATTGTATTTTTTTAAAAGCAAAATACTGTGGATGCTGGAAATCTGAAACAAAAACAGAAAATACTGGAAAAACTCAGCATCTGTGGAGAGAGAAAAATAAAGTTAACGTTTTGAGACCTGTTTTTGCCTTTTTTTAAAGTTTGCTCGAGCAAGATCATCTTTCATTTAGTAAAACATGTACAGTTACTTCACAGGAGTGTTATCACTCAGATAAAATTTGACACTAAACTGCATAAGGAAATATTGGGAGAGGTGACCAAAAGCTTGGTGAAAGATAAGAGTCATAGAGTCATAGAGGTCTACAGCACAGAAAAAGGCCCTTTGGCTCATCGAATCTGCGCCGGTCAAACAAGTACCTAACTATTCTAATCCCATTTTCCAGCACTAGGCCCATAACCTTGTATGTCATGGCATCGCATGTGCACATCCAAATACTTCTTAAATGTCATGAGGGTTTCTGCCCCTACCACCCTTTCAGGCAGTGAGTTCCAGATTCTCACTACCCTCTGGATGAAACAATTCCTCCTCACAGCCCCTCTAAACCTCCTGCCCCTTACCTTAAATCTACGTCCCCTGGTTATTGATCCCTCCACTAAGGGGAAAAG
Source organism: Carcharodon carcharias (assembly GCF_017639515.1). Lineage (NCBI taxonomy): Eukaryota > Metazoa > Chordata > Chondrichthyes > Lamniformes > Lamnidae > Carcharodon > Carcharodon carcharias. The sequence goes on along the minus strand of NC_054467.1, from coordinate 252,004,816 downwards.
TTCCTTCCTGTCTACCGTATCTATGCCACTCATAATTTTAGACGCCTAAAAATCATTAGACTTTTAACTCCAGATTTTTATTGAATTCAAATTCCACCATCTGCTATGGCAAGATTCAAACCCAAGTCCCTGGATTACTAGTCCAGTGACAATACCACTACCTCATCTTCACTACTGCTTCTTCAGAGCTCTGAAGAAGCGTCATACAGACTCGAAATATTAGCTTGGTGAAAGAGGTAAGGTTACAGGCCGGGAAGGATCCTGCTCTCTGCACTTAGTAGAATTCTGCTGGGACAGATGATGTCACTGGACTGGTAATCTAGAGGACCAGGCTAATGGTCTGGGGGCATGGATTCAAATCTCCTCCACAGCAGCTGGTGGAATTTAAATTCAATCGATTAAATCAATTTACAAATTTGGAATTAAAAGCTAGCCCCAGTAATGATGACCATGAAACTATCATTGATTGTCACAAAAACCCATCTGGTTCACTAATGCCCTCGAAGGAAAGAAATGGGCTGTTCTTACTTGGTCTGGCCTTTGTAACTTCAGACTCACAGAAGCGTGGTTGATTTTTAACTGCCCTCTGAACTGGTCTGGTAAGCCACTCAGTTCAAGGACAATTAGCGCTGGGCAACAAATGCTGGCCCTGCCAGTGACATGCATATCTCAAGTAAGAATAAATAGAACTGGTCCCAGCTTGGCCTAAATAGCCAAGTGGTGATGGTACTGGGTTTGTCAACCCCAAGATCAAGAGTTCAAATCTCACAGTGGCAAACTGTGAAACAATGTAACTTCATCTGAAACAGATGGAAACGGGTTTGTACTCGAAAGAGTTACAACTGGTCCCAGGACTATTGAGAAGTTAAAAGTCAGCCAGGCTTCATGCCTGGTATCAGTAAAGTAAAATATAGCTGTCATTGTCATTAAAACACAATTTACGAATATCCTTTAGGGAAAGAAAGACCAGAGGTCCTTACTTGCCTGGCCTCTAATTGACTCCAGTTCCACAACAATGAGTTAAAATGATCAAGATTACACAGTTGGCAACTGTGGAGGGAGCAGATTAAAGAGTAACTTTCAAAACGAAATGAATAAATAATGCAGGGGGAGAAAACCACAGGTCTACGGGGAAACAGGAGGTGCGTGGGACTCATTAGATAGCTATTTCAAAGAGCTGGCACGGGCAGGACTGGCTGAATGGCCTCCTTCTGCGCTGAATGATTCCATGATTCTTAAATGCCTGGCAAGTCACTCAGTTGTATCATAGAATCACAGAAAGTTTACAGCACAGAAAGAGGCCACTTGGCCCACTGTGTCTGACCAACCGAAAAACGAGCCCCCCAGCGTAATGCCACTTTCCAGAATTTGGTCTATAGCCCTGCAGGTTACAGCGCTTCAGGTGCATATCCACGCATCTTTTAAATGAGTTAAGGGTTTCTGCCTCTACTACCCTTTTAGGCAGTGAGTTCCAGACCTCTGGGTGAAAAATGTTTTTCTTATCTCCCCTCTAATGCTCCTACCACTTTAAATCTATGCCCTCTAATCACTGACCTCTCTGCTAAATAGGCCCTTCCCATCCACTCTATCTAGGCCCCTTATAAGCTAGTACATCTCAATCAAATCAAGTAATTAGGAAAGCTAAAAGAATATTATCATTTATTTGCAAGGGGAATTGAAAACAAAAATAGGGAGGTTATGCTTTAGTTGTACAGGGCACTGGTAAGGCCACATCTGGAGTACTGTGTACAGTATTGGTCACCCTATTTAAGGAAAGATGTAAATGCATTAGAAGCAGTTCAGAGAAGATTTACCAGACTAATACCAGAAATGGGCAGGTTGTCTTCAGAGGAAAGGTTGGACAGGTTAGGCTTGTATCCACTGGAGTTTAGATGAGTAAGAGGTGACTTGCTTGAAATCTTTAAGATCCTGAGGGGTCTTAACAGAGTGAATTTGCAGAGGATGTTTCCTCTTGTGGCAGAATTTAGAACTAGAGGTTAATGTTTAAAAATAAGGGGTCGTTCATTTAAGACAGAGATGTGGAGAGATGTTTTCTTTCAGTGGGTCGTGAACTTTGGAACTCTCTTCCTCAAAAGACAGTGGAAGCAGGGTCTTTGAATATTTTTAAGGCAGAACTAGATAGATTCTTGATTAACAAGGAGCCGAAAGGTTATCAGAGGTAGGCGGGAGGGTACAATTAAATCAGCCATGATCTTATTGAATGGCAGAGCAGGCTTGAAGCGCCGAATGGCCTACTCCTGCTCCTAGTTTGTATGTACATATGTAGCTTTGTAGGCCTTGATAGAGTGGATGTGGAGAGGATGTTTCCTCTTGTGGGGGAATCTAGAACTAGGGGTCACTGTTTAAAAATAAGGGGTCGCCCTTTTAAGACAGAAATAAGGACAGAATTTTTCTCTCAGAGGGTAGTGAATCTTTGGGACTTTTTTCCTCAAAAGGCTGTAGAGGCAGAGTCTCTGAATGTTTTCAAGGCAAAGGTAGATAGATTCATATGGTTATCGGGAATAGGCAGGAGTTTACTGTCAGATCGGCCATGATCTTTTTCAATGTTGGAGCAGGCTGGAAGGGCCACATAGCCTATGCTTGATCCTAACTCGTATGTTCATATGCTACTTTTCTGCCCACCTAACCCGTCCATTGATAGCTTCCTGCAGTCAACAGTATCCTCCTCACTATCAACCATACAGCCAATTTTTGAGTCTTCTGCAAATTTCTTGATCATAATCCCTACACTTACATCCAAATCAATATATATCAAACTGCTATAAAAGCAACCCGAAAACTTCCATGCAGACTACAGTGGTTTAGGAGAAGGTCCACAGCCTGTTTTCTCAGGGCAACTAGGGATGGGCAATAAATGAGAGTTTGCCAATGATAACCATGTCCAGAGAATGATTCAAAAACAAAGAAAATTAATTAATTGATTTTTCAAAACTTCGTCACATCTCAGAAATATCCCCAAGTCCTTCATATGCTTATGTATTACTTTATCTCTTAATATCCCAACTAACATTCCTCTTTACAAATAGTCATTTGGTAGTACAGAATTTGAGTATTGCTGATAAGAGTCATGCTGTTGAAGCTTGTTGTCTTGCATTCATCAGGACAGACTCAAGAATGCCAGATTTCAAATTTATACCACATTAGAATAACTCTGCTGATTGGTTGGCAATTCAGCTCTGATTGGTCAAGGTGTTGCCATGGTAAATGCATCAGGAGTTATTGTCCCCCATGATTTTGTTTGCTCAAAAAAGGTGCAATGTCTGGAGTGGGGCAGTGGGACTAAAAATCTAGACGTGATTCTGTGCTTGGACAGCAACTGCTGAACAATCCTGAATGTGCTAATAGCTACCCTAATCTGTAAACAAATGGAATATGTTCAAGCCTTGTGCCTTTTTGAATTTCCCAGGAGTTTGGGGAGCCTATAGTTTCCCATTGCTTTCTCCATGGCAACACCTCAGCCCATCGGAGTTGACTTGCCAACCAATCAGCCAATCAGCACCCCTCTTTTCCTATAGTGTAAATTGTGATCATTTGAAATTTGGGATTCTTGGGTTTATCCTGATTGGCAACATGTCTCTCTTTTCAGCAATAAAATGATAGTTCAGCTGTGGCTGAGGTATTGAATCCAATTCTCGGCATTACAGGAAAAAAGTGAAGCATTTTGGAACATAAGAACATAGAACTGTGTCTCCTAGTTCTAGTCTCTCCCACAAGGGGAAACAGCCTCTCAGTGTCTACCCTATCAAGTCCCCTCAGGATCGTAAATGTTTCAATAAGGTCACCCCTCATTCTTCTGTTCTGTAAGATTTTATGATTACTATGACTATACCCTAAAAGCAACTCAGTGGATATGAAGCACTTTGAGGCATCCAAAGAGCTGTGAAAAAAGCACAATATAAAATTTAAGGAGATATAAATCTAGTTGCACTTTCAATTTTTGGTCAATCTGTAATCTACCTTAAACATTCCTAATTTTTATGGAGAAAAACCCTGAAGTTTTAGAGCAATGAATGTCTATTAATTTTTAGTGCATGTTTTCTGGATTCTTACTTAAGCACTATACCTATTACTACTAAAGATTGTCAGCTGTGGTTCAGTTGGTAGAGTTCTTGCCTCTGAGCCAAAAGGTTATGGATTCATGCCCCACTGCAGGACTTGAGCACAAACATCAAGGCTAACACTCCAGTGCAATATTGAAGGATTGCTGAACTGTCAGAGGTATCATCTTTCAGATGAGATGTACCTGCTCTCTCAGGTGGATGTAAAAGAGCTCAGGGCACTACATCGAAGATCAGAGGGAAGTTATCTCCGGTGTCATGGGCAGTATTTATCCCTCAATCAGCAACACAAAAAGATTACCTCATCATTATTACATTGTTGTTTGTTGGAGCTTGCTATGTGTAAATTGGCTGCCGTGTTATTTATGTTGCAACGGTGGTTAAACTAATTGCTTTGGCACATCCACTGATTGTGAAAGGAACTGCATAAATGCATTTTTTTCTTTTTTCAAAAAGCAGCAGTCTGATGGTCTTTGCTTGACCAGTCCAAAATAAACCCTCAAAAAGCCATTCATAATGTAACAAAATCTCAAATTACTCGCCTTCTCTGCCCCAGTAGAACTGGTCTCAGTATCTCAGGTTTACATAGGACATATGGCACAGAAACAGGCCATTCGGCCCAACCAGTCCATGCCAGTGTTTATGCTTCAGTCCATCTTCTCCCACCTTTCTTCATTTAAATCTCCTCGCTGTATTTTCTCATTCCCTATAAAACAGCCTGGTGAATTATCATCACCAAAACTGCAGACCATATGTTCATTATAACATTGCTATTTTTGAGACTTTGTTGCACTCAAATTTCTACGTTTCTGTGTGACAGCAGTGATCTGTACATTATTGGCTGCAAAGAGCTTTTGAATATTCTGAGGTTGTGAAAGGCACTATAAATGTAAGTCTGTCTTTCTTACTTCTTTACTCCTGAACTCAATATTCATTAGTGTTTAACAGAATGAAAAGTGACCTTATTGAAGCGGGGACTTGACAGGGTAGATGCTGAAAAGATGCTTCCTCTCATGGGGGAATCTAGAACTAGGGGGCACAGGTTAAAAATAAGGGATTTCCCATTTAAGATGGAGATGAGGAGGAATTTCTTCTCTCAGAGCTCCTTTAGCCTTGTGAATTCTCTTCCCCAGAGAGCAGTGGGGGCTGGGTCATTAAATATATTCAAGGCTGAGTTAGACAGATTTTTGATTGAGAAGGGAATCGCTGATTATGGGGGACAGGCAAGAAAGTGGCGTTAAGGCCACAATCAGATTAGTCATCATCTTATTGAATGGCTGAGCAGGCTCGATGGGCAGAATGGCCTTCTCCTGCTCCTCTTTCTTATGATCTCTACAATTGTAATGGCAAAATTGCAAAATTAAAAGGCCTGTACGTAACATCCTTCACTTATCAATTGTCTCGCTGATTTCTCAGTCGTCCAAGAAGCACTCAAGCACTTTAGCAGATTAGCAAGAGTTAGCCTGAGGCAATTCTGAGGATAACTGAGCAGACTGTGGGATTCTGCACTTGGCACTTGGATTATGCTTTGCAAATCATACTCAACCGCAGCTATTGCCAGGAAACTCTTCTTAAGTCAATGTTTTGGTTGAGTAAAATTATTACTTGAGGCAAAACTAAACTTTCATTGGTGTTAGTTGGTGTTGGGTTCACCTTCTTGGTCTGGCTGGGTGTAGGGGTCAGTCAACACTTGTTATTATCCTGTGCCAGACCCCCATGTTTTTAAAACAAAAACAGAATTACCTGGAAAAACTCAGCAGGTCTGGCAGCATCGGCGGAGAAGAAAAGAGTTGACGTTTCGAGTCCTCATGACCCTTCGACAGAACGAAGGGTCATGAGGACTCGAAACGTCAACTCTTCTCTTCTCCGCCGATGCTGCCAGACCTGCTGAGTTTTTCCAGGTAATTCTGTTTTTGTTTTGGATTTCCAGCATCCGCAGTTTTTTTGTTTTTATCCCCATGTTTTTAAGACCGGTTAGGGACCAATAATGTTTCCTTTAAAGTAGACAAAGTTTGAGACCCAAGTCACTTGCTAAGAGAATAAAGCCACAAGATTGCACAATTCTTGAACAAACAACAATAAACTTTACTATACAAGGTCAGAAAAATAAAATAATTCACAATATTTATCAAACTGTGGTTGAACACACCACACTGCACAATAAATGGCAGATACGAACCCAATCAGATGTCAAAATACTGTGAGTCAAACAATTTTGTTGAAACTCTATCTCTCTCACGAGGGATTCCAGACTTCACCTTTGAAGTTCTAGGCTTGGAATTCTCTCCAAAAGTCACTCTGAATTGGAATGCCTCAACGATGGCCCACCTCGCAGGGTTTCAATCTCATCTCCCAAGACTCCGTTCCCCTGGATTCCCGAATCTGCACTCCACCACCAAATCACAGGCATAACTTTTGCTCTTCAGCTACTCTGCACAAAACACTACTGCTCCAAAGGATTACCTTTGCCCAGTGGTCCACAGCATGAAATCACCAACCTTCTGCTATCTTTTCAGATCTTCAGGGCTTCTTACAAGCCCTCATTAAAGTCTGCCAATCACAGCACTTCTACTACTGGGAACCTCTTTCTTAGCTTCTCTCTCTCTGTAACTGGGACCTCTCCCTATCCTCTGTCAGGGACTCTTCTCCGATTATGGCACGCTCCTGGGTCACATGATTTGGTTTTCGCGCCGTCCTTCTTTCTTTCCTTCATGCAGGAGCACCTGTCCTCGGCCCAGAGAAGTTCAAACGCCGGGCTGCGCGTGCTCAGCCGGCTAATGATCCTCGCATGGGCGGAAACCCCCCAGAAGGTCTTTCGGGACTTGCAGTTCCCGGCCCCCCACGCGGTGTTAAGGTAAGTCAGATCTCGTGACACACCATCGGTGTTCTGTAGGGGCCATATCCCAACAATAGGGAACGTTGGGGAGAGACTATCAAAGCTGAGAACCTCTCTACAGGAGCACTTGAGGTTCTTTCTCTTATGATTAAAGGTGGCTCCAAGGTAATGTGCCTAAGGCAAGTATAAACTATGGAAAGCTGATAACACTCTCACCTCTGAGCCCTGTTATGCAGTGCAAAAGGCAGCGTACTTCTCACCTTATTCATTATAGTACAGTACAACAAAGAGGAGTTTCACAGTTCATTCACTGGTCTGCTGAAACTGTATTAAGAGTTCTAAAATAAAAGCAAAATACTGCGGATGCTGGAAATCCGAAATGAAAACAAAAAGTGCTGGAAAAACTCTTCCAAAGAAGAGTCATATTTATCTCAAAACGTTAACTCTGTTTCTCTCGTCACAGACGCTGCCAGACCTACTGGATTTTTCCAGCACTTTGTTTTTATTTAAGAATTCTAAACTTCACTCACTGGGAGACTTCTGGCCTTAATAACACTACTAACTGAAAAAAGGAGCCTACAATGCCCAACTCAAACTGCAGCCGTATGGGAAAATTGAGCCCCAGACCTTAATCACAGGGGTACACATCACCGAATTACATTGAATATAAAGCACAGAAAGAATCCATTCAACCTAACCAGTTCACGCCAGTGTTTGTGCTGTTCTTCCTTCAATCTTCTTTATCTAAGTCTATCAGCATAACCTCGCTCCCTCATATACTTATCTAGTTTCTCCTTCAGTATATTGATCTTATCTATGTCAAGCACTCCGTTTTGCAGTGAGTTCCATATGCTCACCACTCTCTCAGCCATGCTTCAGTTGGTTCTGATGAAGAGTCATATGGACTCGAAATATTAACTCTGTCTTCCTCTCCACAAATGCTGTCAGACCTGCTGAGTTTTTCCAGCAATTTTTGTTTTTGTTTCAGATTTCCAGCATCCGCAGTAGTTTGTTTTTACTTCAGCTGGTATCACTCTTGCATCTGCGTTCATGTTTCATTCCACGACTTGAGGAATGCAGGCTGACACTCCAGCACAGTACTGAGGGAGTGCTGCACTGTTGGAGCTGCAGTTTTTCAGATGGGATATTAAACCAAGGCCCAGACTGCCTTCTCAGGTGGGAAGTAACATCACAAAACCAAGAAGAGTGCATAAGAGTCATATTCGACTCAAACGTTAATTCTGTTTCTCTCTCCACTGATACTGCCTGACCTGCTGAGTATCTCTAGCATTTTGTTTTTATTCCAAATTTCCAGCATCTGCAGTATTTTGCTACTTTATCACTAAAGCAGATTATCTAGTGATTTTCTTTATTCATTTAAAGGAGTGAGGGTTGTTGGCAAAGCCAGCATTCAATGTGCATCCCTGATGCCACTTGAGAAGGTGGTGGTGAACTGCCTTCATGAACAACTGCAGTCCATGTGGTGTAGGCACACCCAGAATACCGTTAGGGAGGGATTTCCAGGATTTTGACCCAGCAACAGTGAAGGAACAGCTATATAGTTCCAAATCAGAATGTGACATGACTTGATGGGAAACTGGCAGGTTGTGGTGTTCCCATGTGTCTGCTCCCTTAACCTTCATAAGGATTGCAGGTTTGAAACATGCTGTTAGAAGAGGCTTGGCGAGTTACTGCAGAGAATTTGTAGATGATACACTCTGCTGGTGAAGGGAGTGAATGTTTCAGGTGGTGGATGGAGTGTCAATCAAGTGGACTGCTTTTGTCTTGGGTGGTGCTGAGTTTCTTGAATGTTGTTGGAGCACTCATCCAGGCAACTGGAGGTTATTCCATCACATTCCTGACTTGCGTCTGGTAAATGGTAGACAGACTTTAGGGAGTCAGGAGGTGAGCTATTCACTGTAGAATTCCCAGCCTCTGACCTGCTCCCACAGCCTTAGTATTTAAATGCTTGTCCAGTTCAGTTTCTGGTCTTTGGCAACCTGCAAGGATGTTGTTTGTGCCATGAAACTAACATTTTTTCATTGATATTATTGTGGCTTATTGTAAAGTAGGTTTATGGGTGAGACTGTAGAGGGTTCTGTCTGTGTGATGTAATTGAATTGGAGTCAGATAGACTGCAAGCTTGAAATTATCCAAATATGTTAAGAGTAAAAGGCATTTGAAATGCTAATGAGTAAGCAGGGATGAGGGCAGCATGCAGGGTGTGAAGGAAATTTACATTTTTGGATAAGTGAAAAGATTGAGTTTCAGAGGGGTGATAGGATGTTTACAACTAACAAGATATGCAAGGCCAAGCAGTATGTTTATTTTTTCCCAAAGGTCCTGACCATATTGGCAAACTGAAAGATTTTTATATTATGGGAAAAGTAAATTTGCAAAGACATATAGAACAAAGGCATTTACAGATTAAAGAGAGAGAAACACATATAAAGAAGTAGGGAAAGTTATGTTTTGGGGACACGTGAGATTAAAAGGACCTAATAAAACAGTCTTGGGGAAGCCTCCAGCCACTTCTACAGAAGTCTGCTGTGTCCAATGACCAAAGGTGGAGGAAAGCCTATGAAATTCCACTGTCAAGTGGGTGCTGGGGTAAACTTGTTGGCTTGCCTATCTAAATTTAAAATCTATTTTGGACTGTTGCCTTAAAGGGGGTGTGTATTTGGGAGTCAGATTAATTAGAGATTTTGGGATTTGTTATAGTATTAAGTAACTGTAATGTTATGTATATGCTTAAAATCTTGTCTTTTGTTAATAAATGTTTTAATTTAGTTTTTAAAATCTCTAAAGGTTAGTGGGCTCATTACTTCTGAATTCAGTACACATATCTTCTAGTAATAAATACCAATTAGAAAACCATTGTGATAGAGTTTCAAGTTTCCCTTGCGGATTTGGTCCGCCTGGCACATGTCACCTGTCACGTCATAACACTTGTTGGAACCTGCAGTGTGAAAATTGGTAATCGTGCTTTAAAATATTGACTACATTTCAAAGGTATTAAATTTGTGGCGAAGTGCTGAGGTCAAGAAAGGCACTATTAAGGCACATCTTTGTTGAGCACCCACTTGTTTGTCTGCTTGGCCATCCATGACACACGTAATATCCATCAGAGCCCTTTCATTTCAAAGTTGCTTATTCGAGCCTCATCACTCTTCCTCATGGTCTAAATTTCACAGCCATACATTGTCACCAGCCACAATGGGCTTTCAGATGAATTTCCATTGTAATCGAGATGCTGTGGCCACTCCATACTCTTGAGTTCACAATGTATTGACCCTTGTTAAGTGTAGCCCAAATTTCTTTGGTAGACTCTGCCTCTTCCGTGATGAGTGTCCCAAGATTGTGGAAGGCATCAACCTGTTCAAACTGAACACTATTAATCAGAATCTTGCAGGTCTTCCCACCCATCCCCATCACCTTTGTCTTGTCAATACTGATCAGGGTTTAGGACTTCTAGGGGAGTCCTGAGTATGAAAATCACTAATAAATCCAATAAGGGATTCAGGAGAAATTTCTTTACCCTGAATGATGAACTGGCTATTCAAGGTGAACAGCATCACTGCATTTAAAGGGATGTTAGATTAAGTACTGAGGACAAAAGAGTAGAAGGGTATACTGATAGTAGATAAATTAGGATGGGAGGAGGCTCCTGGGGAGCGCAAACACCAGTTTAGAGCTGATGGACCAGAATGCCTGTTTCTGTGCTGTAAATTCTAAGTGAAACTCTTGCTTTATTCTTCCCTGGAACTTCAAGAACATGGAGCTCTTGCCAGTTTCCTCTCTCCCTACAGTCTATCACTGGTAATATTTTCATTATTTTCAAAATATCTGTTTTCTCTTCTATATTCAACAAAGGTTTGCCCTGCTATTCAGGAGTAGTTTTTTTTTATATTTAAACAGGTGGAGGAAGGGAACTGGATGAAAGTCTTTTCATCAGGAGCTATTCACAAGTGACTGGATGATAGAAACAGAGGTCCTGGATGCAGAGCACCTGCTGAGTAATCTAGCGTAAAATGACAGAATGATTATAGCACAAAAGGAAACCATTCAGCCAACTTCTCTGTCCTGTCCCTCTGCAACACAATTTACACAATACCACTTCCTCACCTTTTGCCTGTAGCCCTGCAATTTCTTTTCTCTTCAGATAATTATCCAATTCTCCTTTGAAAGCCACAATTGAATCTGTTGCCACCACACTCTCAGGCATTGCATTATTCGTATGTATGTAACTTCAACATCCTGGGGGTTACCATTGACCAGAAAATGAACTGGACTAGCTACGTAAATACTGTGGCTTCTTCTTATCGTGTCCACGGACAGTCTATACATGGCCCAGCCAGAACTGGACACATTTTTGCACCTTGTTTTTGAATTCGGCAAGATCTTCAACAGTGCAGGGTTCCTCTAGCGATAGATATTGCAGGAGATGTTGCATAGTCTGTGGCTCAGTTCCACATTCACAAGTTGTCAGGCAGGTTGTATCTCCCCATCTGCTTAGTGACACCTTTGAATGGCCTACACCAGTCCTAAGTCTGTTAAAGCACTTCCAGGTTGCCCTGTTAGCTCTTGGGGGAAGGCTTTCATCCGGTAGAATTTCCATCGCCAGTCTTTCCACAAGGCGATGCGGGCTTCAGATGGGGTTGATTGTAATGGAACAACACTGTTCATGAAGCTCTTCCTTCACTTTAGGAGGCTGGGTGTAGGTGTATGACCATGTAGAGGGTGCCTCTCATCTGATGTTTGACGGAGTCACTCTTTCTTGCTGGCTACCGTTCTTATATCGGGGGAGCGATACCTGCCAAGGTAGAAGAGTGCACGTCGTGGCCCTGTTTCAAACAATGCTACCACCACCATGCACAGCAAGTAGTGTAGACTGTGGCTACTAGAGCAGTTCAGAGGCTAGGAATCCTGTGGCGAGTAACCCAACCCCTGATTCCCCAAAGCCTGTCCACCATCTACAAGGCACAAGTCAGGAATGTGATAGAATACTCCCCACCTGCCTGAATGAGTTGCTGTAAATTTAAAAAGCATATTATTTTTAAAGAAGTAACTATACTTGGATTTAAGTGAGAAACACCAGGAATAAGGGAAAGTCAGTGCCAGTATAATAAAATAATATAAATAAACCAAAGTGAAATAAAGTTAAGACATGGCAGGGCAGTTCGGATGAGTGGAATGTGTGTCCCATAATATGTGGGAAGTCATGAATGCTACTGCTGTCTGAGACAACCACATGTGCTGCCAGCTGCAGAACCTTCCAGGTTTCAGAGCTTGAGCGGCAGCTGGAGTCACTGTGGCGCATCTGTGAGGTTGAGAGCACGTTCAGAGAGGTAGCCTGGAGGCAGAAAGGGAATCGGTGATCGCCAGGCAGTCCAAGAGAACTAGGCATGCAGTGCAGGAGTCCCCTGGGGTCCCGCTCACAAATTGGTTTTCCATTTTGGAAGCTGGTGAGGGCACTGGTTCTTCAGAAGAGTGCAGTCAGAGCTAGGTTTGTGGCACCACAAGCGACTCGGCTGTACAGGAGGGGAGGAAGAATATAGGAAGAGCTATAGTGATAGGGGATTCATTAGTTAGGCAAACAGACAGGTGGTTCTGCAGCTGTAGATGTGACTCCAGCATGGTATGTTGCCTCCCTGGTACCGGGGTCAAGGACGTCACTGAGCGGCTGCAGGACATTATTCTGGGGGAGGGTGTTCAGCCAGAGGTCATGGTCCACATTGGTACCAACGTCTTAAGTAAAAAGGGGGATGTGGTCCTGCAATCAGATTTTAGGGAGCTAGGTCAAAAATTAGCGAGCAGGACCTCAAATATAGTAATCCCTGGATTACTCTCAGTGCCACGTGCGAGTGCAGAAATAGGCAGATTGTGTGGCTGGAAAGATGGTACAGGAGGGAGGGCTTCAGATTCCTGGGACACTGGGGCTGGCTCTGGGGAAGATGGCACCTATACAAGCCAGATGGGCTGCACCTGAACAGAGCTGGGACTGATTTCCTTATGGGGCATTTTGTTAGTGCTGTTGGGAGGGCTTTAAACTAACTTGGCAGGGGTATGGGAACCAGGAGATAATATGAGAAAGGAATACCAGGGTGCACAAAATACTGGGAGGGACAGATAGCACTAGTATGGAGAGTAGTAAGTTAATAGGTAAAGTCAGGATGAGGGAGAAAGTAACAAAATCTAAATCAGGGTTACTGGGCATGTATGTGAATGCACGGAGTATAGTAAATAAGATTGGGGAGTTACAGATGCAGATTGCCATGTGGAAATATGATGTTGCGATGATAACAGAGACCTGCTCAAGGAAGGGCAGGACTGGGTGTTAAATATTCCTGGGTACAAGGTGTTCAGAAAATATAGGTAAGGAAGAAAAGGAGGAGGGATAGCAGTATAGGTTAAGGAGAACATTGAAGTGCTGCAGAATGGATGTCCCAGAGGGTTCAAGGACAGAATCAGTTTGGCTGGAGCCAAGGAACAAAAAGCATGCAATTGCATTGCTCAATGTAGCCTATAGACCACCAACTAGTGGGAAGGATGTAGCGGAAATCTGCAGGGAAATTACAGAGAGATGCAGACATTATACAGTAGTTATAATGGGGGACTTTAATTACCCAAATGTAGACTGGGGCAGTGGTAGTACAAAGGTATGGAGAGGGGCAAGAGTTCCTAGATTGTGTTCAGGAGAATTTTCTACAGCGGTATGTGTTCAATCCAACAAGAAAGGATGCACTGGTTCTTGGAAATGAGGTGGGGCAAGTAGATCAAGTGTCAATGGGGGAACATTTAGGAGACAGTAATCATTATATCGCAAGGTTTAGGATGATGGTAGAAAAGGACAATGTGCAATCCAGAGCAAGAATAATTAACTGGGGGAGAGCCGACTTCAATGGATACAATACTTGGAAGCATTGTAAACTGAGAGTAGTATAGAGCTTCAAAAGGACAGAGACAAGTTGATGGAGTAAGCAGATAGATGGCTTGTGAAGTTCAATGCGGAGAAGTGCAAGGTGATTCACTTTGGTAGGAAGAACATGGAGAGACAAGGCAATATAAAACAAGGGGTACAATTCTTAAGGGTGTGTAGGAGCAGAGAGACCTGGGTGTATATGTGCATAGATCACTGAAGGTGGCAGGACAGGTGGAGAGAGCAGTTAATAAAGTGTACAGTATCCTGGGCTTTATTAATAGGGGCACAGAGTACAAGAGCAGGGAAATTATACTTAGCTTATCTAAGACACTAATTAGACCTGAACTGGAGTATTGTGTACAGTTCTGGGCACCACAATATCGGCAAGATGTGTACACATTAGAGAGAGCACAGAAGTGGTTTACAAGAGTGGTTCCATGGATGGGGATCTTCAGTTATGAAAATAGATTGAAGAGGTTAGGACTGTTCTCCTTGGAGAGGTGAAGGCTAAGAGGAAATTTGATAGAGATGTTCAAAATCATGAGGGGGTTGGATAGAGTAGAAAGAGAAAAGCTGTTCCCACTTGTATAAGGATCTAGAATGAGAGGGCACAGATTTAAAGTGATTTGCAAAAGCAGCAAATGTGATGTGAGATAAATCTTTTTCACACAGCGAGTGGTTCGAGTCTGGAGTGGACTGCCTGGATGGGTGGAGGCAGGTTCAGTCGAGGCGTTCAAGAGGAAATTAGATGATTATTTGAATAGAAACGATGTGCAAGGGTACGTGGAAAAGGCAGGAGTATGGCAGTAAGTCATAATGCTCATTTGGGTGGCCAGTGCAGATGTGATGAGCCAAATAGCCTCCTTCTGCTCCGTAACATTATGATTCTGAGTGCAGCTCCAGCAACACTCAAGAAGCTTGACATCATCCTGGACAAGGCAGCCCACTTGATTGGTGCCCCATTCACAAACATTTACTCCCTTCACCACCGACACACAGTGGCAGTAGCTTGTACCATCTACAAGATCCACTTCAGAAACTCACCAAGGTTCCTTAGGCAGCACCTTCCAAACCCATGGCCACTACCATCTAAAAGGACAAGGACACAGATATATGGGAACACCACCACCTGGGAGGTCTCCTCCAAGCCACTCACTATCCTGACTTGGAAATATATTGCCATTCCTTCACTGTCGCAGGATCAAAATCCTAGAACTCCCTTCCCTAACAACACTTTGGGTGTACCTACACCACATGGACTGCATCGGTTCAAGAAGGCAGCTCACCACCACCTTCTCAGGGGCAATTAGGGATGGGCAATAAATGCTTGCCTAGCCAGCAAATCCCACATCCTGTAAATAAATTTAAAAATGATACACCAACTCCTGTAACTCCATCACTGAGTTAGCAAGCAGAATATGTCATCAGCATTTTGAAGATTTGAAACTCGCCACACACTAATCGGTATCCCACCTTTGTATCCATCAAGTGACTTCTCGTAACATAAAAGCAAAATACTGCGGATGCCGTAAATCTGAAACAAAAACAGGAAACGCCAGAAACACTCGGCAGGTCTGGCAGCATCCATAGAGAAACAGAGTTAATGTTTTGAGTCCGCATGACCCAAGGGGGTTTCAGTTTTCTGTTTTTGTTTCTGACCCTAAGTCATTGCTTACAAAAAAGCCTAGCTAGCAAACTGATTAAATGCGGTGGGTATCCCATATCTAACATTGTCAACAGGAGTTCCGTGTGTGGCACCGAATCAAGTGTCTTCTCAAAATCAATGAAGCACACGTATATTGGCTGCTGATGTTCTCAGATTAGTGGCAAAATCTCTGGTTCCACTTCTGTGTTGAAATCCAGCTTGTGTATCAGCAATCTCAATGTCTTTTTTTTCAAATCTGTTCCAGGATGATCCTGAGCAAGATTGTACTAGCGTGGGAAATCAAAGCAATTGTTCTACAATTTGTGCAGTTTCAAGACACCTTTCTTTGGAAGAGGGGTAAAGGTGGAATCAGTCCAGTCCTGCAGCCAATCATTGGTCTCCACAGTGCCAGACATATTCTATAATACCTGTCCACTACAGATTCTCCTCCCACCTTAAGTAATTCTGCTGGTATATTCATCTGGGCCCATGGTCTTATGGCTAGCCGCCTGATGAATGGTTCGCTTTACCTCAGCTCGAAGTGGAGGAGGCTCACATTCAACTTGGTCTTTAAATTACGACTCGGTCATCCTTGTAAAGATACTCACAATATTCATGCCATTGTGAAGCACAAAGGGAGTGCCAGCTGACATTATGAAGAAATTTCAAGCTTTGCAGTACAAAAGGAACAAGACAGCGTACTTTGCACCTTGTTCAACATAGTACCTATAGTACAACAGTAGCCAAGGTGGAGTTTCACACCTCATTCACTTCTCTATTGAAATTTGAAGAATTCTAAACTTCATTCATGGGATGACTTCTAGCTTTAATTACATTACCAACTAATCCCCTTGACTCAAAGTAAAAACCCAAACTGCTGAACTTACAGAGAACTCTGAAAACTCAGTCTATGAAAAAAAAAGTGGAACTGGTTTTATCTTCCACGGGCAGTCTGCTGATGGAAATGCTATGAAGGTTAGCTGCGATTGACGTGAAGTATTCCCAAGGCCTCTGCAGAAGAAAAAGGAGGAAGGTACAAAGCTCAATGCAACTTGGGCAAAATTGAGCCCCAGGCACCTACACAGAAATAGACCTCTGCAAGAAAATGTTTCACAGGGGCTAAATTGCATAGACAACTGTACAATAATATTTATTCTATTCTGAATATGTATTTTGGGTTGATTTTTTTTTAAAAATCATTTAAGCGATGTGAGCATTGCCAACAGGCCAGCATTTATTGTCCACTTTTATTCTTATGAACAGGCAAATTTTTAGCTAGTGGAATAATATAAAAAATGGCAGTCAAAGCAAGATCATTCTTATGAGCAATTAAATTAGCCAATGGCTGATAAGAGCATTAGAAATTGGAGTAGACCAAATGCCCCTTAAGCCTGCTCCAACATTCATGGCTGATCTGATTGTGACCTCAACTCCAGTATGCTGCTAGTTCCCCATGGCCCTTGACACCCCATTCAAAGATCTGTCAAATTGCTTTTAGATGTTCACAGATTTGTTAACTTATTTGCCAGCTGTGGCTCAGATGGAAGCACCTCATTTGGAAGGTTTTGGGTTCAAGTCCCACCCCAGAGATTTGAGCACAAGATCTAGGCTGACACATCGGGTGCAGTACTGAGTCGAGTGCTGTACTACCAAAGATGTCATCTTTTATTTGAGAAAATAAACCAAGGCGCCTTCTGCTCATTGGTGGGCATATGAGATTCCATTTTGAGAAGGCTTGGAAGAGTGCAGTTTTACAAGAATGGCTTGAGAGATGAGGGATTACAGTTGGGATTGTGTTCTTTAGGGCAGAGAAGGCCAAGAGGAGGTTTAACAGAGGGGTTTAGATAGAGGAAATAGAGAGAGACTATTTACAACGGTTGAACGGTTGATGAGAAGGCACAGAGTTAAGATAGTTGGCAGAGTTAAAATGAGGAGAAAACATTTTTACACAAGTGGGTAATTTGGAATGCACTCCCCGATTGGGTGGTGGATACAGGCTCAATAGAAGCCTTCAAAAGGGAATTGGGTAAATATCTGAAGAAAAAAAACTGCAGGGATATTGGGAAAGAGTGGGAAGTGGGACTAACACGATTGCTTTGAAAGAGCTGGCACAGACTCAAATGGGCTGAATGGACTCTTTCTTTAGACTTAGTTCCTCTGATCCCATGTGGGACAATGGGCAGCAAGACTCCACCACCAGCCCTGGTCCATTACAATCTCTTTCTCTCCAACCCAGGTGGTGTCCCACTCTTGAAGGTCCTCCTTAAATGTACTTCACCAGGTCTTCTTTGATCGAGCCTATCTTCTTTTTTCCATCTGGTGATGCCCATTCCACTGCCACGTCCCAGAGGTGAAATTCATGTCCTACCAGCTGAAGTCATCTGTCACGATGCCCCACAGGCACCTCTGACTACTCCTCTGTGGCACCACTTCATTGGTGATATTGGCTCTCCATGTGATGCCCACGATCATATGTAGGCAGTGCTGGTGAAAGACATCCAACTTACGTGACACCTTTGATATTCTCTTCCATGTCTTGCTAGCATAGATTGTGGTTGGTATTACTAAAGACATGTAGAGTTGCAGCTTTATGGCTGTGTTGATGGTGTGGATGCCCAAACCATGTGGAGCCACTGAAAGACCAATGCTGCTTTGCCGATTTGTGTGTGGACATGGATCTCTACGTCACCCTCCCAGGAGATGTTGCTTCCTAGGTAGGGAAGTGGTCTATATCCTTGATGTTCTGTCGCCCAATGGTGATGGGAGGGTCTTGCTACCATCCAGTCATCATTGTCTTGGTCTTCTCACAGCTGACGTGTAGACCAACCTAGGTGCCGTTACTCTCAAGACTGGTGGCCATCGAGCACGCACGATTCTTTGGCCAGCAAGGTGAAGTTGTCTGCAAAATCCAGGTCTGTGAACCAGTGGCGATGTTACAGAGTGCCAAAGTCTGCACCCATCATCGTCTTCCTCATGGTGAAATCAATACCAAGAGGAAAAGGAAAGGGGAGAGTATGCAACCTTGTCGTACTCTGTGATGATGTTGAAGGAGTCTATGGTGCCCTTGCTGGTCTGGATACAGTAGCTGGAATCACGGTTATAAGGCTTTGAAGATGTTAACATATCACTCCAGGATGCCGTACTGTCTTGCGATGTGCCAGGGTGGCTGCTGGATGCTATTGAAAGCCTTCTTGAAATCAAAGAATTTGAATACAAGTGGGTTCAGATAATCTAGACTCTGCTCTATGATGTTTCTGGGCATAAAGATCTGTCACCCCAGGAACCTGCCTATTCTTCACAAAGGGTACTCTCGCGTTCTGGTTTCAATCTATTATATGATTCTATGAGTGTTTTCTGCTGTTAACATTCAAAATGATATTCCATCCAAGCAACAATGATCAAGTCATTCTCGCATTCCTCTTTTTGGAATATTGCTCTGTGTAAATTGGCTGCCGCGTTTCCTACAACCATGACTGAACCTTGAACGTGCTTCTTTGGCCAAAAAGCACTTTGTGATGTCCTGAGATTGTGCTCTCCTGGTTGAACCAGGGTTCTTCCCTTTCTTGATGATAATTGTCAAATGAGGGATGTCAGGCCATGAGGTTACAAACTGTGGTCAAATAAAATTCCTCTGCTGTTGGCCCAAAGCACCTCATGGATGTCCAGTTTTGAGCTGCTGGATCTGTTTTCAATCTATCTAATTTAGCACATCAGCAGTACTAGACAACATGATGGACAGTCTGCTCAGTGTGAAGACATAAATTCATCACAAGGACTAAGTGATGGTCATTCTTACCAATTAGTGAGTGAAAGGTTAAGTAGGTTTTCCCCTTGTATTGGTTCTCTGGGTATCTGATGCAGGTCCATTCTGGCATATACATCCTTCAGGACTCGGCCAGTAGTGGTTATGGACATTGAAGTTTTCCCAGCTAAAGTACACTGTTTGCCTTTGCTATCCTCAGTGATTCTTCTAAATGATGTTCAACATGGAGAAGTACTGATTGAAGGCAGTGAGCAGTAGATGTTTCCATGCCCATGTTTGACTTGATGCCATGAGACCATAGAGTCCAGAGTCAGTGTGAAGGATTCCTAGGGCCACTCCCTCCTAACTGGTATCTACCACTGTGCCATCACCTCTGGTGGGTCCATCCTGACAGTTGGAAAAGACATACTCAGGGATGGTGCCAACATAAGATGGCTAAAAGGTATGACTCATTGACTATGACTATGTCAGGCTGACGCTCAACTAGTCTGTGAGACAGCTCTCCCAATTGTGGCACAAGTTCCCAGATGTTGGTGAGGTGGACTTTGCAGGTCGACTGGGCAGTGTGTACCTTTATCGTCTCCAGTTGCTTAGGTCATTGCTGGCTAGTCCTTCCGATTTTATTCAACTTTTCTGTAGCAGTTTGGTGCAACTAAGCTTGCTAGGCATTGCAGGGGGAAGTTAAGAGTCACCACATGGCTGAGAGACTGAAGTCATAAACACTGCAGATTTTCTTCCCTAAAGGACATAATGGGAGGATTTGGCTCCCAGATGTCCGACTACATAGACAGAAATGAACACATTATAAGTAAACAAGTCTGTTCTTTATTCAGAGAACTACATATGGAATTAAACTTGCTATCTTATTTACAAAGATACCTTGCGTTCAGACATGGAGCAATGCACAAGGGCAAACTATTTATAGCGGTGACACCTAGCACTATCAGAGAACCACATTCTCTTGGTCCCGGTGCTGTTGTTGGCTCTCCATTCACTTAAACAGTACTGTAATATTTATTTCAGCATTAACATAAACAAATGTTACACAGAGGGCTGAGTGTCTAAATTTAACTAGTACTCTCGAGGATACATTTATAGAATTATAGAATAACTATAGCACAGAATGGGGTCATTCAGCTCGTTAGGTCTGAGTTGGCTCCAGTTAGTCCCAATTCTTGACTCCTTTTCCATATCTCTAATTTATTTCTCCTTCAATTAATTTAATGTCAAATCACCTCTAGAGGCAGGATGGGGCTTTAAGGGCATAAGAGACAAAATGACAATTGAGAGTATGCCAACATTATATATCACACTTGTTCTACTCTACAATTGAAGTCATCTCAATAACCTTCAGGACAGAAGTTCTGAGACAGGCTCTACCTTGACTGTTGACAATTAAGAATTAATTTTCATTCTGACAAACGGTACACAAGCCATCTGTAGACCATCTGTTCTCTCCGTAGATGCCCATTTAACCTACTGCACATTTTCAACTCTTTTGTGTTTGCTTCTCCTTCAGATGCTGACTGACCCATTGCAATTTTGTTTCTGGTCTCGATTTCAGATTTCCAGCTGTCATCTACCTTTTTTTAAAATTCATTCATAGGATGGCATCGCTGGCTAGACCACCATTTATTGCCCATCCCTAATTGCCTTTGTTAAGAGGGCATTTTTAAGAGTCAACCACTTGGCTGTAGGTCTGGAGTCACATGTAGGCCAGACCAGGTAAGGATGGCAGATTTACTTCCCTAAAGGGCATTAGTGAACCAGCTGGGTTTTTATGACAATTGGCAATGGTTTCATGGGCATCATTAGACTTTTTTGATTCCAGATGTTTATTGAATTAAATTTTTACTATCTGCCGTGGTGGGATTCTAACCCGGGTCCCCAGAGCATTACCTTTCACCCCCTTTTAATGTCCAATGTTTTGTCTGGTATATAAGAGCTAAAGGATAAGGCAAAAACTGTGAGACATTTGAATTACAAACTTTTTTTAATGCATTCATGGGATGTGAGTGTCAATGGCCTACTCCTAATTGCCCTTGAGACTGAGGCCATTTCAGAGGGCATTTAATAGTCAAGCACATTGCTGTGGGTCTGGAGTCACATGAAGGCCAGACTAGGTAAGCAGATTTCCTTCCTAAAGGGCATCAGTAAACCAGATGGGTTTTTTACAGCAATTAGCAATGGTTTTATGGTCATCATCAATTCCAGATTTTTATTGAATTCAAATTTCACCATCTGCCACAGTGGGTTTCGAACCCAGATCCCCAGAAGCATTACCCTGGGTCTCTGGAATACTGGTCCAGTAACAATACCACTGTGCCACAGCCCCATAAGTAAAAGCCTGAAATAATAAAAAATACACAGTACCTTCATCCAAACCCCTAAAGAGAAACGCAAAACTTTGGGTATAACTCAAACAGGAAAAAGTATTAGATTAGGACAATTCAAAATGACTGCAAACATTTTCACTTCATGCCCCTCAATCTGTAATCCACTTTAATGTCTTTTCACCAACTAACTGATTTAGTCTTTGTAGATCTGCAAGTACCTTACTGCTTTTCAACTTTATTTTTACATATAAAAACGACTCTCAGGCCATTAAATCCTGTGTACTCAGTAAGAATAAGCTTCCTGTCTCATGTGAAAAATGAGATGACTCTGCCAATAACTACGTTGAAATATCAACCTGGATTACTGCTGGATTTTGGGGCAGGCTTGGATTGACCAGCTGGTTTTTCCCTACTCCTCAATTTAAACACTTGTATGTGCTAATATCCGCAGTGGGGCTTGAACCCACAACCTTGAGTGACACAGTAGAGCCAAAAAAGACTGACACCAAAAACAGTTGGATGCTGTGATTGGGGGTCAGGGGATGAACTGTAATGTGCTTCTAAATGAATGAACAAAGACAGAGCTACTGGCCTCTCTGAAACACAACTCTCATCTCATGAAAGATACAAGGAAAGAGCAGAGGAGTGCAATGAATTGGATAGCTTTTTCAAAGAGCTGGCATAGAAACTCTGGGACAAATGGTCTTCTATGATTCTGAGGGGTAAACTGGAGGGATATTTCACCCGACATCCTACTTTTAATCACTTATGTCATGATTGACTAAAATGGTGTAACAGATCTTCTCCCCTACTGATCAGAGTTAAACATTATTCTCGGGTGAGGGAGTTGCAGAGGGGAAAATCTTCCTACCTCTGGATTGTAGTCTGGCAATTCCGGCTGGGAAGCTCGTATGACCTGATTACAGGCAGAATCAGGCCAGGCAATGATGTTATTCCACTTTCATGGCCAAATCATGATTGCCAGCACTATATCAAAGCTCAGGTATGACGAATGATGATCAGAGTGAGATATCAAGGGGCAAAGGGTACTTGCAGGCCAATACCTTCAAGGTGGGAGGGGAAGAAAATGCATCACCGGGTGACTACAGCAGGAGCATTTTTTTAATTCATTCATGGCATGTCTTGACCATAACAATGTGCCAATCATGCCCAAATATTGTCACTCTCTCCTGGGAGTGTGCAGTCACTGGGATATGGCTGAGACTTCACTTTCACTCAGGGAGGGTCTTCCAGCCAACACCAAAAGGTGTCTTTCACCCCATTAGCCAAGAGTGAGAGGACAGCACAGTAACCTGCTGCACCCAAATTATTTTTTAGTTTTATATTATACAGGTCATAAAGGCAGCAGTTGCAAGATAAGCTTTCAATGCAAAGGGAAATTAAAATATGAAGCGGATTAGCATAAGTATCTACTGAAATAGGTATTTGAAGGGAGAATTGGGGAAAGAACAGGAAAATGGGATTGGAGAAAATTATTCCAGTGTTAAGATGGTCGGCAGACAGATCGGGAACCAGATTTCCTTTCCCCTGCAATTTCTAAGATTCTATATCACTATCCTCTGCCTATCTGAAAAGATTAACTTAACGTTTATAAAAGTGCCTTTTCACTATGTCCCAAATTGCTTTAGAGCCAATTGAGAACTCTTGAAGTTTAACTACTTTCACGGTGCTAGCAAATAAGCAGCTAAATTTCAAACAGCAATGCCCCAGCAAACAGCAAATGTTCAGATAACCTGTTTCAGTGATGTTAGTTGAGGAATAGGTATTGACCAGCATTCTCTTGCCCTTCTTTAAATAGTGCTGTGGGGTCTCTTATTTCCACCCGAGGGGGCAGCAACAGAACTACATTATGGGATGAATTCTTGTTGCAATGCTCTCTGACATTGCTAGTTACTCCATTGCTATCATCTGCAAGTCACTTACGCGTAATGATAGGTATACAAAATTTTTGTTTTGCAAAAACACTACAGCAACATAGAGAAAACTACAAGTTTGAAGTAAAAAAAAAAACAAGTAAATGCTAGAAATACACCCAGCAGGCCAGTCAGATAAATGGAAAAGGTAAATGGGAAAGGGCAGAGATAGACTGTGGCCACACTCTGTGGTCTGAAATCTAATTGTCTCCATCCTCATTTTATGTATGTGACGCTGTTGGCTTTGAAACATTACGATTTTTTCTGGGCACTTCCGCAGTGTTAACGTTCTTCCGTATCAAAGCCTTTCGAGGTGCTGCCTGGTAATCTGATCATAGCCTTCTCTTTTTAAAAAGAAACGCTAATTCGAAGTAATTATTCTCAATAAAGTAAGAGGATTTACCATGCAAAAGCACAGTAATCAGACAAGCTTAACTAGTCTTTGTGTTGGCATTAAGATGCCACACAGGCTGTCTCCAAACTATTAAAGGAGTGGTATCCTCAATATTTCTCTCTCAAGATTACGTTGAAGGAAAAACTTATAGCTGAATCAAAAAAAACTGCTTCACTTGGCACTGAGTTGCTCAGCTATAAAGACCATGATGGGCTCAAGGTTCAATCCTATGGTCAGTACTAAGTCAGCTGATATCAGCTACATTATAGGAGCACTACAATTGGCATCTGCTCCCTGTGCTAAGGTGCAGATTCCTGTGCCTGACAACCTTCTGATAATCTGTGCCAAAAGAGTGCCCATGTGTAAAGTTCAGGTTAGGATAGCGGAAATTTGAGTTCCACTATGATGCCCCCTAGAGTTGAACAGCCTGCCAACTGATGTCATCAGGACGCAAACAAAGAATAGCCACAGGGAACATGCACTGGAGTGTTTCCAGTCCCTCTTAACATGAATTTGCATCTGCAGGGTGAAGGGGATGGAAGAGAAAGAAAGAGCGATAAAACCTAGCAGAATAAAAAGGAAAGGACGTTTAAAGCAGTGCAATTCAAAAGGCGGAGACAAATATTCCAGGCAATAGGCCTTTGACAGATTAAGAATTATCATTTTTGTTTCCATTGCAGAAGTGTCAAAAGCGAAGCTGATCCAGGCCTCAATGAATGGGCACACACATTCACTGTGCAGCAAGACACGGGGTAAAGGGAGAAAGGCAGGCTTGTGTTTTTATAGCGCCATTCATGACCTCTATCAAGACAATGTCTAGAAAGGAATGCACTAGCTTCACAACTACCTAATACTGCCGACAGACTTCTTGAAGCAAAAACATTGTTTTCTCCAGGCAAAATATGTTTCACCGAAGATCCTTCAACAAGCTGCTTTAGGAAAAGAGAGCTCCAATTATTCAAAGGTGGTAAACAAGCCACTTGGAATCTCAAACACATCTTTTAATCGTAGACAGTCAACAGCAGGAACTTGGCCAATTTTCCTCCGTCCCTTGATTCTATGGTACAGGCCATGTGTTGCAACCCAGCAAAGATTAACCAAGCCAACAGACCAGGGTCACATGCCTTTTTTTAAAAAAATTAATTCATGGAACGTGGACATCGCTGGCCAGTATTTATTGCCCATCTCTAATTGCCCTTGAGAAGGTGGTGGTGGTGAGCTTCTTCTTAAAGCGCTGCAGTTCATGTGGTGTGGGTATACCCACAGTGCTGTTAGGGAGGGAACCTGGGACTTACCTTTCTACATCATGCTGGGTGATCTATGTGAATTGGGGCAACATGTATACTGAGTTATAATTATGACATGGAGAAAATTTTAAGTGGAGTTCTGAATAGTTTAATTAATGAAAAAGTTACTTTGAATTTTTGTTAGGTTCCACCGAGTTTATTGGCTGCTGAACTACATAACCAACGAGAATAAAAAAGGAAAAGCGCAAATGTTAGAAATCTGTAATGACAATGCTGAAAATATACAGCAGACATTACAGCATTCATAGGAGAGATAATGGAGGTTAATGTTATGGAAGTAGATTCTTCTCAAAAGGTCTGTAATGTTAAACTACGATTTTACACATACTACACACCTGCTGTACATTTCCAGTGTTTTCGGGTTTCAAGTCATTATGAATGGACTCAATCAAGGCAATCTTTTAAAAGGATTGCACAGGCTCGCTATCTACCAAACCTCACACTATGCTGTCAACAGGCTTCTTAAAATAAAGAAACACTGAGGCTGTCAACTCGAAACAAAATACGTTCAGAAGACCTGACAAGAAAATAAACATCTTTTAGGAAAAAGAAACTCCACCGACTATTCCAAATGATCCATTAGAAAAACTCATTGGCAGCTTTCAGGTGCCCCTCATTTGGTCTGCTTCAATGTCTGTCCCCAGGCCCACAGCTCTCCAATTACCTGCAAGCAAAGAGAATGATGTTAAAGTAGAAACATACTCCACATTGCATTCCACATGCACTGGTGTGAAGTACAGCACATGACAGCAAATGCAGAATGTTTCTACACTGAATTGATATTGCTAAGAGTGGAGTTCAGAGATGAATGTCTCAACATGTCTAATTACTGCACAGCAACCAACAGAGCAAAGTGAATGCTGAGCTATGGAGCCTATAACAGTAGAGTACAATAGAGAGGAAGTAAGTCATGTTTAAACTGTACAGTGTATTGTGGAGACCCATCTTGAATTCTGTTCAGAGTAATGCAGGAAAGAGCCACAGGACTGATTCTCATTACCAGGGTACTTGAGGGAACAGAAAAGACTGGAGAAGTGTATTTGTTCCAACCTGGCAGAGATGACTGAGTGGTACGCTTGTATCAGCGAGTGATCACTGCTTCAAATATACTGGGACAGTAGGACAAGGGGCACAGTTCTTGTCTCATTGCACATGAAAGCTTGCTGGATTGGTTCCTGGAAATAAGAGATCTGTCCTATGAAGAGAGATTGTGTAGAATGAGCCTATATTCTCCAGAGTTTAGAAGAATGAGAGGTGATTTGATTGAAACACAAGATTCTTCAAGGGTTTGTCAGGATAGATGCTGAGAGGTTACTTCCACTGACGCCTATCAGTGATGGGACAGGAGGGAACTCTATGGGTGATACCTAGTGGTGAGTTAATTACCACAGATGTCATTTTGGTGATAAGCCAAATCGTCACCCTAATTCTCCTTAAGGAACTGATTGCTACTGAGATTAAAAAAAATACCAGCAGCTATCTGGAACCTTGCTCATGCCCATTGTGTGTGTTAGACTAGACAGTGAGCACTATGAGACTATCTGGCTGTATGGGAAGAGACATCACAATCAAAGTCCTATCCTGTCCTCATGTCCACACACATATGTATAAGAAGTGCGAACATAGGCTGCTTGTTCCCTTCCTGAACCCTAGTGTGCTTTGGCCCACTGCAGCATTCATACCATGACTAGCTAATACACAGGAGTCCATGGCTACGATCTGGAACTCACTTCAAATTTTCATTTAATTGCTTCAGGCACTCACTTTCAGGTCTTCAAATCGTAATGAGCTTTTTATAAAGTTTTGAAACTTCTGTTTCGTCTTCGGTAGGTGCTGCCCCTAGGAAGCAAGAATACACCAGCTGAGTGTTGCAGAAAGGAAAATTTTTTCACATTTTATTGAATGTCATAAGATTTGCACTAAAATATAATCGGAAGATATATATACTTTGTCAAAAAAAAAGCATGAAGTGCCAGACAGCACGTGGGCAAGAGAACATACGAGCATTCGAATTAGGAGGAGTAGACCACTCAAGCCCCTTGCGCCTGCTCCATCATTCAATATCATGGCTGATCTGATTGTAACCTGAACTCCACATTCTCTCCTACCCCCGATAACCTTTCAGTCCTTTGCTCAACAAGAATCTTTCCACCTCTGTCTTCAAAATATTCAGACTCTGCTTCTACCACAATTTGAAGAAGGGTGCTCCAAAGACTCATGATCCTCAGAAAAAATTTCTCCACATCTCTGTCTTAAATGAATGACTAATTTTTAACAATGACCTAGTTCTCGATTCTCTTACAACAGGAGACATCCTTCCCACGTCCACCGGGTCAAGACCTCCTGGGATGTTACATGTTTCAATGAAATCACCTCTTACTCTTCTAAATGCCAGCGAATACAAGCCCAGCCTGTCTAACCTTTCCTCATAAGGCAACTCCCCCATTCCAGGTATTAGTCTAGTAAATCTTCTCTGAACAGCTTCCAATGCATTTATATTTTTCCTTAAATAAGGAGAACAATACTGCACATAGTACTCCAGATGTGGTCTCACCAATTCCCTGTATAACTGAAGCATAATCTCCATACTTTCCTAATTATTTGCTGCACCTGCATACTCTTTGTGATTCATACATTAGGACACCCAGATCCCTCTGAATCTCAGAGCTCTGAAGACTCTCATCATTTAGATAATACGTTTTTTTATTCTTACTGTCAAAATGAGCAAGTTCATATTTTCCCACATCATGCTCCATTTGCCAGATCTTTGCCCCCTCACTTAATCTACCTATCTATATCCCTTTGCAGCCTCATGTCCTCTTCAGAATTTACTTTCCTACCTAACTTTATCTCTTCACCAAATTTAGCAGCCATAGGTTAAGTCCCTTCATCCAAGTCCACTTATATCAACTGCAAAAAGTTGAGGCCCCAGCACTGATCCAGTGGCACACCACTCGTCACATCTTGCCCAGAAAATGACCCATTTATGCCTAATCTGTTTCCTGTTAGCTAGCCAATCTTCTATCCATGCTAATATGTTACCACCTACGCCATGAGCTTTTATTTTCTGCAATATCCTTTGACGTGGCATCTTATCAAATGCCTTCTGGAAATCTAATCTTTATGCACGGGGGGAGGCAATAGCTGAGTGGTATTGTCGCTGGCCTAGTAATCCAGAGACCCAGGGTAATGCTCTGGGGACCCGGGTTCAAATCCCACCACAGTCAAATAATGACCATGAAACCATGTTGATTGTTGTAAAAATCCATTTGGTTCACTAATGCCCTTTAGGGAAGGAAATCTGTCATCCTTACCTGGTTTGGCCTACATGTGACTCCAAGTGCACAACAATGTGGGCACTCAGCCACCCAGTTGTATCAAACTGCTACAAAGTCACAAAAAAGAAATGAAACCAGACCTAGGCATCGGCATCGACCTAGACACTGGAAACAACAATGGAAAAGTCCTGCTAACGTGTGCCAAAATTGGGAGAGTTGTCTCACTGACCAGTCAATGACATAATCAGCACCTGACACGGTCTGTAAGATATGATTCCGTGACTATGTCCCAGACACCACCATCACCATCCCTGGCTATGTCCTGTCCACCAGCAGGGCAGACCCAGCAGAGGAGGCACCTCAGTGGTGTACAGTTGGGAGGGAGTCACCCTGGGAGTCCTCAGCATCGACTCCAGACCCCATGAAGTCTCATAGCATCAGGTCGGGCAAGAGCAAGGGAATCTACTGCTGATTACCATGTACCGCCCTTCCCTCACCACTGAGGGTGGCAAGGGCACAGAACGTACTGTGGGTGTGGGGACTTCAATGTCCATCACCAAGAGTGGCTCGGTAACACCACTACTGACCAAGCTGGCAGAGTCTTAAAGGACATAGCAGCCAGACTGGGTCTGCAGCAGGTGGTGAGGGAACCAGCAACAGGGAAATATATACTTGACCTCATCCTCACCAACCTGCCTGCCGCAGATGAATTTGTTCATAACAGTATCAGTAGAAGTGATAGTTGTGGAGATGAAATCCTCTCTCACATTGAGGATACCCTGCATGGTGTTGTTTGGCACCACCACCATGCTAAATGGGACAGATCTCACAACTCAAGAACGGGCATCCATGAGGCACCGTGGGCCATCAGCAGCAGCAGAATTGTACTCAAACACAATATGTAACCTCATGGCCCAGCAGATCCCCCACTCTACTGTTACCATCAAGCTGGGGGATCAGCCCTGGTTCAATGAAGAGTGCAGGAAGGCATGCCATAAGCAGTGCCAAGCATACCTAAAAATGAGGTGTCAACCTGGTGAAGCTATAACACCGGACTACTTGCGTACCAAACAAAATAAGCAACAAGCGATTGACAGAGCTAAGCGATCCACAACCAACAAATCAGCTCAAAGCTCTACAGTCCTACCACATGCAGTTGTGAATGGTGGTGGGCAATTAAACAACTCACTGGGTGAAGAGGCTCCACAAATATCCCCATCCTCAATGATGGAGGAGAGCAGCACATCAGTGCAAAACATAAGGCTGAAGCATTTGCTACAATCTTTAGCCAGAAGTGCCAAGTGGATGATCCATCTTGGCCTCCTCTAGAGGTCCCCAGCATCACAGATGCCAGTCTTCAGCCAATTTGATTCACTCCACATGATATCAAGAAACGGCTGAAGGCCCTGGATACTGCAAAAACCATGGGCCTGACAATATCCCAGCAACAGTACTGAAGACTAGAGCTCCAGAACTTGCCACAGCCCTAGCCAAGCTGTTCCAGTACAGCTACAACACTGGCATCTACCCAGCTATGTGGAAAATTGCCCACAAAAAGCAGTACAAATCCAACCTCACCAATTACTGCCCCATCAGTCCACTCTCAATCATCAGTAAAGTAATGGAAGGGGTCATCAACAGTGCCATCAAGCAGCACTTGCTTAGCAATAACCTGCTCACTTGATGCCCAGTTTGGGTTCCGCCAGGGCCACTCAGCTCCTGATCTCATTATAGCCTTGGTTCAAACATGGGCAAAAGAGCTGAACTCCAGAGCTGAAGAGAGAATGACTGCTCTTGACAACAAGGCTGCATTTGACCAAATGTGGCATCAAGGAACCCTAGCAAAACTGGAGTCAACGGGAATCAGGGGAAAAACTCTCCACTGGTTGGAGTCATACCTAGTGCAAAGGAAGATGGTTGTGGCTGTTGGAGGTCAGTCATCTCAGTTTCAGGACATCACTGCAGGAGTTCCTCCAAGTAGTGCCCTCAGCACAACCATCTTTAGCTGCTTTATCAATGACCTTCCTTCATCATAAGGTTCTGACAATATCCCAGCAATATCCCAGTGGGGATGTTTGCTGATGATTCCACAGTTTACTTTCGCGACTCCTCAGATACTGAAGCAGTCCATGTCCAAATGCAGCAAGACCTGGATAATATCCAGCTTGGGCTAATAAGTGCTAAGTAACATTCGCACCACACAAGTGTCAGGCAATCATCATCTCCAACAAGAGAGAATCCAACCATCAACCCCTTGACATTCAATGGCATTACCATCACTGGATCCCCCACTATCAATATCCCGAGGGTTACCATTGATCATAAACTGAACTGGACTAGCCATATAAATACTGTGGCTACAAGGGCACGTCAGAGGCTAGGCATCGTGCAACGAGTAACTCACCTCCTGACTCCCCAAAACCTGTCCACCATCTACAAGGCACAAGTCAGGAGTGTGATGGAATACTCCCCACGTGCTTGGACCAGTGCAGCTCCCACAAAACTCAAGAAACTCGACACCATCCAGAGCAAAGCAGCCCGTTTGATTGTTTATGGATGTGGTGCCATTCACACTCTCCACCACCAACACAGAGCATATACCATCTACAAATTGCACTGCAGGAATTCACTAATGCTCCTTGGATAGCACCTACCAAACCCACGACCACTACCATCTAGAAGGACAAGGGCAGCTGATCGATCCACTCCAATCCACTTACCATCCTGACTTGGAAATATATCGTTATTTCTTCACTGTCGCTGGGTCAAAATCCTGGAACTCCCTCCCTAAAAGACTGTGGGTGTATCTACACCACTTGGGCTGCAGCAGTTCAAGAAGGCAGCTCATCACCACCTTCAAGGGCAACTTAGGGATGGGCAATAAGTGCTGGCCCAGCCAGCGAAGCCCACATCCCGTGAATGACTAAATGTTAAACAACATGTTACTTCTTCAAAGAATTCCAATAAATTGATTAAACATGATTTCCCTCTCACAAAACCATCTTGACTCTGCTTATCTTTAATTTATCTAAATGCCCTGGTATAACATCTTTAATAATAGCTTCTAGCGTTTTCGTATGACAGATGTTAAGCTAACTGGATTGTAGTTTCCTGCTTTCTGTCTCTCTCCCTTTTTGAATAAAGGAGTTACATTGCCTATTTTCCAATCTAATGGATCCTTCCCTGAATCTAGGGATTTTTGGAAAATTAAAACCAACGCATCAACTATCTTACTGGACACTTCACCCTAGGATGAAGTCCATCAGGACCCAGGGATCTGTCAGCCTGCAACTCCAACAATTTGCTCAGTACCACTTCCCTAGTGACTGTAATTTTGAGTTCCCCCTCCCTCACAGCATCAAGAAGAACGCCAGGGAATACACAGGTGGGAGAGCATCGGGTGGGTGGGGGGGGGGGGGGTGTACAAGTGGGAGAAGGTTGGGGGAGCACATAAGCGGGAGAGTGCCAAAGCAAACCTGAGAAAGGAAGAGCAAAAGAAAAAGCAAAAGAGAAATGGTGGTGAGGGGGTGGGGGTGAGGTTGAGGTTGGCAGAGGAGAAGGATGTGTGTATACATCTCTTTTGACTATCACAGGATGACCAAGGACAGCAAAACAAAACTCTCTCATTGTCAATGTTAACATATCAAACACCAAAAAGTTCAGCAATGAAAGGAAATATAAATCCTGCTATCAATCATTAATGTTATAGAAAATTAAAACAGAAAATGTTGGAAATTTTCAGCAGGCCTGCCGCATATGTGAAGAGATAAACGGTTAACATTTCAGGTCTTTCCAGCATTTTTTGCTGTGATTTCAGATTTCCAGCATCCACAGTATTTGCTTTTGGATGAATGTTACAGATTCCCACAAAACAAAATAAAATAAATGAATAACAGGTCTGAATAAAACAGCTGATTACCTTTTCAACCATGGTCTTCAGTTTGGTTTTTATTTCATCGACAGTGGGTGCAACTTTGGCAGGTTTCTGTAGTTTTGATTTGTCATCTTGATTTCTGTTTTTATCTGGAGTCTGCCAAAGGAAGAGATAAATGGCATTGATTTACTTCACATAGTAATAAATAAGCAACCGTTCATCACTGTACCCCATGAACCATAACTCTATCAGCTACCCGGTTCTCTAGATGCATAGAAAATATATCATTCAGAATGTGCCAAATTTGTAGCCTGCCACAATAAAACAACAAATCACAACCAAGCAATCATAAGTCCCAGCAACGATTGACCTCTACTTGTCCTCAGAATATGACTATTTAAAGCTCTTCCCCACTTTTTGTGGCCTTAAAAAGACCGGCTTGGTTATCAGAAAGCTTTCCTCAAAGCAGTCTCCTATATTTCTCAGGATCATGCAACAGAGAAGATGGCCATTCAGGCCATCGTGAATGAACATAAGAAATAAATACTGGAATAGGCTATTAGATTTACAATAATGGGATGAGGGACTTCAATTATATGGATAAATTTGCAGAAGCTGAGGTTGTTCTCCTTCGAGAAGATTGAAAGGAGATTTGATAGCAGTGTTCAAAATCATGATGAGTCCAGATGGAGTAAATAGAGAGAAAAGACCGTTCCTATTGGCAGAAGGATTGAGAACCAGAGGACACTGATTTAAGGTGAATGGCAAAAGGAACTAAAGGCGATTCGAGGAAAAACTTTTTAACACAGCAAGTAGTGGAATTCCCTGCCTGAGCACGTGATGAAGCTGGTTTTCCGTGGGAATTAGATAATTATCTGCAGAGAAAAATGTGCAACAGGAAAAGGGCAGGGGAGTGGGACTAGCTAAGTTGCTCTTGGAAAAGCTGGCACAGATTTTTTTTTTATTCATTCATAGGATGTGGGCATCGCTGGCTAGGCCAGCATTTATTGCCAATCCCTAATTACCCTTGAGAAGGTGGTGGTGAGCTGCCTTCTTGAACCACTGCAGTCCATGTGGTGTAGGCACACCCACAGTGCTGTTAGGGAGGGAATTCTAGGATTTTGACCCAGCGACAGTGAAGGAACGGTGATATATTTCCAAGTCAGGATACGGGCCAAATGGCCTCCTTCTGCTCCTTCTGTGTTGTAACCATCCTACGATTATATGATTTGGCCCCTCTAGCCTAGTCTGCCATTCAACAAGATCACAACAGATCTTCTACCTCAACACCTTACTGCACTATCCCTTAGTTCAGTTTGTACCTAAAAATCTATCTATCCACAGCTTTCAAGGGTAGAGAATGCTATACTTCACAACTCTCTGAGTGAAGAAAATCCTCCTAGTCTCAGTCCTAAATGGCCTACCTCTCATTCTGAAGCTATGATCCCATGTTCTAGCTTTTCCGGCCAGGGAATTCCTCCTTCAGTCATTCTTCATTCGCCCTTTTATTGCCTTTGGAACATAGGGAGTTGAGTAGATATTTCTTTCTCTCCAGTGATCCCCCGAGTTGAAATAAAGAATCAAAATTCCTTCTCCTACTCTATTTCGGCCTTTTTTTTAAGCATCTCAAGATTTTGGTGCTCTTCCTAGTACAATCTAAACCAAACCTCAACCTTAGTATCAATAAACTCTAACATATTCTCTGTTCTTTTCAACCTTGATGGTGCCTTGCACCACTGCTCTCTAGCCCTTCATCTAGGTTTCTCAATAATAATTTATTGAAAGAAACACATTACTTTTGGAGTTTAGAAGCTAGTCTGCAATTCACTGTGGCTTGTATTATACCTGACCCAACAAAAACTCTCGTCACTGGATGCAAGGGGACAAAAGGCATTCCATTCCCTAATATGGTCATCACTCACCTGAACAAGTAAATTAATGATGCTTTCCCTTTTAAAAAAAAACTAAGTAATTGAGAGCCTTGAGAATTAACAACAAAAAAAATTCCAGTTGTAAATGAATGCATCACATCAATGTCTTCTTACATCAGTCAGATCAAAGGCAATGTTATTATAGGATACAGAAACCACATTCAAATCCCTTGGAAGCTGGCTTATGGCCAGAACGGTAGATTTTGATTCTTCAAAGAACTGTGACATGGACCCGCTACATGACCAACAGAAATAGATTTTTTTTTGGCTTTTCCACAGAGGTTCAAGCTCATTGCAATGTTTCCTGCCTTTGTCTCTCCGGGATTCCTTTGCATGGCAGAAGATCTGTCGAAGGCCAAGGCATTTTCGTTGAAAATCTGCAGGCCACTATCCCAGAATTCCAGCTGTTATGCCAGAATTGTGCCTACTCCCATCATCCAGCACTGAGTGCGAGAGATAAATGCTTGCCTGCATAGTCATAACCTGTGGGGAACAGGGGGGGCAGAGGAGCAGGCACCTGTTAGCCCTATATGGAAACTTTGGCGCCAGGCCACAAGCTGATTGACGAGGATGGTTGTCAATTGCTTTCCCTCCCATCAGTGCCAGCCATGTTGTAACAGGACCAATCCACTGAATTAAAAACTTAACCAGTCTTCAAAATTCAAAACCGACTGCTTTGTTTTGATGTAGGACCCACTTTCACTCTTCTAAAGGCTTATAGTTACATGATGTACCAGCCTTTAGCATTAGGCCATTCTTAAGGCCATGGGAAGCATGAAGACCCAGCCCTTTCTGAAAGTAGCTTCAAAAGGAGTGCACAGAGATCCCGCTTTTTACAAGGCTGAATGGAAATTCTGAACCAAGGTCTTCGGGTTCTGGCCAAAACCAGGACCTCAACCAAACCATTCCTGCTAAAGCTACAGCCAGAGTCAAAGAGAATGGTTAAAAAAAAAGTAACCCCATTTAGCAAAGGGGGAGGGTCACAGGTTCAGCGCATGAATAACTCAAAATTAAGTTCTGTTGAAGAGTCATGCGGACTCGAAACGTTAACTATGCTCCCTTCCACAGATGTTGCCAGACCTGCTGAGTTTTTCCAGGTATTTTTGTTTTTGAACTCAAAATTCCAGTCAGTCTTAGTCTTGCCTCATAGATGTGCTGCCTAAGAGCCAAACTCAACACTCAAAGTTAGGTCAGATTCAAGAAATGATGCATACAGCGGGGTTGTGCTTGCCAATTCACATGGGAGGGGAAAAAAAACACGTTCTGACTTATGTCAGATTCCAAAACAAAGTGTGCACACACTTCTCTCTTTGATATCTCATTTCCTCTAAGGTGCACTGTTATTTTTTCCAAAAAAAAATTATAATGCAACAGTTAACACTCAATTCACAGGCTGATGCTTCTCCTGTTCCATGTCATGTGGTAGTAAAGACATGAGGCTATGCTGTGACCACTGATAATTGCAAGTTAACAGAAACCCTAGACAATGAGGGTAAAAATATATGAAAGAGAAGGGAGGGCAGAAAGAAACGAAAATCAGTTCACTTGGTTGGAATTCTTCTTTAAAAATTCATTCATGGGATGCGGCTTTCACTGGCATGGCCAGCATTTATTACTTGTTCCTTATTTTTGAGAAGTTGGTGGTGAGCCACCTTGAACACAGCTGAAAAGCTTGCTAGGCCATTTCCGAGGGCAGTTAGGGATCAACTATGTTGCTGTACATTTAGAATCACATACAGGCCAGACTGGGTAAAGACAAAACGTTTTCTTCCCCAAGGGTAAAACAGTTGGGTTTTTACGACAATCGGGTAGTTTCGTGGTCACCATTACCGATACTAGCTTTTTAATTCCAAATTTATTTATTCAAGTGAATTTAAGTTCCTCAGCTGCTGGAGCGGGATTTTAACCTATATCCCCAGGTTGTTAGTCCAGGCCATGAATTACTAAAACAAAAACAGAAAGTGCTGGAAATACTCAGCAGGTCTGGCAGCATCTGTGGAGGGGGAAACAGTTAATGTTTTGAGTCAAGTATGACTCTTAATTGAATTCAGAATAGTTCTAAAAAAGTCATACTTGACTCGAAAAGTTAACTCTGCTTCACTCTCCACAGATGATGGCAGGCAGTATTTCCAGCACTGTTTTTATTTCAGATTTCCAGCACCCACAGTATTTTGCTTTCATTCCCCTGAATTGCTAGCACAGTTACATAATGTACCCTGATTAGTGTCCTTTAAATACATTTGATTTGCCTGAGCATGGTAATGATTCCCACTTTTACTCCCAAACAGCCAAGGTTATCTAAAGCCTTGACGTAATAGCCCTCTGACGCGCACTGTTTGGGCTACTTGAGTGAGAAGGGGACTCCAAGAGAAAATTAGAGAGAGAAGTTAATAAAAATAAGGAATTGTGGCTCCTTGAAACAGTGTTGCCTACTTCACCATTTGAACACAAAATCATCCCAAATTCATTTGATAACCTATACAAGCCTTTTCAGTTTTTCATGATATTCTATGCATTAAAAAAACCTTTCCTTCCTCATTCTTCGCTACCTGCCATTCTGCCTTTGACACAGTTGACCACACCATCCTCCCCCAATGCCTCTCCACTGTCATTCAGCCGGGTGGGCCTGTTCTCATCTGGTTCCATTCGTATCTATCTAATCTTAGCCAGAGAATCACATACAATGGCTTCTCTTCCTACTTCCTCACCATGACATCTGTTGTCCCCAAGGATCAATCCTTGGCCCCTCCTATTTCTCACCTCTATGCCAGAGGGCTGTGGAAGCTCAGTCATTGAGCATATTCAAGGCAGAGATTGATAGATTTCTGGATACTAATGACTGGATAATACTGGATACTAAGGGAATATGAGGATAGTGGGAAAAATGGCTTAAGAGGTAGATGATCAACCACGACCTGTTTGAATGGCAGAGCAGGCTCGAAGGGCCAAACTCCTGCTTCTATTTCCTATATTCCTACCTGCGTTCTAACACTCAGCAAAATCACCCGAAGGCACAGTGTTAGTTTTCAAATTTAGCTCGACGACACCCAGCTTGACTGTTGCTAAATTATCAGACTGCTTATCTGACATCCAGTACTGGATGAACAGAAATTTCCTCCAATTAAATATTGGGAAGACTGATGTCATTGTTTTCAGTCCCTGCTCCAATCTACATTCCCTGGCTATTGACTCCATCCCTCTCCCTGACAACAGTCTGGGATTAAACTATTCTGCTCACAACCTTCATGTCACATTTGATCCAGAGATGAACTTCTGACTTCATATTCGTGCCATCATCAAAACAGTTTATTTCCACCTCAATGACATAACTGATTTCGCCTTCCTCAGATCATCTGCTGCTAAACCCTCATTTCTGCCTTTGTTACTCTAGACTCAACTATTCCAATGCACTCCTAGCTGGTCTCCCACATCCTACCCTCCATAAACTTGAGGTCATTCAAAACTTTCTACCCAGGTCTTAACTCTCAGCAAGCCCCATCACCTCTGCACTCGCCGATCTACATTTTCCGCCAGTCATGTAACATCTTGATTTTCAAATTCTCATCCTTGTTTTCAAACCCCTCCATGGCCTCACCCCTCCCTATCTATCTCTAATCTATTCCAGCCCCACAATCTTCCAAGATATCAGTGCTCCTCTAATCTGGCTTGCATATCCCCAATTTGAATTGTCCCACTATTGCTGGTTGTGCCTTCAGTTGCCTATGTACACCCCAAGCTCTTGAAAACCCTCTCTAGCTGACTTTTCTCCTTTAAGACATTCCTTAAGACTCTGACCAAATTTTTAGCCATGTGACCTAATTACATGGCTTGGTATCATATTTTGTTTTTTTATGCACCTATGAAGCACCTTGAGATGTTTCATTACATTCAAGATGTTATGCAAGTGTTCTTATGATGAAAACTGATTATGTGGTCAATATGGTATTGCTGTTTGTTGGAGCTTGCTGTGGTTTTTTTATTCGTTCGTGGGATGTGGGCATCGCTGGTTAGGCCAGCATTTATTGCCCATCCCTAATTGCCCTTGTTCAGAGGGCAGTTAAGAGTCAACCACATTGCTTTGGGTCTGGAGTCACATGTAGGCCAGACCAGGTACAGACAGCAGATTCCCTTCCCTAAAGGACATGAGTGAACCAGGTGGGTTTTTACAACAATCGGCAATGGTCATCATCAGACTTTTAATTCCAGATTTTTATAGAATTTAAATTTCACCATCTGCCACGGTAAGATTCAAACCTGGGTCCCCAGAGCATTACCCCTGGGTCTCTGGATTACTAGGCCAGCGACAATTACCACTAAACCATCACTTTCCTGATGGCATAGTGGTAGTGTCAATTATGCAAATTGGCTACCGCTTTACATTACAATAAAGTCCTTCATTGGCTGCAAAATGATTTGGGGCTTTTTGCAGAAGTGAAAGCTGCTCTATAAATAAAAGTTCAGGAGGGCAAAAGAGCAAAAAGGAATTAGTAAGAAAACAGTTGCTACCTTTTTATGTTTTTACATTGGAGAAATGGCACACTCCAAACTTGAGCTGCAGAAAATTTTGCACCGTAATATGGCCTATTATATATTGCGATTGTGTGCTGGCTTGGCCACAGTTTCTGAAACTCCACATACTATTACAGTGGCTCTGAAAGGCAATCTTCCGCCCCCCCTGTAGCAAGACTAACCAGGCAGTCACGCTCTGATTAGTACATAGTTATTAAGGTAAGAGACATCTGAACACTGTGGTTTGGGAACTAAAAGAAGCATTATTCCGCAATTTGTCTCGCATAATCATGCCAAACTTAATTACATGATGCTAAAGGCTGGAATTCATTTCATGTGGTAAAAGGCTAAATACTGTGATGTAAGCCCATGTAAGTAGTAATTCAATACAGTTGATTCCTGTTCAGCGAATAACCCCTGCTTGCCATGAAATATTTCTCTTCTGCGAGAAACAAAATAGCTGACTTAACAAGGGATTTAAAAACTATAACACAAACTTGCGTGTATTGTAAAAACATGATGTCTTCTCTGCTAATCTGTTTTAACTGCAATAAAAAAGGTTCTATAAATAAATAACTGGGAATACACCAAGGCCAGCAAAGAGGGATGACAGAT
The DNA here is from genome assembly GCF_017639515.1 of Carcharodon carcharias. Lineage (NCBI taxonomy): Eukaryota > Metazoa > Chordata > Chondrichthyes > Lamniformes > Lamnidae > Carcharodon > Carcharodon carcharias. Next base: position 251,965,393 of record NC_054467.1, on the reverse strand, counting down.
GCTGCATCTAAGTGGAAGATGAAATGCATGAATAGGCAGCCTTTAATGAACTAGTGTCTGAAACAGTTCTATAACCCGCTGAATCTGCCGAATTGACTTAGGGTGAATTTGGCAACAGTGCATGTACAAGACGGAAGTCGCATTGCCGAAAATACTGTGTATGCGCAGTCAATGCAAGGTCGCATTTATGGCTCTGCTCATCCATCAGGAGCCTACCTCCCAGGTTGCAGAGTTGGGGGCCCATAAAGACTAGCAAATGGCATCGCTGGTCTATGGCGGATGGGGGGGCGGGGGGCGGGTTGTTGATGGGTCAATCTTCTAAGGTAAGACCTACGATAATAGACCTGATAACCAGTTTTGCAAGTTAAAAAAATTCTTACCTTTTTAAACTAGATTTTGCTGCATTAGAAGGATCCTGTGGAGCAGTAGGGTTTTACAGGGTAGCCTTTCATATTTGAGTTTATTTTGCCTATATTTGGTTTCATTATTCTTGGTTGCTGATGCCAGTTACAATACATCAAATAGTATTTCACAAGGCACCTGTTACCTTGCTGGAATTCTCAACTGAGTGTGTTACATTTATGCGCTGCATAACGTTGAGAACTGTCATTCACTAATGTATTTAGGAAGCACTATACCTGTTCGCCCAGATTTGACCCCAATTGCATACTACATGATAGGCCCTGAAGGGCCCCGAATGTCACTCAATACCAGGCAACCATAAAATGAGCAATAAATCAGGCCTTGCCAGTATCACCTACATCCCAAGAGCAAACATAAAAAAAGGAAGAAATTAGTGCCTTGAGGATATCAGGAGGAATAAAGCTGACAGAAAGAACACCTGAGGAAAAATAAATTCCAGATATTCATAATAGTAACGATGATCTAGTTAAAAATGGTTTCTGAATAGAGTTTAGTGGAATATATTTCAGGGGACACTTATGAGCATTACATTTTTGAGGGTTTCGAGTACTTGGGATTTTGCAAACCATAAAGGTTTTAGCATACCTAATCCTCAGTCTTTTCTAAGCCCCTTATAGTCTGGGATCATTTAAATCTTTTCACCTACCTCGATATCCACCTACTGAGTCAGAGGATTATAGATTCAGGCTCCAATCCAACAGCACACTTTCTTAGCTGATATTGTAATGCTGTGCTAATGGAGTGAAAAGGGGTTCTTCTGAAGCCCTGGGCAATTACTCTCCCTTAACCACAAAGAAGTAATTATCTGCTCATTCATCTCACTGATACTTGTGGGCTCTTACTGTGCGCATCTGGGTTTCAACATCTGCCTACATCACAGGAAATAATTTACTGACTGTATAGTGAATTTTTGGAAGGATGCGATGAGGCACACTGACCATTTCATGCTATAAATATGACTGCCTGGCACCCAGGTCTTTTGATCTGAAAGGGTGGAATCAGACCTATTTCGGAGTAACCTCATTTGTCAAAAGTGATTTGATTAGTCAATCACATGGCTTGACTTTATATCCCTGCAGCGGATGTTGTAACATTACACACCTCAGCTAGGTGTGATGCAGACAAGATTGAGAGATTGTTGACCTCAATGCCACACCTGTTTGCCACTGAAATGCACAATATTAAGATAATGGTCCACCTTGCTTATGAATCAGATTGTGATGTAATCTGTTCAATTTCTCAATAACTTGTTGCAATTTGTTTCTTGAACACAGGAAAGCTTATTGGGATGCTGACAATCAGTGCCTCCATGAACTTGGAGGTCTCTTCTTACATCCACTCTTTGGCTTGCATCCCATGAAAGTGAAGATCCTGTGAAAGAAGTGGCTGTACACAATATGAGACAGAGCAAACTATATTGCTGCACTCTATGTTATGTTCATTTAAAACATCATTTTAAGGTGTCATGGCTTTAAATAACTAAAGGCATCACAAGCATCAATGTACAAATTCTAACTGCTCGAAAGGAATCTTGCATCCATTATCAGAAAATCAACTGCAGCTGACAACATAAGAGTCTGCACTCCATAATGATCAATATCACCTCCCCTTGCATGGAGCTGGCCAATTTAAGCCACACAATCTTGAAACTGTTGGTGGAATCCCAAACTTACTAAAAAAACAATTTCAATCTTTACTGGACTACAGTCTTGTGCAGAAGGTGCAACAACACTCTGACAAAGACATTGTGGGTGCAAATTTGCAGCTGTAGCCCAGAACTTACTTCTGCTTGAATCCTTCTGCTAAATATCAATTACTGCCTAAAAGACTCTGAAATCTTAATATGAAACTGTGCAGCCTTGATGTCCATGGTCACCTTGGGCACACCACATTAATGTTCCTTGGAAGCGTTACCATCCATTGCCATAATTGTCTCCTGTTACCTGAAGAGGAATGACTTAGCATTTCATACAAACCCTGCAAGACTGAGCATGAATGAGGTGATGGACTTAGAATACCAATAGGCCAGGCTTTCTCTGCATTTATAGGACCTGCAAGCCGCAAGCTTTGTTGACCAAACTTGCCCACCTGCTGAACCTGCTCCTTCCACAAACTTCATAATCAACCTCAATAGGGAGTGAAACATCAATATGCGTCAACTGATTGCTCTTGCATACCTGGTTAAGAGACAGGGAGGAAATAAACAGTGTAAATTACCATTATAGTTTTCTTTGTTTAAAGTGTGAATATTGACTTTATTCCCTGCCCATGAATGCCAGGTGGGCAAGATAGCACAGGATGGCTACTGCTGAAGGAGCTGCACCCTAAACCAAGGTCAGACCCTTCATTAGAGAAAAGTATGTGGAACAAAGAAAGGTTTAAGTGCTTTAAATAATTTCTTGTGCTCTGGCATCTCACAGGTATGGTATAATCAGTGCCATGAGTCAATTGGTGAGCAAGAACAATCCATGTGATTCTGTGTGCTCCACAGCATTTCAAGGCTTTCCCCATTGGCCTCTGAATAGGGTCAGTAACAGTTTCTGATGATAAAAAGGAACCTAACCAATTACAGCCACTTTACATAGTATTACATAGAAAAAAAACAGGCCATTTGTCCCAGAGTTTATACTCCACGAGTCTCCTATTTGGTCTACTGCATCTCAGCCTTTCAGCATATCTTTCTATTCCCTTTTTTCTCATGGACTTGTCTAGTTCTCTTTTGAAAGCATCTAAGCTATTTGCTTCAACATTTTCCTATGGTAGCGAGGTCCACATTCTAACTGTTGAGTAAAGATATTTCTCCTTGTTTATCTGCTAGATTTATTAAATATCTTGGTTATTTATGGTGCCTAGTGTTGGACTCTGCCACACAAATGCAAGCATTTTCTCAGCATCTACCTTGTCCAACCCATTCATTATTTTAAAGACTTCTATCAGGTCTCCTCAAAGTCTTTTCTAAAGAAAAAGTTCCAACCTATTCAATCTCCTGATCCACTGCAGTCTCTCAGTTCTGATACCATTCTTGGAAATCTTTGTGCAGAGATTCAAGACAAACTGTTCACAATAAAATCTTTGGTTGAACTTGGAGTAGGTCTGTATTGTAAAAATAGATGATAGAAATGAATAGGTGTCAAAAGGGAAGAGTGAGAGGGACAGCTTCCTAAACTAATTAAATCAGAGCATCCAAAAAATCTTGTTTCAATTAGCTTGTCAATGCCGGCTAGATTGAAGATTAGGATTTAAAAAAAAAAATCTACGGAGATTTCCAGAAAAGAAAATCAAATGTGAGAAATAAATTGCTCCTGCAAAGTGAATACTATTGATAACGGAAGGGAAAAAAAGTGTCTTAATATGAGACCATTACAGTGAATTACAGCTATAGGAGAAATCAGAACAATGGGACATAATCTTCTAACTAGAGATAGGCCATTCAGTGAGGTGATGCCAGAAAGCACTTTTTCCACACAGGGCAGTGGAAATCAGGAACTCTCATCCAAAAACCTGCCGAGACTGGAGGTCAATTGAAATTTTCCAAACTGAGATCAATGGATTTTTCTGAAGAGTTATACTTGACTTATCATTTCCTTATTTTATCATATTGCTGGTAACTAGGGGGAGGTTGATAGCATAATCATAGGTAAGACTTGTTTTTTATGGTTAAGATCTGGAATAAACTGCCTGATAGTGTGGTGGAAGCAGATTCAACTGTGGCTTTCAAAAGGCAACTGGATAATTATCTGAAGGGGAAACAAAATTGCAGAGTTACAGGGAAAAGGCTGGGAATATGACCAGCTGAGCTGCTCTTGTAGAGAGCTGGCATGAAACAAAGGACTGAATGGCTCCTCTGCTGTAACCATTCTATGAAATATTAATAAATGATAAAAACAAAAAAACTGCGGATGCTGGAAATCCAAAACAAAAACAGAATTACCTGGAAAAACTCAGCAGGTCTGGCAGCATCGGCGGAGAAGAAAAGAGTTGACGTTTCGAGTCCTCATGACCCTTCGACAGTTCTGTCGAAGGGTCATGAGGACTCGAAACGTCAACTCTTTTCTTCTCCGCCGATGCTGCCAGACCTGCTGAGTTTTTCCAGGTAATTCTGTTTTTGCTATGAAATATTAACTCTGTTTCTCTCTCCACAGATGCTGCCAGACCTGCTGAGTATTTCCAGCACTTTGTTTTTATTTCAATGGATTTTTGTTAGACAAAGGTATTAAGTGTTATGGAGCCAGGGAAGGTAGATGGAGTTTGAGATTCAGATCAGCCCTGGTCTAATTGAAAGGCAGAAAGGGGTCAAAGGGCTGAACGATTCTCTCCTGTACTTACATATTTATCATGATCCTTATCTGTTAAAATGACAATGCCCTAATTCCCACCTTTTCCTCTACTATACAAGGAGGATGAACAAATGAAGAGTCTAGGACACATCACTACAAGCTGAAAGAAAATGACACATTTAAATAGAATCTCATCGCATCTCCTAAATCTTCATTTTTCCTACATTACGACTGTGACTACATTTCAAAAGTGCTTCACTGATTGTAAAGTGCTTCAGGATGTCCAAAGGCCAAACAAGACACTATATACTGATATAATACACACCAAATAATACACACACACATATATATATTATATATATATTATCTATCACACACACAAATAAATAATACACACAAATATGTAAAGTATATAAAGATTTTTTCCTCAAAAGTCTCAACCGTACAACAAAGTGCAATAATGGCTGTATGTATAAGCTTAGTGACAAGAGGCAGAGAAAGAAAAATAAAATCTTTTGTCAATTTCTGCAGCAGCAAAAACAAAAATCAGAAGGTCTTTCATCTGCATCACATCGCAATGATCAGTCATTTCTTTGGTTGACTACACAAATTCGCAACACTGCAGGTTTGCCATTTCAAAGTATCTATTTTCTATAAATTCAGGTGTTCTTCAAATGTGGTATGGAATCATGCTTTGAGTAGGAACTTGGCACGGGGGGAGGGTTATGGGAAGGAGGCAGAGTAGGGTGAACCTGCAAAGGACGGATTTCTAAGGACGGAACTGCAGACAGAGACGGCGCTTGTGATTTGCAGTCGGAAGCAGATGTTTGCTGATTACGGGGGTATACTTTTAGATAATAACAGGACAGCTTGTGTACTGTGAGACATTCTACTACTCTAAGAACAGCAGATTCCCATTCCAAGTGCTTTGAAAAAAATCTTTTATTTAAAAGCTGCTGGCTGTTGGACAAGGCAGAATCTTTGTTCAAAAAAGAACAGTCACGCAAATTAAAGGTAAAGTTACTTATATTTATACATAAGCTGAGGTTAAACCCTCCCAAAGTTCTCACACAGTTTCATTTCTTTTGGAGTACAGGAAGCACATGCAACAATCAATCTGCACCAGCAACATCCTGTAAATAGATGTCAATATTCTTCTTTTAAATGTTTAAGGAAAGGACTTATAACTGCATTTAAGCAGCACCTTTCATGACCTTGAGGCATCCCAAAGCACTTTAGAACCAATGATATACTTTCTGAAGTATAGTCAGGGTTGTAATGTAGGATAAGTGACAGCCAATTTGAACACAGGAAGCTCCCACAATTGGCAATGGGATAACAGTTTAAATAGGGACATTGTCATTATGGTACAGAAGGCATCCTTCAGTCCATGCCAGATCTCAGTAGAGCAATCTATTCAGTCCAATTACCTCACTCTATCCTCAAAGTCCTACAAGTTTATTTCCCTCAAATGCCCATTCAATTTCTTTTCAAATAATTTTAAAATGTTACATGAATTTTAACTAGATGCAACAAATCCTTAAATGCAACTTAAATCATTGGTTAGAATTATGTAGCAAATGATTAGCAGAAAATCACACTTGCACCAGTATGATTTAACAGACACAATATCCTTCTCGTGTGCTGCCAGCATTTAATTCAAATCCGCAGTGAGCAACCTGCAATTACCATCTTACTTTTTCCTAGCATTATAAAGCTACAAATCCTGTAGCCCTGGTTTGGAAGAACAAAATCTATCCTGTACTAACTTTGGCATTTTTTTTTAATACCTGTTTACCACAGTTAAAGTGGGCAAAGTATAAAACATTTGCATGCCTATCATCACACTTTACTGAAACCTAAGTGTCCACAGTAACTTTGGGTAGGTCAGGCACGATTCGGTGGATTCAGAAGATGTGTAAACATCCAAGTGGGATTAGGGATGCTGAAGGAAAGCAGATAAAATAACCATGAAGAATGCAAGGTGAAAAGGGAGGAAACTTGATTGGTTTTGTTTTTCAGCTCAACTAAGTATGGAAAGGCAGGCAGGGAGTGTGTCAGGTAGACACTGTCTCTTACTGCTTTAAGACTAGTTGTAAGGGCACAGATAGCGCTCTTACTCAAGGAATATACAAATTGGCAATATTCAACCCAGTAGGGAATCACATTCAAGCCTGATCCTCTCATCGCCTATGCTCTTCACTCTTCCCTCACACAATGGATGGAGATCAAAAGCAGGAAGCTTGGCTGATTTGTTTTTCTTTTTCATCTTCCTTATTTCAGGGGCACAAAAGGTCAAGTGAATTGTTTAGCACCCTGTGGTTGTGAAGATGAACCAACTCAGCACAGTGAACCTGGTGGGGCTCATCTGATTAAATAAGCTACATACCCTCATTTTTGTATCATTTAGGAGATAGAGTAAAGTGATAAAAATCCCCAAAGAGGTAGGTGCCTGTGAACTTTCACTAGTCATTGCTCTTCAATGTAGTTTAACGTGCTTATCATAGCCTTCTGATATCTGCGACCAAGCCCATTTTTAACACAGCTGGCTAATCTGTCATTAATTCCTTGCACCTTTACCTTGTTTAGATGCCTCAGGCAGGAACCTTTCCAAGTGTCTTCTGAAAATTCAGGTTTAATTACAGCCCTGACCTCTCCTCAAACTGGTGAATAACAGTTCTACCTGAATAAATCAGACCCAGTAGGCCGTCAAGTTTAGTGAGCTGCAATCACTTGCACTCTTCCAGACGGTCTGATCTCTGGGGTTAGAAATTGCTGGATGGAGCATAATCCATTTCTTAGTTCATCCTTTCTTAGTGCTTTCCAGGAGACATGACGACTTTCCTTTAAATGCTCCCTTATCACCCAGCTCAGAAACGTCTTAAAGCAATTCACAAAGGAATTAACTTTTATTAACCATTGTTATGTAGGCCAGTGCAACAAATCATGTTGCAAATTTTAAAATATATATTCATTCATGGGATGTGGGGATTGCTGGCTAGGCCAGCATTTATTGTCCATCCCTAATTGCTTTTGAGAAAGTGGTGGTGAGCTGCCTTCTTGAACCACTGCAGTCCATGCGGTGTACATACACCCAGAGTGCTATTAGGGAGGGAATTCCAGGATTTTGACCCAATGCCGGTGAAGGAATGGTGATATATTTCCAAGTCAGAATGGTGAGTGGCTTGGGGGAGAACTTCCAGGTGGTGGCGTTCCCATGTGTCTGCCGCCCTTGCCCTTCTAGATGGTAATGATCGTGGGTTTAGATGGTGCTTCCTCTGGAGCCTTGGTGAGTTCCTGCAGTGCATCTTGTAAATGCTACACATTGGTGCCACTGTGCTTTTGTGATGGAGGGACTGAATGTTTGTGGATGGGGTGCCAATCAAGCTGGCTTTGTCCTGGATGGTGTCAAGCTTCTTGAGTATTGTTGAAGCTGCACTCTTCAAGACAAGTGGAGAGTATTCCACCACACTCCTGACTTGTGCCTTGTAGATGGTAGACAGGCTTTGCGGAGTCAGGTGGTGAGTTACTAATCGCAGGATTCCTAGCCTCTGACCTGCTGTTGTAGCCACAGTATTTATATGGCTAGTCCAGTTCAGTTTCAATAGTCCAGGTTAATAGTAACCCCGAGGAGTCGTGAATGGGGAACATTGTTCATTGATGATTGGACATCCCCACTTCTGACCTTGTGAAGGAAGGAAGGTCATTGATGGAACAGCTGAAGATGGTTGGGCCTAGGACACTACCCTGACAAACTCCTGTAGTGATAGACCTCCAACAACCGCAAGCATCTTATTTTGTGCTAGGTAACAAAGATCCGACAAACAGCATCGAGTTAAAAGGTTGGTTAATTTGTCTTGGCAGAGACAGGGGTAAGAGGTGAGAATGTTAGAGCACTGGGAAAATCTACTCTTCTTCAAATAGTTTCATGGGGTATTTAACACCCACAGTGCCTGAGGGTGGCCAAAGACAAAAATGATCTGAAATTTTGTAACAAGGAATCATGAAATTATGGCACTTCTTATAATCAGCAGTGTAAATGCTTGTAGACCACTTCAAACGGGTGGAATTATTAGACTTCCAAGTGGGTGGAAACAGCAGTTTGCCCTTTGTTTACCTTCTATTACCATCAATACATATGTATATGTATAAATGCATATGTATAAAATTACCAAGGTGACCTAAGCATTTCAACATTCAGTGCAGTTACTGAATGTAATAAAGGATGGAGTCCATGCCAACAAACTAGGCTCAGCAATGGTGGCCATTGCAACCATCATCGATTGTTGTAAAAAATCATCTGGTTCACTAATGTCCTTTAGGGAAGGAAATCTGCTGTCCTTACCTGGTCTGGCCTACATGTGACTCCAGACCTACAGGAATGAGGCTGACTTGAGTATTCCCCCTGAAACAGCCCACAAGCCACTCAGTTCAAGGGCAATTAGGGATGGGCAATAAATGCTGGTCTTGTTAGTGATGCCCACATCCCATGAAAGAATAAAACTCAGGACATTCCAAACTGCCTCAAAGCCGATGAAATAATTTTCCAGCCCTAGCATCATCCTGGTGAATTTAAGCTGTTCTTATGGCTTTTAAGACATTTACACAATTGGCAGCTGATGATCTGGATTGAAAATAGTAGCTGATAACACTCCTCCTTAGCTCATGCACTGAGAGATGAATGGTTGCACCTCAAATAATACCATATCTGAGATTAACTACGCGAGTAAGCAGAGACCATTCAGTTCAGTGTGACTCAGAACCGCAGCAGCTATCTTTATGCACTAAGCAATTGGGAAGCACATTCTCCACCATGCTCCCCCCACCCCCCAATAAAATGCACATTTCAAAGAAATTCTAAAGTATCTTAAAGCACAGGCTCCTTCTCCTTTTCCATAGAGCTATATTTTTTAAAAATGGCACAATGGCTCTTGACTGCAGCACCCACACAAGTAGCTGATCCCAGCTACATTTCCACAATTTAATTTTAGGTTCGGCTTTTGACTTGCTGTTGTGTTCCAGCGCACAGGGGCACCAATTTCAACTGAACTTGAGGGACAAAGTATTCAGGATCAGGAACAGTCTACCTGAAAAAATGGTGAATGCTCAGGTACATAGAAAATTTTAAAAGCGAGCTGGCCAGAAAGCAGGAATGTGGGATTAAGCTTGATTGCTCTTTCAAAGAGTCATCACAAACATGACGGGCTCAATGGCCTCCTTCTAAGGTTTCTGCGATTAATAAAGGGAGCTAGACTGTGCAGAAACTACCTTTCAAACCTATCTTGCGAAAGTCAAGCAGCCTTTTTTCATTTATGCTTCGGTCCTTTTTTTGGGAAGGAGAGAACCACGACTGGATGAATCTGAAGAATGGAATGTTTTCTATATGGCCGATCCTAACCACGCTGATCAGCCCCATCTTTGTAAATGAGAGCCATGTATGAATGAACCATGAGTGATTGCAGGTCACTACAACCCGAACCACACATCAAACTCTGCACAAGTCACAGAGACCTAGTAATGTTTGTCAAAAGGTTAATAAGGGTCAAGAAAGCACACTGAGTTTAACTTACTGCATACTAAGTGCCCCGTCACAGTGAGTAAAAGAGTGAGGCATCTCCAAACAAAACCAATTCTTCAGGAAGTCTTTTCACTAGCAAGGTACTTTTAAAAAAAAAATTCATTTACAGGATGTGGGCATTGCTGGCTATGCCAGCATTTGTTGCCCATCTCTAATTGCCTTTGAGAAGGTGGTAGTGAGCTGTTTTCCTGAATACAGCTGAGTGGCTTGCTAGGCCATTTCAGAGGGCAGCCTCGAGTCAACCACATCACTGTGGGCCTGGAGTCACATGTAGACCAGACTTAGCAAGGATGACGAATTTCCTTCCTTAAAGTAACAGTTTAGATAACTGGTCATTAGTTGGAAATTGATTCATTGGGAATATAGAAATTGACATCACAGTAGAATAATCCTCACATTCATTTAGTCAAATACTGTAAATATATGCATCACTTACTCTCCCCCCAGCCATGTTTCCCCCCATCTCTCCTGAAAGTTCAAACTGCTTAAGAAAAACAGCCAGATCTCCAGTAAGCTACCCGAGTGGATGGTCCTTCATGTGAAGCTGGGCACTCAATGCTGAGACTATTTAACTGTGGAAGACGTCACATCTGAACCTGACCAACACAGATGGAAAAACAGACAAAGACATAAATCACGAGATAGCAATCTGGAGCAATAGCAGAGCCAGATTTTAATTGTTCTTCCCAGGCCCAAACGAGCTGGGGCCAATTACACTGTCCTTTCTGATGAAAGGTTATTGACCTCTCTCCACAGATGCTGCCTGGCTCACTGAGTATTTCCATCATTTTCTGCTTTCTGTGTCCTAACTGAACAATGTGAGCACAGGTAAATCAACACTGAAAGTGGGGCTTACTGGTCTACACAACACGGTGCTTATGATCATCCAAGAGGAGAACTGCGGACAATGTTTTAACACATTTTTAAAATGTTATTAAAAACCCACCTTCCAAAACATTCACAAGCAATAATTGAACACCATACTAGAATAACATGTCACATAAAATTGGAACCAGGAACCCAAACATTAAATTCTGCTAATGCTGCCCTAACTGTGATCAACTGGTACAGCACTGGCCAGCGATCAAACCCTACTACTTCCTTGGTCATGTGGCTTGCTGGCGCTATATTTCTTTCAACCAGTAAACTGGGATTGTCCAAACTGCAGTCAGACCTCTGGAAATCCAGTCCTCCAAGACAAGACAACTGTCATATTTGTGCTTTTATTTCTCATTTGCCACACGTACCCTGAAGGAGAAACAGTAAAACTTGGGAAATGACTAGCACCGGTCCGAACTGGTCTTTGTATACCTTAAAATCGAATTCCAGTTCGGATCAGTACTGGTCGTTTCCCAAGTTTTACTGTTTTTTCTTTCTTGCCCCTGTTTGAATTTCATGGATCTGGAACTTTGAAAAGTTAAAGCTTGATTACCTTTACTGGTGGAGAACTCCAAGATCCATTCAAGGGTATCAGCTATGGCTCACTGGGCAACAAGCTCAGCCATGAGTCAGAAGGTCATGTGTTCAAGTTGACACTCCTAATGCAGTACTGAAGGTGTGCTGCACTGACAGAGGTTCCTTCTTTCGGATGAGACATTAAACACTCTCGCGTGAACACCTTAGATTCATTGGCACTATTTCAAAGGGCAACGATATAGTCTGTGTCCTACCAATATTTATCCCTCAACTGACATCACCAAAGATTATTTGGTCATTACTTCATTAGATTATGAGACCTTGCTGTTTGCAAATTGTCTGCTGCGTTTCCTACATTATAGCAGTGATTATACTTCTAAAAGCTATATAATTGGCCATAACATGCTTTGCAATACCTGGATAGGTGCAGCTTCAACAACACTCAAGAAGCTTGACACCATCCAGGACAAAGCAGCCCACTTGATTGACACCCCACCCACAAACACTCACTCCCTCCACCACTGACACACAGTGGCAGCAGTATGTACCATCTACAAGATGAAGTGCAGGAACTCACCAAGGCTCCTCAGACAGCACCTTCCAAACCCACGACCACTACCCTCTAGAAGGACAAAGGAGGCAGAGGCATGGGAACACCATCAACTGGAAATCCCCCTCCAAGCCACACACCATCCTGACTTGGAAATAAATCGCCATTACTTCACTGTCGCCAGGTCCCTTACAGCACTGTGGGTTTATCTACATGTGGGCTGCAGCCATTCAAGGAAGTAGCTCACGACCACCTTCTCAAGGGCAATTAAGCGTGGACAATAAACGCTGGCCTAGCGATGCCCACATCCCATGAATGAATTTTTAAAAATGCCCTAAGGTTGTGAAAGGCGCTATATAAAGACAAGCCTTTCTTTAAAATAAAATCAACTTAAAATATATGAAAAATAACGAGAGCATGAATTTAAACTTGAAATGTTCCCTCCCACCCTCTGTCCTCAATGGCCAAAGGTACATCCTTACAATAAGCAAACTAGCTATTTTTTTTTTTGAAAACAGGTTTCAGAATAACACGGTTCTTCCAAGTCATGGTAATCATTCTTTTCTTTCTTGGCTTTCATGCAGCTTAAAAAGATTTCGGAACAGTCAACACGTGGTTTAGCCTGCAGCCAGCTTCCCACAACCTCTCGGCACTCAAAAAAAAACACTTCTCAAACTGGATTAAATACCGGATGGCAGTCACAACCCTGTAACGTATTTTGTTGTTACTTGATGACACATCGCACGAGCCACTGCTTTATTTTAAAGTTACAGCAGCTATATCAATGCTATAGTAAATTTATAAAAACAGACATTTGCATCTATGTAGCACCATTCACGACCTCAGGACATTCCAAAATGTGTCAAAGCTATTTAAAAGAAAAGAAAGATTCCCCTGCTGTTCTTTATTATAGTGCCATACATCCACTCGAGCAAGCAGATGGAGCCTTGTTTTAATATCTCATCCGAAATTTGGCACCTCTGATAGTGCACCACCCCCTCACTAGAGAGCCCATCTTGATTTTTGTGACCCAGCCCTGCATTTAAGTACTTTCAAAATGTTGGCACTGTTGAGGTGTACACAATGTGGCAGCCAATTTATGCACACCAAGCTCCCACTAACAAGTGTCATGTAACTTATTTTAGTAGCGTAAGTTGAAGTACAAACATTGGCCAGGACACAGGTGAGAACTCACCTGGTCTCTTTTGAAATAGTGGTGCAGGATCTTTTCTGTTTGCCTGAGGCAGTAGACAGGGCCTCAATTTAATATTTCATCTTAAAGACAGCACCTCAGATAGTGCAGCATTGCCTCAGTACTGCACTGGAGTGTCAGTTTGGATTAAAGGAACGCTGCTGAGGAGAATTCTTCCAAGTTTCAGCATTAAAATACAAATATATGAATAACAACCTAAGAGAGGAGACTTGACATAGAATTGACATTGTAGCTTGGCTGCAGTGAAAACTAAAATCAAGTAAGCCTGGCAGGTTGAGGTGAGCAGTAAAAATCAGCCAGGTTACCCATTCTTGATCATCACTCATTCTTGTGCTGGATAATGTAAATATTATTGTTGGGTGAGAGCAGAATAAACATCCACAAAAATCAAAGTGTCCTCTAACACTTGGGCCTAGAAATTTGGTAGTGCCCAGACTTGGCACTGTGCGACCAGCGAGCACCTGAGCTGAAATGCCCAAGAAATGGAAATTGCTCCTCAGGCCTGATTCACATACAAGGTGCTGATTTCACTTCAACAGGCAGCACACTCGAGTGGCGACCTTGATGTTGGGTTACCTGCCTCACTTGCAGCAGCACTCAGATAAGTTCCAAGAAAGGTGGAGGGGGTCTGGAACAGGCCATGAGCTTGAGGCGGGAGAAGGGGACTGAAACCCACTGAACCAGGCCCAATGACCCAAAACGGAAGGGGCCTCGTGAATTAATAACAGGACCAACCTGCACAGATTGAGCACACTGCTGAATGAGTGCGTGTTGTACCTTTCTTATACTAAAAAGAGTTTCAACCCTCAGTGGCAAAGCTCACTAGTGAACGATGGTTGGTTGAGTAATGCAGCAGAGAGCAACTTCGAGGAAAATTACTCAGTGTCACTATAGTCCAAGCTTGCTTATAAACATTTTGCAATCATTAATTTGCCAGAGACCTGACAGTGCTTGTGGAACGATACCTCTCAACAAGAGTCAGTAACTAACAGAGGAAGTGGGGAGAGCGGAGAGAGAGAGAAGAAAATGAGGAATGGGTGAACGTAAATATTTATTTAATTCCCACTGGGACACTTTGCGTCTGATAGCTTATGTTAAACGAGGGTTAGAAACAAAGTCACAGACAAATACTGAAGGCTTATTTATACTTGTTTTATGCCCATCTTAAAGAGAATTCATCAAGAAAGTAGCCACGGGAGATTGGGGAGAGGGACAAAAGCATAAAAAATGCAAGAGAAAAAAAGGATGAAAATTAGAGAATTCAGCTGCATTTACCTAGCGCTCTGCTTTGGCAGTGGGTGTGCCTGCCTGCCCAGGTGTACCATTCTGTTTCGAATCAAGCTTAGGCTCAGCTTTGACCTTTGCTGGTATCTCCTTTAGAAAGAGTTGATTTGAAAAGAAAGAAGATTAAAATAAAAAGATCAAAACACCTTTTTTGGCATTTGGGGGGGGGGAGGGGGTGGTGGATAGGTGGATTACTGCAAACACTTGTGTGGGGATTAACTTTATAACTAGATATTTTTTAAATACTTTCACGAAGCATAAAAATGTGTTTATAAACCCTCCTCTTCTCATTTACTTGGGCTGTAATCTGGATTGAATAGAATGGGTTTGTCAAAGTAGCCAAGAGGTGGATCGGATATCAGATGGTGTACTGTACATTTTATAAATCCCAGTTGTTTTTCTTAAAATAAAAATCAAGAGTTTGACACAGGGTAGAGATACAAATTAAAGTTTAAAATGTGTGCAAATTTCAAAGCTCAAATTTTTAAAATCTCAACAACTAGCATAGCAAATCTAATAAAACATCCTAAAGCACTTGTTGGTTTGACACCAAGCCACATAAGATCGCCCTGATCAAAGAGGTAGGTTTAAGGAGCGTCTTAAAGCACAAGAGAAAGGTAGCAAGGCAAAGAGATTTAAAGGAAGGAAATCCAGAGCTTAGGATCAAGGTGGCTGAATGCTCCTCCATTAGCAGCCATGCAAAGGGAAAAAAAAAATCAAGGATATGCAAGAGTCAGAGTTGAAGGAGCAATGGGATCTTAGGGGTACAAAACGGTACAGAGATAGAGAAGGGGGAAGCCACGGAGGATCTCTATATGCTATTCTCCCCTTTGCTTCTCGCTTGAACATACTGACTCTTTGCTGGGACATGCCTGCGGTATTACATCTAACTAGTCATTTGTAACTTGCAAGCCATGAGTTTGAATTTATTATTGCTTCATAAGCCTCACCCTGTCCTTATTCCATCCCACATTTACTGTAGGAGTTATTCAGGAGTGATCAAGACTTCCCCACTCTAACCGAAGGCCACTGCTGCTTCAGCTAACAGAAACTGTGGCTTGAAACCAAGGCCTTCTTGATCTACGTAGTTTAGTATTACACCAGGCAGTGCATTAAGTCACTAGGCCATCAACTTCAGGTTTTGTTGAAACTCAAGTGTGATGAATGCTTGAGACAGTTTGCCAAGTGGCGTAGCAGTGACAATGCATTAGTGAGGCTCAAAGTAAGGGGAAATGCTGTGTTTAGAGGCTTCACATTCAGGTAGTCATCTGCCTGTTTAGGTATAGACAAGATCTCACACTGCTTTCTCAGAGTAGCAGTGGCGACTTTTGTTGGGAATACCATCATGTGGAGAGATGAGATTCGATGGAAGAATTATGTTACTATAAGAGTTTTGATGGGTTAAATAGCCTCGCCTCAGCCTTGATGTTTATGTTCTTACAACAGTGATAATAAATACCATTTAAACTTTATGTTGATTATTTCTTTGAGTGCTGTTTCCAAGTAGATACCAGTGTCTCAAATACAGAAGGCAAAGTACAGGTCTCCCAGCTGCCTCTCTTTTGCAATCCTTCATTTAAAGTTATCCTTCAATCTTTATAAAGTTGTCAGCTTAGCTCAGCTGGGAGCATTTCTGCCTCAAAGTGTTGTGGGCTCAAACCCCACTCTAAGATCTGGGCTGAAAATACAGCGGTGCTGAGGGAGCCTTAGAGTTGGAGATGCAATTTCTGCAGCTGAGACATTAAACCGAGGCCTCGTTTCCTTGAACCCAGAAGAGAAAGTTTCCTAGTATCCTGGGAAACATTCACCCTTCAATGAACTGATCATTTATCGGTTTGTGGGATCCTACAATGTGCAAACTGGCTGTCATGTTTGTCTACAGAACAGTGACTACACTACAAAACTAATTCATTAATTAGGGGCATCCTGGGGTCATGATAGGGAAAATGCAAACTTGAGTGTTCAATTTCTGTTCTACTTTCAATCAATATTTGTGCTGTCACTTCCTGGCTTACTTCTCATCCTCCCTGCATCCATCAGTTTGAAATCATGATGCTGCACATCTGCTCTAACTTAATGTCTGACATTTTACCTCACTGAAAACCCATTCATTTAGGAGTTAAAAATCGGGCACTGTATTCTTCAAAACTGCAAAACAATGGCACTCCTTAACATCTTCAGTTCTTCCTCCCTGCTACAGCCAGACTCTTCTATGACATGCAACCTTGGTATCCCCAAATGCTGCTCTTCTCTTCTACTTTGTTCAACCTATTGGGCTGAATTTTCCCCCCATCGTGGAGAGGGGGGGGGGGGGGAAGAGAGAGTTGATGGATGGGCACACTGCCAATCGGAGGCGCAGCACCATTACATGGGTGGGTCAATTAAGACCCGCCCAGTGTGACGTCCACAGGGAAGCGCTATGCGCTCCCTGTGCGGGTGAGGGGGGATGCCTAAAATCAAGAGTGCGCTTTTTCGCATATGCGCACGAAAGAGCACACTCATCTCCCTGTGGCTAAGCGCAGGATCAGGAAAATCGGTTCTATATGCAAAAATATTAAAAAAAACTCCCTTACATGTCACATGAGTTGGGACATGCTCATAATTTCCAAAAAAACTTTATTAAAATGTTTAAAACCCGACACGAAATCTCATCCCGCCTGTGGATGAGGTTTCATGTTTTTTCTACTTCCCGCCAGGGCTCCTGGCCTGTCTGCTAACCTTAAGGTTGGAAAGGCAGGTCCACTAATTACTTTAATTGATCTGTCAATTGCCTCAATTGGCCACTGACAGGTCAGCGGGCACGCAGCTGATTTTGCTGCGCCCCCGTCTTACTGAAAAATTAAATGGGGCGGGGTGACATCAGGTGACGTCATCCCACATCATTTTACGCGTCAGCGAGCAGTAAAATCCTGCCCATTGTGTCCTCATAATGAGCCTTGACCTTTCGCCTGCACAATATGTCAGGAAGTGTGACAGGTTGTGCATGGAGCAAGAAAGGGAAGGGATAAGTAAATTCGGTGCTGTTTAAATTCAAATCAGTCCAAATTTGAATTCATGTTGATAGCATTTTGTCTTAGAAACGCCCAGTCATTGACAGGGAAATGATCAACAGCTACTGAATGAAAATCATGAGGTTTAGTAGTAATATTTACATTATTTTTTGTCCAGCACTAACTTTTATTGTAATCTAATAACTCCCCATGTTTATCTGGAAATCCACCTTTTTATGTGAAATAAGTGTTTAGGTTAAATATTCTAAGATTTAGGATAATTTATTGGATAATGTGGCAAGTTCAGAAGGAGGCAGGTTAGAGTGGGTGAGAGAAGCAAAGAAACTGAGGCAGCTGATGTCACGCCGTAGGTGCTGAATGAAAAGATCAAGAGCAGGTAAGAGGCCAGAGGGAGGGGTCCAGGTGGAGGGAAAATACTGGAGGCGAGTGAAAGGATCTGTTGAACGGAGGTGGGGGGAGGACTCCTGCCCAAAGAAGTGAGCACGGAGACGTAGGTGGCGGAAGAGTTCAGCCTCATGCCGAGCCCAAAATTCATTCATTTTTTAATCCACTTATTTTCATTTTTATTAATTGATTTATCCCTTTTTATCCCCTTTTACATCCTTTTTCCCCAACCATGCCCTCTACGCCCTCCCATCCCACCCCAAAAGGGCCATCTGTTACTTGTTCCATGTTCTTCTTTCACAGAGTGCTTACCCTTGTTCTGCTATTAACACATTCTGCTTTCTTACCTTTCATGCCACTTTCAGTGCCTTCTTTAGCCCTTACCATTTCCATTAACACTCCCTTTCTCTTTTTGTCCACCTCACCTTAGCCCCACCTATCGCTGGCCTTCCATCCAGCTTCACCTGCTCCACCCCCCTTAAACAGTGTAAATTTCATCACATTTCTACTTCTCTTTAGCTCTGAAGAAGTGTCATGTAGACTCAAAACGTTAACTGTTTCTCCCTCCACAGATGCTCTCAGACCTACTGAGTTTTTCCAGCATTTTCTGTTTTCATTACAACAAATACTCTAGTTGTGACTTAACCAGAGGTTTATAAACATTCATCATAACTTCCCTGTTTTTGTACTCAATGCCTCTATTTGTGAAGCCCAAGATCCCATATGCTTTGCTAATCACTCCTTCAATATGTCCTAATACCTTCAAAGTTCCATGCATATGCACCCTAGGTCCTCGGCCCCAGCACATTCTTTACAACTGTACCCTTAAGTCGATTCCTTCTTGCCTCCTCACACTTCTTTGCATGAAATTCCATCTGCTCATTCGGCTAGCCTATTTCTATCCTGTTGCAGTCAATTAGCACCATCCTCACTGTTTGAAACTCTCCAAGTTTGGTATCATCAGCACATTTTGAAATTTTACTCTGTATTTCAATATCCAAGCTGTTTATAGCTAGCAAAAAAAAGCAGTGGCCCTAGAGCTGACCTTTGGGCAACACCACTATCTACCATCTTCCAGTCTGAAAAATAACCATTTACCACAACTCACTGTTTTCTGCTTTTTTTTAAATCCAAGCTGAGGCTGACCCTCCTATTCCATGAGCTTCAATTTTATTAACCAGTCTTTTATGTGGCACTTTGTCAAAAGCTTTCTTAAAATCAATACAGACAATAGCCATTGCATTCCTTTCATCAAGCTCCTCTGTTACTTGATCAAAAAATTAAATTAGTCAAGCGTAATGTCTTTTACAAATCCATGCTAGATTTCCTTAATTAACTCAAACCTCTCCATGTGCCTGCTGATTTTTGCCTGATTATTGTTTCTAAATCTTTACCCACCATTGATGTTAAACTGCCCTGTAGTCGCTATACCTTTTTGTGATTGCCACTCTCCAATCCTCTGGCACCTCCACCATATCTAGGAATGATTGGAAGATTATGGCAAGCCCTTCGGCTAGCTCTACCACCACCTCCTTTAACAAGCTGGGATGCAAGCCATCCGGACCAGGCGACTCATCCACTTGAATCATTGCCAGTGCCCGCTGCCCACAATTTTCACCCCATCCATCAACTCTATCGCCGCTTCTACCAACATTTTGTCAGATTACTCTTCCTTTGCAAACACCAATACTCAGGAAGCATTCTAGTCTTGTTCTGCCCTCTTTGTACTTAACATGACTCTTACTACCTGCTTGCTATTAACACACCAGTGGAAGATTTTTGGTTCCTTTTATGCTAACTACTATTCTATTCTCATATTCTCTCTTTGCCAATCTTTTTTATTCTTAATTTCCTCTTGCAGCCTATTGTATTTGAACTGGTTCTTGCATGAAGAATTCGCCTGACATGCATCACAGCCCCCTTTTTTTTTTATTTAATCATAATCCCCATCTCCCTCAATATCCAAGGAGCCTTGTTTTTGGCTTCCTTACCTTTCGCTCCATCTCCCTTTTTTGCTTCCCGATCTTTACTGAACACTTTCAAAACTTGAATATTAAGCGCCCAGTCAACATAATTATTGTCACATCATCATATTCCAGCTATTTATGCTTGTAGCACCATTTGTGCACGCATGTGCACCATGGCTGCGGGATGTACAATCTACAGAATACACTGCAGCAACTTGCTAAGGTTTCTTCAACATCACCTTCTAAACCCGAGGTTTCTACCACCTACAAGGGCAAGAGCAGCCTGGGAACACCACTACCTGCAAGTTGTCTTCCAAGCTGCACACCAACCTGACTTGGAAATGCATCACACATTTGTTCATCATCACTGGATCAAAACCCTGAAACTCCCTACCCAACAGCACTGTGGGACTTCTCGATGGAACATAGGAACAGGAGTAGACCATTCAGCCCATTGAGACTGCTCCGCCATTCATTTAGATCACGGCTGGTCATCTACCTCAATGCCACTTTCCCACCTTATCTCCACATCCTTTGATGTCATTAGTCTCCAGCAATCTATTGATTTTCTGGTTTGAACATGCTCAATGATTGAATTTCCAAAGCACTCCAGGGTAGAGAATTCCAAAAATTCACTACCTTCTCAGTGAAGAAATTCCTCATCTGTCTTAAAATGGCCTACCCCTTATCCTGAGATTTTGTCCCTGGATTTAGACTCACCAGCTAGAGGAAACATCTTACTTACATCCACCCTGCCATGCCCGGTAAGAATTTTGTAAGTTTCAATGAGGTCACCTATCATTCTTCGAAATTCTAGAGAATACGGATCCAGTTTCCTCACTTACTCCTCATAAGACAATCCCGCCATCCCAGAGATTAATTAATTGGAATGGATGCCAATCAAGCAAGCTGCTTTGTTCTGGATGATGTTAAACTTCTTGAATTTTGTTACAGCTGCACTCATCCAAGATAGATTATCACAGAATCGTTATAGACAAAAGGAGGCCAATTGGCCCATTGCCTCTGTACCAGCTCTCCAAATGAGCGTCATGACTTAGTGCCATTCTCCTGCTTTTTCTCTGTACCCTTGCACATCGTTTCTATTCAAATAATCATCTCGTGCCCTCTTGAATGCCTGGATTGAACTTGCAACCACCACACTTCCAGACAGTGCATTCCAGACCCGAACTGCTCGCTGTGTGAAAAAGTTTTATCTCACATCACGTTTGCTTCTTTTGCAAATCACTTTAAATCCGTGCCCTCTCATTCTCGATCCCTTGACAAGTAATAACAGTTTCTCCCTATCTACTCTATCCAGCCCCCTCATAATTTTGAACACCTGTATCAAATTTCCTCTTAGCCTTCTCCTTTCCAAGGAGAACAGTCCCAACCTCTCCAATCTACCTTCATAACTGAAGTTTCTCATCCCCGGAACCATTCTTGTAAACCTCTTCCGCACTCTCTCCAATGCAATCTCATCCTTCTTATAGTGTGGCACCCAGAACAATACTCCAGCCAAGGTCTAACTAGTGTCTTATATAAACTTAGCATAATTTCCCTGCTCTTGCACTCAATGCCCCTATTAATGAAGCCCAGAATACTATATGCTTTATTAACTGCTCTCTCCACCTGTCCTACCACCTTCAATGATCTATGCACATATACCCCAGGTTTCTTTGCTATTGCACACCCTTAAGAATTGTACCCCTTAATTTATATTGTCTGTCCATGTTCTTCCTTCCAAAATGAATCACCTCACACTTCTCCACATTGAACTTCATCTGCCATCTAATTGCCCATTCCTCCTTTTGAAGCTCTACACTGTCCTCCTCACAGTTTACAATGCTTCCAGGTTTTGTATCATCCACAAACTTAGAAACTGTCCCCTGCACACCAAGGTAGAGATCATTAAAATATATCATGAAACGCAAGGGTCCCAATACCAACCCCTGGTGAACTCCAGTGCAAACCTTCCTCCAGCCTGAAAAATATCCATTGACCATTGCCCTGTTTCCTATTACTCAGCCAATTCTGTATCCACATTGTTACTGTCCCTTTTGTTCCATGAGCTATCACTTTTCTCACGAGTCTTTTGTGTGGCACTGTGTCGAATGCCTTTTGGAAGTCCACGTACACCACATCAACAGCATTACCCTCATCAAACATCTTACCTCTTCAAACAACTCCAGCAAGTTAGTTAAACACAATTTTCCCTTTAGAAATTATCCAGGGGAAAACTGAGTTCTGTTGAAGGGTCATGAGGACTCGAAACGTCAACTCTTTTCTTCTCCGCCGATGTTGCCAGACCTGCTGAGTTTTTCCAGGTAATTCTGTTTTTGTGCAGGGGAAACTCTATTGCTTTCCTCAGTTGTGTCCTGTAGATCCGATTGCCTAAAACCTGCCCATCGTCGACAAGGCACAAATCAGGAGAGTGGTGGAAAACCCTCTTTTTGCCTGGATGATTGTGGCTCTAAGACTCAAAAAACTTGACACAATCCAGGGCAAAGCAGCCCACTTGATCAGCATCCCCACCCACCCACCACCTTAAACATTCACTCCCTCCAATGGCAGCAGTATGTAGCATCTACAAGATGCATTGCAGCAACTCACAAAGGTTCATTCAACAGCACGTTCTTCACCTGCAACTTCTACCTCCTCAACGTACAAGAGCAGCAGATACATGAGAACACTGGCATCCTTTCCAATCCCCCGCCAAACCACACACCATCCTGACTTGGAAATATACCGCCGTTCCTTCACTGTCGCTGGGTCAAAATCCTGGAACTCCCTTCCTAACAGGACTGTGGGTGTTACCTACACCTCATGGACTGCAGTTGTTCAAGAAGGCAGCTCATCATCTTCTCAAAGGCAATTCTAGATGAGCAACACATGCTGGTCCAGCTAGTGATGCCAACATCCCGTGAAAGAATGAAAAAAAATTGGGATGGGCAATAATGCTGGCCCTCATCAGTGACACCCACATCCTGTAAATGAACAAAAAGGAAAAAGTCCTCATTTGGAAGGGCAGAATCTACAATTGCATTAAAGAACAAACATTCTAGAACATTTCACATCTCAGGACATTCCAAATCACTTCACTGCTAATAAAATGCTTTTGGAACGATGTCAGTGCTGTAATCTACTCGCAACACATTTCAAAAGAATTGGAATTTTACAGGAGAGACATGACCACACTTAGTCCATCATGTCTGTATTACCTCTCAGAAGAAATATCCATTTCATCTCATTCCCCATCCCATATCCCTGCCCTTCAAATGTTATTTTTCAAATACATATTCACTTATCTTAACTAGAAATTGTGGCGGAAGCAAAATCCATGTTTAAACATACATCTGCACAAGATTTCTCCAAACATTTTCCTTTCCTACATGAAGAGAACTTTGCCAGGGTAATGCCAACTACACATCTGTGTTTGCCTGACAGCACACGGCCTGAAGGTTCTAGGTCTGATCCTGGTCATGGCAACTGAACTGATACTCGAGACCAACTGTGTGGTATTAAGTTGCATTGTTCTCCTGATTAAATCAATATCTTTACGTCGATCAGATGGTTCAAACGAGCTTAAGGATTCCATGGCAGTGCTGAAAATATGGAGTTATCACAGTATCCTCTTCAAAATTGCTGTTAAGTAATCCCTTCAGGGAATGAAACCTGCTGTCCTGGCCTATTTATGAAAGCCTGCCCACATCAACATGCTTGACTCTTAACTGCCCTCTTGGAGTAAGCTGGCATGCAGGCCTATTGTTACCTTTAGAAAGGCAATTAAGGGTGGATAATAAATGTTTACAATGCCAGTGATGTCCATACCCCGACAATAAAAAAAAAGAGAATAAGAAATCTCAATGTAATATTTTCAATGAGATCAACTCCACTTTTCATACTATCCCAAATCTACCAGTCTTAGTCTTGAATATGCTCAACAGCTGAGCAGCCACAGCCCTCTGGGGTAGATGATTCCAAAGACTCACAACCTTTGTGTGAAGAAACTTCTCTTTCACCCTGTCCTAAATGGTTTGCCCCTATCCTGAAACCATGGCCCCTAGTTCTACAGGCAAGGAAAACAGCCTCTCAGCAACTACCCTGTGAAGCATGCCAAGAATATTATGATATTATGTCTCAATGAGATTATCTCTCATTCTTCTCAATTCCAGAGAGTACAGGCCATTTCTACTCAATGAATCCTTACTGTTTATTCATCTAATGGCAGGTGGTGGACCATTTCTTGGTGCAGATTAGCTGCTGTATGTTTACTTTAATGACAAGGACCGCACCTATAAAAAAGTCTCTGATTGAGTGAAGTTCAATTTGTTTCTACATAAATGCAAATATTGTTTGTTTAAAATTAGGATGCATAAATTTAACAGCACAATACAATGCCTGTAAGTATTTAATTTACAACCCCTGTCCCCCTCCCACTGCTGATCAAAGTGACAGGCAATGACCATCTCTTTCAAGAGAGAATCTAACCATCTCCCCTTGACATTCAATAGCACTACTATCGCCAAAATCCCCATTATCAACATCCGTTGGTTTGGGGGGGGGGGGGGGGTTTACCATTAACCAAAAACTTAACTGAACCAACCATATAAATACAATGCCTAAAGGGGTCTGAAGTTGGGAATTCTGCAGTGAGCAACTCATCTCCTGACTCCACCATTACAAGCACAAGTTAAAAGGAAGCTTGACACTATCCAGGAAAAAGCAGCAGGACTGATCAGCAGCTGTGTGCATCATCCACAAGATACAATGTAGTAACTCGCTTAGGTTCCTTCAACAGCATCTTTCCAAATCCATGACCTTTACCACCTACAAGGACAAGGGCAGCAGATGCATGGGAACGCCACAACCTAGAAGTTCTCCTCCAAGTCATCTACCATCCTGGCTTGGAACTACACCGCTATTCCTTCACTGTCAGTGGTTTAAAATCCTGGAACTCCCTTCCTAACAGCACTGTGGATGTACCTACACCATATGGACTGCAGCAGTCCAAGAAGGCAGCTCACTACCATCTTCTCAAGGGCAATCAGGGATGTGCAAGAAATGCAGTTCTTGCCAGAATGAATGAATAAAGAGCAACAATAATTGGCAAATGCATTGCCTGATGTGGTACTAAGCCGTGCATACCAGAGGCTAAGTTTTATCAGTGAGTTAGCTGATCCTATTGTTGGCAGCAAGTGGACTGGTACAACACTTTCATGCTAGAAGGGGGCCAGGATTCCACCCTTTGATTGCTGTCCAGTGAACCTTGCTGTACGATACATCTTTGGGGACACTGAGTTAGGTTCAACTGTGATGCCCTCCAAAGGAGAATAATGCACCAGCATCCATTGTTCAGGTTTAATGTGATGAGGTCAATATTGTCCAAAGCACTAGAGAACTCCATTACTCTTTTTTGAATATATAGCAACAGGTATTTGGCCGAGCCATCCAAATTTGGTTGGCATCCGTCAAACCGTGCGTCTCTCAGTGCTTTGAGAAGATGGTACAAATGAGAAGCAGAAAAGGAAAGAAAGAGGGCCACCCTTACAAAAATGGATGCAATCTAGCAAAAAACAAAGACAGACTGTAAAAGCTTCAATAGATATGTAAAAAGGAAGCGTTTGGCTGAGGCAAATGTGGGCCCATCACAAGCAGAGTCAGGAGAATTCATAATGGGGAATAGAGAAATGGCAGAGAAGTTAAATGATTACTGTGTGTCCGTTTTCACTGAGGAAGATGCAGGAAATCTCCAAGATTTAGAGATCCAAGGGACTAGGGAGAATCAAGAGTTGAAGGAAATTAGTACAAGTAAGAAGGTTGTATTCGAGAAATTAATGCGATTGAAAATTGATAAGTCTCCGAGACCTGATATTCTGCATCCCAGAGTGTTGAAAAAGGTTGCTATAGAGATAGTAGGTGCAGTGGTGATTATTTTTCAAAATTCTATAGATTCTGGAATGGTTCCTGAAGATTGGAAGGTAGCAAATGTCATCCCGCTATTTAAGAAAGGAGGGAGACAGAAAAAAGGGAACTACAGACCTGTTAGCCTTACATCAGCAGTAGGGAAAATGCTAGAATCTATTATAAAAGATGTGATTAATGGATACTTGGATAACCATGATCTGATTGGGCAAAGTTGGCATGGATTTGCAAATGGGAAATCATATTTGACAAACTTAACATAAATAGAAATAGGCCATTCGGCCCCTCAAGCCTGCCCTGCCATTCAATACGATTATGACTGATCTGCCCCAGGCCTCAACTTCTCTTTCGTGCCAGCTCCTAGCCCTCAACTCCCTGATATTTCAAAAATCTATCTACCTCCTCTTTAAGTACTTTGTGATCTAGCCTCCATAACTCTCTGGGGTAGAGAATTCCAGACATTCTCAGAGAAGAAATTCCTTTGAATCTCAGTTTTAAATGAGTGTCCCCTTATTCTGTAACTATGACCTCTCGTTTGAGATTCCCCCCGCTAGTGGAAACATCTTCTCCACATCTCCCCTGTCAAACCCCCTCAGAATCTTGTACGTTTCAGTAAGATCACCCCTCATTCTTCTAAAATAATGAATAAAGGCCTGTTTAGTCGTTCTTAATAAGTTAACACATTCATCCCAGGAATCAGCCTAGTGAATCTCTTTTGAACTGCCTCCAATGCCAATATATCCTTTCTTAAATGTGGGGGACCAAAGCTTTATACAGTACTCCAGGTATGGCTTCACCAACACCCTGTGCAGTTGTAACAAGACTTCCCTATTTTTAAACTCCAACCCCCTAGCAATACAAGCCAAAATTTCATTTGCCTTAAGTACTTGCTGCACTTGCATGTTAACTTTTTGTGTTTCATGCACAAGAACACCCAGATCCCCCTGTGCTGCACTTTTTTTGGAGTGTCTCTCCATTTAAATAATAGTCTGCCTTTTGATTCTTCCTACCAAAGTGCATGACCTCACACTTTTCTACATTAAACTCCATTTTCCAAGTTTTTGCCCACTCACTCAACCTATTTATATCTCCTTGCAGATTCCTTATCATAACATGCCTTCCCACCAATTTTTGTATCATAAATCTGGATATTGTCCAGACCCTAAGTACTTTGTGATCTAGCCTCCATAACTCTCTGTTGGACATGGACTGCTTCACAATCTGAGGAGTCACAAATGATGCAGAACATTGTGCAATCATCAGCAAACATTATCACTTCTGACCGTATGATGGAAGGAAGGCCATTGGAGAAGCAGCTGAAGATGGTTTGGCCTAGGACGCTACCCTAAGGAGCTCTTGCATGATGTCCTGGAAGAGAGATGATTGACCTCCGACAACCACAACCATCTTCCTTTGGGCTAGGTATGGCTCCAACCAGCAGTGAGTTTTCCCCCCATTCCCATTGACTCCAGCTGTGCTAGGGCTCCTTGATGCCACACTCGGTCAAATGCTGCCTTGATGTCAAGGGCAACCACTCTCACCTCACCTCAGGAGTTCAGCCCTTTTGTCCATGTTTGAACCAAGGCTGTGTTGAGGTCAGGAGCTGAGTGGCCCTGGCGGAACCCAACTGAATGTCAGGGAGCAGGTTATGGGTAAGCAAGTGTTGCTTGATAGCACTGTTGATGACCTCTTCCATTACTTTACTGATGATCAAGAGTAAACTGATGGGGCAGTAATTGACTGGGTTGGATTTATCTTGTTTTTGTGTACAAGACATACTGGGCAATTTTTCACATTGCCAGGTAGATGCCAGTGTGGTAGCTGTACTGGAACAGCTTGGCTAGGGGCATGTTAAGTTCTGGAGAATGAGGAGTTGAAGAAAATTATTATAAGTAAGAAGGCTGTAATGGAAAAATTAATAGGACTGAAAGTTGATAAGTCCCCAGGACCTGATTTGCTGCATCCCAGAGTGTTGGAACAGGTTGCTATAGAGATAGTGGATGCATTAGTGATCATTTTCCAAAATTCTATAGAGTTTGCAATGGTTCCTGAAGATTGGAAGGTCGCAAATATCACCCCACTATTTAAGGGTGGGAGAGAGAAAACAAGGTGCCTGTTAGCTTTACATCAGTAGTAGGGAGAATGCTAGAATCTATTATAAAGGATGTGAGTAATGGATACTTGGATAATCATGAAGTGATTGGACAGGGTCAACATGGATTTGCGAATGGGAAATTGTGTTTGATGAACTTGGAGATTTTTGAGCATGTAACTAACGAAATTGATAAAGGAGAGTCGATGGATGTAGTATATTTGGATTTTCAGAAGGCTTTTGATAAAGTCCCCCACAGGAGGTTGATTAGCAAAATAAAAGCACATGGGATAGGAGGCAATATATTGGCATGGGGTGAGGATTGGCTAACAGGCAGAAAACAGTAGGAATAAACGGGTCATTCTCACGTTGACAGGCTGAGAGTAGAGGGGTTAGTGCAAGAATCAGTACTTGGGCCCCAGCTGTTCACAATATATATCAACGATTTGGGTGTGAGGTGACATGCAATATTTCCAACTTCACGGATGATACAAAGCTAGGCAGGAATGTGTTGTGAGGAAGGTGTAAAACGGCTACTGGAGGATTTAGACAGACCTGTTGAGTGAGCAAGAACATGGCAGATGGAATATAATGTGGAAAAATGTGAGGTTATCCACTTTGGTAGAAGGAACAGATGTGCAGTATATTTCCTAAATTGTAAGAGATTAGAAAGTGTAGGTGTACAAAGGGACCTGGATATCCTTGTCCATAAGTCACTAAAATCTAACATGCAGGTGCAGCAGGCAATTGGGAA
The DNA here is from genome assembly GCF_017639515.1 of Carcharodon carcharias. NCBI lineage: Eukaryota > Metazoa > Chordata > Chondrichthyes > Lamniformes > Lamnidae > Carcharodon > Carcharodon carcharias. The sequence continues at coordinate 251,936,522 of NC_054467.1, read as the reverse complement.
GGCTAATGGAATGTTAGCCTTTATTGCAAGAGGATTCCTGCTCAGGAGTAGTGTAGTCTTGCTTCAACTGTATAGAAGCTTGGTTAGACCACACCTAGAGTACTGTGTGCAGTTTTGGTCCCCTTACCTCAGAAGGATACTATTGCAACGACGCTTCATCAGACTTGTTCCGGGGATGGCGGGACTGTCTTTTGAAGAGAGGTTGGGGAAACTGGGCCTGCATTCTCTAGAGATTCGAAGAATGAGAGGTGATCTCATTGAAACCTACAAAATACTTAAAGGAATAGACAGGATAGATACAGGTAAGACTCCCTGGGCGGGGAGTCTAGAACCAGGGGACAAAACTTCAAAATAAGGGGGAAGCCACTGAGGACCGAGATGAGGAGAAATTTCTTTACTCAGAGGGTTGTGAATCTTTGGAATTCTCTACCCAGAAGACTGTGGAAGCTCAGTCTTTGAGTATGTTTAAGGTAGAGATTGAAAGATCAACAATAACGTAAAGGGTTTTGGGGATAGTGTGGATTAAAGTAATTGAAGTGTTCGATCAGCCATGATCATATTGAATGGCAGAGCAGGCTTGATGGGCTAAATGGCCTCCTCCTGTTCCTAGGTTTCTATTGAGGATGCTGGAAATCTGAAATAAAAACAGAAATTCTGGAAAAATTCAGCAGGTCTGTGAGCACACCTGTGGAGAGAGAAACAGAGTTAACGTTGCGAGTCCATATGACTTCTTCAGAGTTGTTAAAAATGAACCTGCCCCTAATTGGAAAGCTAAAATTAAGTCACTTGTTTCAGAATCTAGCAACCAGATGCAAAGCTTTGCAACTCTTGAACCTAACTGTATAAGATCTCGGGTTCAAATTGCAATCCAGAGAATTGAGCAAAAAATCTTGGCTCACACTCCCAGTGCAGTATTGAGGGAATCTATTCCCTCAGATGAGACATTAAACAAACCCTCTCAGATGGATGGAAAAGATCTCATGACACTATTCAAAAAATTGAAGAGGCATTCTCCAGCATCGGATTGCTATTTGAGGGAGCTTGCTGTGCATAAATTGACTGCCTCATTTCCTATATTACAACAGTGACTACACTTCAAAAGTACTTCATTAGATGTAACATGTTTGGGATATCCTGAAGTCATGAAAGGCACTATATAAGTGCAAATTATTGCTTTCTTTCTTTACGCATTCAAAAATAACAAAGCTAAAATTAAATTCAAGTTAAAATATTATCAATTCTATTTTTAAAAATTGTCTGAAGTAAAAAGTATATAGCAAAGAAATGGTTATTAGAGTATGCAAAGAAAAAAAGTTAATAGCATGCCCTGCAGAGTCTAAATTGTATGTTTCAATCATTTAACTTGAGACAAGCTCTCAACCTGTTGAAATATGTGGTTTTGAATTTAATCATATGGGCCCAGCTTTGTAATCTCTCCTTTGCTTTCAGTCAGTAATTCCTCAGTAGTTCTCCATGCCAAGAAAAAAAGGTCCAACTGAACAAAGGATGTTTTCTTTTCCTTCTCCCCAGCTGATGACATGGCTACATTCACTTCCAACTGGTGCTTTTGTTGGCCTCTCTGTGCACCTGGGCTTTTTATTTTCAACTCAAGAGATTAACGCACGAATGTAGCAGAAAGAAAGAGAAAAAAAAAAGGTGCTCTGTGTTGCAGCAGAGCCAACCTTAGATCAAAGCGCTCCCTGCGACCCCTCTTATTTGTTTGTGTGCGGGATTCCATCTTTTGGGTGAGTGGGGGGATAAGGGAGGGAAACAGAAGCTGCAAACATAAGCGCTACGCTTATTCATTATATAATCACCCTGGAAGTTTTTGGAATCGTGTTTCAGCCTGAGAACTAGGGTCACCGTGAAGCTTCAGAAGATTGGCAAAGCTGAAGAGAGATGAGCAATAAGCTTTTCTCACCTCTCTTATTGACACAATAACTGTTGGTGTTCATCTGAACTTTGCTGTCTTGTTGCTCCTTGACTCCAAGTGCTTCAACCCACAAACGCTTGCTTCTGACTTTGCTGAGACTGACACTTACTATTCTCTCTGATGCTAATTCAGGCACCAGTCTCGACTCACGGGTAGCGCTCGTCTAAGTCACAAGATCATATATTCCTCCATTCCAGACACTTAAAAATAATCCAGGCCAACAGTCAAGTGCAGTACTGCAGGAGTGCTACGTTGTCAGGGGTTCTGTTTTTCAAATAAGGTGTTAAGCTAAGGTTTGGTCTGCCTTCTCAGACATAAAAGACTCCACAGCACTATTCAAAGAGAGGGGAGGTCTCCTGTTGTCCTGGTATCCCTCAGCCAACAGCTAAAAACAAGCGCATGAGTCAATTATTTCATTGCTGCTGCTTTGGGACCTTGCTGTATGCAAATTAGCTGTCATGTTTCTAACATTACAACAGCAACTACTCTTCAAAAGTAATTATTTGGTTGTAAAGTGCTTTGGGCCGTCCTGAGGTCAGAATCTCAACACTACCGAACTCCCCATCTCCCTGCTTCTTCACTTCCTCCCACATTCAACACCAAAGCTTACACAAGAACATGAGCCCAAAAGGAGACAAAAGGCCATAAGGAATTAATTGGGCTCCCGCCAGGTTATTCTACAATATATTTGTCACATTCTATACAACCTGCGTGTTTCTTAACTTAAGACAATTAAGTTCCCTGCCTTCCCCTAAAAGAAAATAAAAAGTAAACAATCCTAATATACATATTACCACTTGGCATTACTTAAATGATTATTTGATTCACTTTTGCACATTCGCAGTCTCCTACTGTTTCCAATTTGGTGGTGCTCTCTTGGTTGCCTCCTGGTTGTTCTCCCACCTTCCATAAATTTCAACTCATCCGAAACTCTGCTGCCAGCTCAGAGTCACTTTTCTCCATTGAAGGGATGTAAGTTAGAACAAGCAGTTAAAACATACTTTCCAACTACCTCCATATCAAAAGAAAAATAAAGGATTTGCATTCATATAGTGTCTTTTGCAACCTCAGGACATCCCAAAATGTTTTGCAGCCAATTAATTATTATTGAAGCATCGTCACTATGCTGCTGCAGAAAACGTGACAGTCAGTCATTTTGTGCCCAACACAGCTCCATAGACAGTTATGTGATAATCATCAAAGAGTCTGTTTTACTAAGTTGCAGGATAAATAAAATCAGGCAGGACACAGGGGAAAAACTCTTGCACTTTTTCAAAATAGTGCTAAAGAACCATAGAACACTACAGCACAGAAAACAGGCCCCACTCGAGACATTATTCACATTGACACTACATTGCAGTACTGAGGGAGTGCATTACTGACGGAGATTCTGTCTTTCAGGTGAGATGTTAAACACAAGTTCCTGCTGCCTTTTCAGATGACCATAAAAGATCCCATGGCATTGAGTACAGGAGTTGGGATGTTATGGTGAGGTTGTATAAGACATTGGTGAGGCCAACTTTGGAGTATTGTGTGCAGTTCTGGTCGCCTAACTACAGGAAGGATATCAGTAAGATTGAGAGAGTGCAGAGAAGATTTACTAGGATGTTGCCGGGTCTGTGCCGAAATATTATTCTGCTAATCCCATTGACCTGCACCCAGTCCGTAACCCTCCAGACCTCTCCCATCCATGTATCTATCCAATTTATTCTTAAAGCTTAAGAGTGAGCCTGCATTTACCACATCAGATGGCAGCTCGTTCCACACTCTCAACACTCTGAGCGAAGAAGTTCCCTCTAAACCTTTCCCTTTTCACTCTAAAGCCATGTCCTCTCGTGTTTATCTCTCCTAATCTAAGTGGAAAGAGCCTACTCGCATTTACTCTGTCTATACCCCTCATAATTTTGTAAACTTCTATCAAATCTCCCCTCATCCTTCTACGCTCCAAGGAATAAAGTCCTAACCTGTTTAATCTTTCCCTGTAACTCAACTCCTGAAGACCCAGCAGCATCCTAGTAAATCTTCTCTGCACTCTCTCAATCTTACTGATATCCTTCCTGTAGTTAGACGACCAAAACTGCACACAATACTCCAAAGTTGGCCTCACCAATGTCTTATACAACCTCACCATAACATCCCAACTCCTGTACTCAATGCCATGGGATCTTTTATGGTCATCTGAAAAGGCAGCAGGAACTTGTGTTTAACATCTCACCTGAAAGACAGAAACAAGAGTTTTTCCCCTGTGCCCTGCCTGATTTTATTTATCCTGCAACTTAGTAAAACAGACTATTTGATGATTATCACATAACTGTCTATGGAGCTGTGTTGGGCACAAAATGACTGTCACGTTTTCTGCAGCAGCATAGTGACGATTCTTCAATAATACTTAATTGGCTGCAAAACATTTTGGGATGTCCTGAGGTTGCAAAAGACACTATATGAATGCTAAATGAATACATTTTCAGGATGGCTGCATGATGTGAAGGGAAAGGAGCCGGGGGTGGGGTTGGACCTAATTAGGTACTTGTAATGGCTTCTAGAATATGCACCAATGTAAATGATATGCTATCAAGTCACCAAAAACAGGAAAACATAGAAATCAGATGGAGGAACATTGCAGAGTTCCTCGGGATCCTCTCGCTGACCAAAGTTTGAAAGCCTTTGTTCTTTTTTGGTTATGTCTCTTGGACACACTTCAGGACTTTTGGCTGAAGTAAAGGAGCTATATGAAATATAGGTTGTTCCTTAAGTGTGTTTAGGGAGAAAAACAGGATTTGCATATTTAGCCAGTCATTTTATTTATAACTTTAACTGTAAGGAAACAACTAATTTGATATCATTGGGCTTAACATGACTCTAAGCTTCCTGCCCAGGGAATTTAACCTATGACGAAGTCTAAAACAGTTAAAATAATCAGGCGAAGGAAGGGAAAGGAGAGAGAAAAGCAAGTTTTTGCGAATTTCTAAGTGACTTGACTGAAAAAATTCAAACAAATCTGAGCAGATGCGACCTAGACCAATTCAGATCCCTTGAAATGGCTTTACAGAAAATTCCTGATGTCACACACACCTTCAGATCTCCTGTCAGACATGCAACAGGTGGTTTCAGAGTCATACTGCACAACCTAGTGGCAGCATGGTGCAAAACAGTGTACTGAAAATCAGAGTCATGTTAAGCCCAATGATATCAAATTAGTTGTTTCCTTACAGTTAAAGTTATAAATAAAATGACTGGCTAAATATGCAAATCCTGTTTTTCTCCCTAAACACACTTAAGGAACAACCTATATTTCATATAGCTCCTTTACTTCAGCCAAAAGTCCTGAAGTGTGTCCAAGAGACATAACCAAAAAAGAACAAAGGCTTTCAAACTTTGGTCAGCGAGAGGATCCCGAGGAACTCTGCAATGTTCCTCCATCTGATTTCTATATTTTCCTGTTTTTGGTGACTTGATAGCATATCAATTACATTGGTGCATATTCTAGAAGCCATTACAAGTACCTAATTAGGTCCAACCCCACCCCCGGCTCCTTTCCCTTAGCCTGGAAAACTTAGTCAGAGTCATTATTACACATGCAGAAGAGGGCCATTTGGCCCATCAAATCCATGCAGCTCCCTGTAGAGCAATCCAGTCAGTCCCAAGTCCCCATTCTATCCCAGCAGTCCTGGAAGCTTATTTCCAAGATTCCTGATCACAGAATCTCTCAGTGCAGAAGAGGCCCTTCAGCCCATCGAGTCTGCACTGACACGTGAGAAACACCAGACCTACCTAGCTAACCCCATTTACCAGCACTTTACCCAGTCTTGAATGTTATGACGTGCCAAGTGCTCATCCAGGTACTTTTTAAAGGATGTGAGGTAACTTGCCTCCACCACCCTCCCAGGCAGCGCATTCCAGACCGTCACCACCCTCTGGGTAAAAAAGTTTTTCCTCACATCCCACCTCAACCTCCTGCCCCTCACCTTGAACTTATGTCCCCTTATGACTGACCCTTCAACTAAGGGGAACAGCTGCTCCCTATCCACCCTGTCCATTCCCCTCATAATCTTGTACACCGTGATCAGGTCGCCCCCTCAGTATTCTCTGCTCCAACGAAAATAACCCAAGTCTATCCAACCTCTCTTCATAACTTAAATGTTTCATCCCAGGCTACATCCTGGTGAATCTCCTCTGCAACCCCTTCAGTGCAATCACATCCTTCCTATAATGTGGCAACCAGAACTGCGCACAATACTCCAGCTGGTGGCCTCACCAAGGTTCTATATAACTCCAACATGACCTCCCTACTTTCGTAATCTATGCCTCGTTTGAAAAAGGCAAGTGTCCCGTATGCCTTTTTCACCACCCTACTAACATGCTCCTCTGCCTTCAGAGATCTATGGACACACACGCCAAGGTCCCTTTGTTCCAACCAATTTCCTTTTGAAATCATTGACTGTATCTATTCCCTTATTGACAGCAAATTCCAGGTCATTAAAAAAACTCTTCCTCACATTTCCCCTGCGCTTCTTGCCCAAAACCTTAAATCTGTGTCCCATGGTACTTGCATTATCAGCTGACGGGAATAGTTATTTTTTGTCTACCTTACATAAACTTGTGGTGAAATATATACTGTTTAAGAGGGGTGGGACAGGTGAAGCTGGATAGAAGGCCAGTGATAGGTGGAGGCAAAGGAGAGATTGTGAAGGATGTCATGTACAGCAAGTAAAATATTACATCTTTTACAATCTCTCCTTTGCCTCCACCTATCACTGGCCTTCTATCCAGCTTCACATACCCCTTCCCCCTTAAACAGTATATACTTCACCACATTTTTACTTCCCTTTAGTTCTGAAGAGTCATACAGACTCGAAACATTAACTCTGTCTTTCTCTCCACAGATGCTGTCAGATCTGCTGAGTTTTACCAGCAATTTTTGTTTTTGCTACGTTTCCTACATGTGCCTGAATTTCAAAAGCACTTCACTGGCTAAGCCTCCTGAGCTCATGAAAGGCACTATATAAATGCATTTTTTTTTACATTTGTGCACACATGCATAAAGCAGTGGACAACCTGGAGTAAGGGTAAAGTGCCTTTGCCTCTGGTGCACTGGAGGGGAGAGGGGGATAAGCAATGAGCAGAAATGAGGTGCTTTCCAAACTGGGAGAACAAACCAGGCAAGTTGATCTACAATCTAGACTCCTAGAGACTGTAAGCTCAAAAACATCAAATGGCCCTGCCAGCGACACTCATATCCCTGAACCAATAAAAAGGGAAGAAGGCTAGTGGCTCAGTTTTTCATACTCCATGGTAACAGCAAGTAAAATAATATAAATGAAATTACCAAGAGTGACAAAGTAATAGATTCTAATAGTGTGGTAGCAGGGTCTAAGAGAAAGAGTATAATAAACTGTCACAATTTCATGATGGATGGGGTGCCCATGTTGAATATTAAAAATCTTCTGAAAATCATACAGCACAAGGTATTTAATAAAATAATTTTCATTGAGAAAACAGAAAAAAAGCAGGTCCAACAAAACTGCATTTTCTATATCTCTCTCCTTCCACCTCTTTAGGAACCTCTCACAAAGTCGTCTCTAACACTTCAACAGTCTGACTTGGCAACATATTGCACAACTCCATTAGAGGTTGGTTGGAAAACATTTTCTCCGACTTCCCATCCTCCTCCTAATGGCATTTAAGAAAAAACTCATGCCTCCTTGTGTCTGGACTCTTCAACCACAGCAAACACAATTCGCCTGGATCAATTTTATCAAACCCCTTCATAATCTTGAGAAATTGTAAAAGACCTATAGGAGTTACACCGTTATTGGATTTAACCTTGTTTTGGGACTTTCTTTTGCACCAACTGGAAAAGATTGTGTCCTGTCATGTCAAAGGCTCCACACTCAAAATCAACTGTACTATCAAGCTGGACTGTAATCCTCAATCTTTTCTTCTCCCTCAGTCTTTTCTTCTCCCTCAGTCTTGTCCTTTGATGCACAAGGAAAAGGTAGGGGGGCAGCGTTAACTACTTTTCTTAAATAAACTACCCAAAGAGTGATTTTAACTCACTTTAACTGGCATTCTGACAGGAGTCTTTGTAACCTCATCTTCCTCGTCCTCATCATCATCATCATCATCATCATCGTCATCCTCTTCCTCATCCTCCTCTTCCCTAGAACACAACATATAAAATTCAAAAATTTTCAGTAAATAAATGCAGTGAACTGCATTTAGGAGCACTAGTACTGTTTAAATTGAACAGAAAATGCTGGAAAAACTCAAATCAGACAGCATCTGTGGGGAGAGAAACAGATGGACGAACATCCTCAGAACTGAAACATTATACTGTTTCTCTTTCTCCACAGAAGTTGCCTGAACCTGAGCATTTCCAGTTTTCATTTCAGATTTCCAGCAACTGCAGCATTTTTCATTTAAATTGCAAAACAAAAAGTAAGTTTGTTTTTAGCAAGTCTCAAGTAATTTCTCTAATGTTCCTTCTTACCATTTCAAAGTTGAAGACACAACCATCCAATCCTCTTGCTCTAACAGCAGGCAACCCCATGACATTCAAATCAAGATTCCTGGCACTGTCTCCTGACTCCAAATCATTCTCTTTCAAGTTGTCAAAACTGTGGAATTTTTCATCTCTTGCAGAAACTAACCTAGTAGATGTGACCCAATCACGGTTTCCTGATGTAGTGGTGTCCTTCACCTAGTTTACTCAATAACTATTAATAGTTTTCTCAATAACTACTGGCTGTTTAATAATTAAACACCACTCAAACATTAATTTGTATCCATCTCAAATAAAATCATGCCCTCAGTTTCCTTACTCCGTGCACTTTCCACTTTGACATATTAAAAATAATAACCAAAAGGAGCTACTTACAGGCTGAAATCTGACCTTGGGGCTCAGAAGGAATCCATAAATTGCCCATGTTTCTATCTTGCACAAAATATGAAGTTGGTCAAAGCCCTCTATTTAATTCAAACCTATTTCTTTGTCCTGAGAATTCAATGCATTCTAAATATAAACAGGTTGCTGGTCCAAGTCCTTTATGAGTTCTACATCTAGACCGGCTGGCCTTTGCCAATTTCATATGTTTGTATGTTCAGAACTAGAAAACATTCAACTAGATTCCGGCTCACAACACACCTGTGCATCTGCTCAATCTGGAAACAAATTTTTCTTTGGTCAGCTTTAGCATATCTGCTATCTGCTACTGAATGCTGCCCATGTGTGAACCAATGTAGTGGCCATCAACAGAACTCTGCAAGGCTACACACCACAAAACGGTTGTCTTTTTGACAATAAATGTACTCTAGGACAATATTATGTTAGCATTTGAACTTGCTTGCTCTGAAAGGAGCCACATTAGTTCAGTTTGTCTATTTAGGCAAGGAAGGATGAAGGGACGAACTTACTCATCTTCATCATCGTCGTCATCATCATCTTCGTCTTCATCATCTGCGTCTTCATCTTCATCATCATCTTCTTCATTTTTACCTTTATCATTCATTGCCTTATCTTTTGTTGACTCCTCTAACTTTGCCTTTTTCTACAAACACAAAAGAGAAGACAGCCAGAGCTGACAGCAGCTTCAAGAATGGAAAAATGTATTAAATGGAAGGAGTCTGTGCTTTGGGGAGGGTGGGTGAGAAAGAATGAGAAAGTTAGGGTCAGCAGCAGCTTCAGTAACTGAGAATTAATTATATAATAATTATATCTTATATGATAGGCTGAAAAGAGTGGGGCTCTTTTCTCTCCAAAAGATTGAAAGGTCACCTCATAGAAGTCTTTAATATTATGAAGGGGTTCGACAGGATAGACAGATAAAATGTTGCCACTTCTTAAAAAAATTCTTTCATGGTTTGTAGCCGTCACTGGCTAGACCAGCATTTTTATTGCCCAACCCTATTTGCCTTCGAGAAAGTGGTGGTGAACCACCTTCTTGAACCGCTGTAGCCCATGTGTTGTAGGTTGTTAGGAATGGAGTTCCAGAATTTTGACCCAGCGAAGTGAAGGAACAGTGATATGGTTCCAAGTCAGGATAGTGTGTAGTTTGGAGGGGAACTTGCAGGTGGTAGTGTTGTGCTTCCTCCCACCTGTTAGGAAATCGAGATAGCTTAAGTAAGTTACATTGATATTTGTGGGTGTCAGGAATGAGCTTTAGCTGCAATGTTTAAGATTGATTTGGAAGCTGTTTGAAGTCAGTTGAGTTTTTGAAGACAGCTGCTAAGCAGAAGCAACCTAGAAGGGGGATATAGCCAGTCCCAAGCTAAAGTTGGTTGGAAGTAGCTGCCAGAGACAGACTGGAGCAATAGGGATAAATAGCCAGTCCCAATCTAAAGAAGAAAGCTCCCAAATCCAGGAGAGTGGAACAAGAGAAAGTCCCAAGGCCACCTTCTAGTCAAAAGAAGGGCAGGAACCTGGAAAAGGTCCTAAGTGAAGTTAAGAGTGAGGGGCAGAGAAAAGCTCCAAGCTGCAGGAAGCAGAGTCAAAGTGATATTAAGGCTTGTGAGATGTCAGAAGGTCCAAAAAGGTAACTAAAGGTCTGTGTAACTCTTTGCTATGGGCATGTGCAGCAGTGATGTACTGTTGACAGCTGAGTCAGTGAGGCAGAGTGCATGGAAGAAAGTTTGAATGCATGTGGTGATCCAGGGAGAGGAACATCAGAAAGAGAGCTCGAAACCTTGGAGGCGAACTCCTGTGAACGGGGTCTGAGAGAAAGTTTGGGAGAAGATTCCAAGGCGAGTTCTTGGAAAGTAGAGATTGGAAACCCTCGTGTGAAAGACAGACTTCAGCGAGACTGGTTGGCTCACTGTGTAACAAATGTCTGGGGGCGGGGGGAGAGCTGAAGTGAGATCCAGAGTATTTGTCTGGGGTGCCATCTGTCACTTGGTTTCAGTTTCCATGGAGAGGGACGCAGTTGGTGGCTAGGGAACAGAGTTTGCCGTGGGAACTAAAAACAAAGCCTTCTGAGTATTTTGCTGGAGTGAATTTTTGTTCTCCAGTGCTGGGTGGGCAGGTTGAAAGAGATGGTGGTTAAATAAAGCTGAATGTTGAGCTTGCATGTAGACACCGGTGCTTTGATTTCAGATGATGCCAAGGGGAAGCATGTATTTGAGGAATTTTTTTTTAAATTCGTTCATGGGGTGTGGCCATTGCTGGCTAGGCCAGCATTTATTGCCAATCCCTAACTGCCCTGTTCAGAGGCCATTCAAGAGTAAACCACATTGCTGAGAGTCTGGAGTCACATGTAGGCCAGACCAGGTAAGGGCAGCAGGTCTGCTTCCCTATAGGACATTAGTGAACCAGGTGGGATTTTACAACAATCGGCAATGGTTCCATGGTCATGATCAAACTTTTAATTCCAGGTTTTTATCGAATTAAAATTTCACCATGTCATGGTGGAATTCGAACCCAGGTCCCCAGAGAATTACCCTGGGTCTTCTGGAATACTAGTCCAGAAACAATGCCACAATGCCACCACCTCCCCCAATACTAGGGGGCCGTGGATAGATCCCTGGCGGCAACCAGAGGTAATGTTTCAGAAGTGGGAAGAGAAGCTACTGCAGGTGATTCTCTGGCTACCATTAGAGAGATGGTACTGGAACTAAGCGTCCAGTCCCAGCCAGTTGGACAACACAAAGATGTTGGAGGGTGGTATAGTCAACGTGGAGAACACGTTGAGAAGGACGAGGAGGGACAACATACCTTTGTCACAGTCACATAGGGTTCCATTTGTGACTTTAAGAGTAATTCCGGTACTGTGGCAGGATCGAAAACTTGATTGCAGGGGTTCAAACATCAACCTCCGGGAAAGATGGAAATGGGTTTGGGAGGCTTCAACTTGTTAAAGGACTTTGGAGAGGAAAGTGAGATTGGAAACGGGGCTGGTAGTTTACAAAGAAGAAGGAGTCAAGGTTTGATTTTTTTTTTTGACCACAAGAGGGACAACAAGGTTTGAAGGAGGGGAACAGTGCGTGAAAAGAGAACCAATACCGGCATCAGTTAATGTGAGAGCCAGGAAGAGAAGTTTGGTTGTCAGCAACTTAGTGGGAACAGGCAGTGAGTCTCATGGAGAAGAGGAGCTCGGAAAGGACATGAGGTGAGCTAGAAGAAAAACTAGAGCGCGATACAAGTTTAGGATGGATGGGAGTTCACATACAGAGCATAAACAACTACACAGACATGTTGAGGGAAATGGCATGCATCTGTGCTACATAATTCACTGTAATTCTATGTAATAAGAAGGGATGGCTGCACTGACAGCAAATAGAAAGGCAACTGTAAATGATTTCTCGAATTATACCATAAGACCATAAGACATAGGAGAAGAGGTATGCCATTTCAGCCCATTGAGTCTGCACTGCCATTCAATGAGATCATGGCTGATCTGATAATCCTCAATCCCACTTTCCTGCCTTTTCCTCATTACCCTTGATTCCCTTACTAATGCCTGAGAGTTGCAATGCTGTACTCATCACCCATCCCTAATTGCCCAGATAAGATGACAGTGGTCATCACACAATGGCATTAGGTAAGTATTTACAAGATATTGACTGAGCTACATTCAAGGGATAGTGATTTATTATGATGTGAGACTTGGGGTGGGATTTGAAGGTGATGCTATTCCCATGATTTTGCTTCTTTCATCTTTCCTCAATTGTACGAATCACAGGGCATGGTGACTTGCTGCAGTATAACCTGTGCATTGTACATACTGGAGCCACAGTGTGCCAATATTGGAGAGAAGAATAGCGAGTCCAATGGCAGGGCCACCAATCAAGCACAGATATAAAGATATCAGCAAAGAGCCAGAGTAGTAGTAGATCTTATTTTAAAGCAGCAATCTGTTACGATCTGGAATGTACTGCCTGAAAGGCTAGTGGAAGCAGCTTCAATAGTAATTTTCAAAAGGGAATTGGATAAATACTTGAAGCAAAAGTAATTACAAGGCTACGGGGAAAGAGCAGGGGAATGAAACTAATCAGGCAACTCTTTCCAAAGCCAGCACAGATACAATGAGTTATGTGGCATCCTCCAGCACTGTATAACTACATTTAAAAACACCCATAAAACATCCTGCAATTTAACCAAAAACCAATTCCACTGCTCATCCCACATAGGAAATAGCCTCTCAAAACAACACAATACTATGGTTCATATCCAATGTTCCATGTCCAAATACAGAGAGACCTGGACAATATCCAGGCTTGGGCTTACAAGTGGAAAGTAACATTCACAGCTCACAAGTGCCAGGCAATGACCATCTCCAACAAGGAAGAACCTAACCTCTGTTCAATGGCATTACCATCACTGAATCCCCCACTATCAACATCCTGGAGGTTACTACTGACCAAAAACTGAACTGGACTAGCCATATAAATACTGTGTCTACAAGAGCAAGTCAAAGGATAGGAATCCTGTAGTGAGTAACTCACCACCTGACTCCACAAAATCTGTCCACAACCTACAAGGCACAAGTCAGAAGTGTGATGGAATACTCCTCACTTGCCTGATGAGTGCAGACCCAACAACATTCAAGAAGCTTGACACCATCCAGGACAAAGCAGCCTGCTCGATTGGCACCCCGTCCACAAACATTCACACCCTCCACCACCAATGCACAGTCGCTGCAGTGTGTATCATCTACAAGATGCACTGCAGGAGCTCACGAAGCCTCCTTAGGCAGCACCTTCCAAACCATGATCACTACCATCTAGAAGGACAAAGGCAGCAGACACATGGGAACATTACCACTGGAAGTTCCCCTCAAAACCACTCACCATCCTGAATTGGAAATATATTGCTGTTCCTTCACTGTCGCTAGGTCAAAATCCTGGAACTCCCTCCCTAACAGTACCATGGGTGTAGCTACAAGCTTCAAGGCAGCAGTTCACTACCACCTTCTCAATGGAAATTAGGGATGGGCAATAAACTGCTGGCCTAGCCAGCGATGCCCATATCCCATGAATGAATAAAAGCAAGTCTTGGCATTGCATTTATAAATTATTGGAAAGATCAGATCTTGCCCCCAGAGATTTGAAGTGAACATTTATCATTGCGTCAGAGTGAGGATCCAGACATATTTCTAAATTCTCTCCTGCTCCATACCTTTGCAGGGTGCAATGCAGTGGGAGACGATGCAAGCTTAACAGGTTGCTTCTTCAGGGGAGATTTCACCCGATGATTGTCTTCAGATTCGGACTCGGAATCAGAGTCAGAGTCAGGCACACCTGTAAAAATTTCAAAAAAAGCATTTATAAAAAGGTTGAGATCTACGCAATACTATATCATTCAAAAGACATCCGCACTATATTGAAATCAAGTTATAAGGGTGATACCACAAGTTAGAAGTTACATCAGCAAGGAGAATTTACCAGGAGGAAAAAAAGATGGTTGAGGGTTAAGCTGACTGAAGTCAGTAAAATTACGAAGGGATTTACATGGTAGCCATAGAAAAAGAAGTTTCCACTTATGGTGGACTAGGAGTCCTAAAAAGAAAATCACTAATAAATCCAATAAGGAACTCAAGAGAAATTTCTTTACCCCAAATGGTGAACACGTTACTCAAGGTGAACAATATTGCTGCATTTAAAGGGGTGTTAGATTAAGTAAGGAGGACGAAAGAGTAGAAGGGTATACTAATAGGAGTAGATAAAATAGGAGGAGGCTCATGGGGAGCACAAACACCAGTTTAGAGCTGATGGACCAGAATGCCTGTTTCTGTGCTGTAAATTCTAAGTGAAACTCTTGCTTTATTCCTTCCTGGAACTTCAAGAACATGGAGCTCCTGTCAATGTTCCGCTCTCCCTACAATCTATCACTGGTAATATTTCATTATTTTTAAAATATCTGTTTTTTCTTCTATATTCAACAAAGGTTTGCCCTGCTATTCAGGAGTAGTTTTTATAAATTTAATCAGGTGGAGGAAGGGAACTGGATAAAAGTCTTTTCATCAGGGGCTATTACACAAGTATCTGGTTGATAGAGACAGAGGTCCTGGATGCAGAGCTCCTCCTGAGTAATCTAGCGTAAAATGACAATGATTACAGCACAAATAAAGACCATTCAGCCAACTTCCCTGCCCTGGCTCTCTTCATGGGCAATTTAATAATTCCTCCTTCCCACCTTTTCCCTGTAGCCCTGAAATTTTTCACTCTTCAGACAATTATCCAATTCTCCTTTGAAAGCCACAATTGAATCTGCTTCCACCACACTCTCGGACATTGCACTACAGATCCTAATCACTTGTCGTGTAAAACAGCTTTTTCTCTTGACACCACTGCTTCTTTTGCCAAACCCTTTAAATCAATGTCCTTTGGTTTGCAACCCTTTCACCAACAGGAACAGTTTCTCCCTAACCACCCTCTTCAGGCAACTCCCGATTTTGAATGCCACTATCAAATCTTCTCTCAACCTTCTCTTCTCTAAGAAGAACAGCCCCAGCTTCTCAAATCTATTCATGTAGCTCAAGTTCCTCATCCCTGGAAGCATAATGAATACTTTCAGCACCCTCTCTAATGTTCTTAAATCGTTCGTAAAATGTGGTGCCCAGAACTGGACGCTATATTCCAATTCAGGCCGAACTAGTGTTTATACAAGTTCATCGTAACTTCCTGCTTTTGCATTCTATGCCCCTATTTTATAAAACCCAGGATCCTGTATGCTTTATTAACCACATTCACAATCTGCTCTGCAACCTTCAATTGTTTGTGCACATAACCCTGGGTCCATCTACTCCTGCAACCCCTTCAGAATTGTACCCCTTATTTTATATTGCTCCTCCGCTTTCTTACCAAAATGTATCACTTCACACTTCTCTACATGAAATTTCAACTGCCGCTTGTCCACCCATTCCACCAGCCTAGGTTCCCTTGAACCTTAAACACCATCCTCCACACAGTTCACAATGCTTCCAAGTTTCACGTCATCTGCAAATTTTGCAAGTGTGCTCTGTATACCCAAGTCCAAGTCGTCAATTTATATCAATTAAATCAGGGGTCCTAACACCAACTCGGAAGAACCGCAGTTATAAATATTCCTGCAGTCTGAAAAACACTTTCACCACTAACCCATTTCCTATCACTCAGTCAATTTTGTATCCATACTGCTACTGTCCCTTTTATTCTGAGCTCTAACTTTTCTCACAAGCCTGTTAATGTAGCGCTTTATCGAATCCCTTTTGCAAGTCTATGTATACTACATCAAGCGCAGTCTCAGTACTGGTGACAATGAAACTCTGATTGTCATTTAAAAAAAAACCCATCTGGTTCACTAATGTCCTTTAGGGAAGGAAATCTACCATCCTTACCTGACCTGGTTGACATGTGGCTCCAGACTCTCAACAATGTGGTTGCCTTTTAAATACTATCAGTTCAAGGGCAATGGTTAACAAATGCTGGCCTTGCTAGAGACACCCGATTCCATGAAATTAACAAAAAAAAAATCACCCAACCTCCTTGTGGCCCTTATACAAACTGGAGTTAGGTTACCTGCTTAACCTCTTTGTCAAGATGATCTCCAACATCAAAGCTGCAGTGACAAGAGATTAAAGTGGAGCAGCTCATTCTCTATAAAATCATGAATTATCAGCTATCAAAAGTATATCTATGGGCAGCAATATCAGCTACAAATCTGTAACAGTAACAGAGTGAGGAGTGCTGACAACACCAAGATATAAAAGTGAAACTCAATTTGTCTTTATCACAAGGTTAAAGTCATTGAAATACTTTACAAAGTGTTTACTGTTTTCATTATATTTCCTGATGGACAGTGCAGAGCATGATGGAAATACAGCCTCGTGAAGGCGAGCACTTTTCTTTTTAAAGGACTGCTGCATCCTGTATATTAAAAATCTGCTTTAATGCAGTTAACAGGAAGTAAGGATAAATGGATGAGCAGGAAGCACAAAAAATACCTGAGAACAAGACCGCTGTTGGATGGGTATTTTAACGTCAATACACAGAATTTATTAATAAAGTGCAATGAACACCGCCACATTCATGAATGAAGGCCAGCGTAATAGACAAGGGAATATAGGAGCCAGGTATACTGAGGCATACCAACATACTCCTTAATAGCGCTGTATCTGCAAAAAGATGAAGAGGTTGAAGTCATTCATAAGTTAAATCAATTAGCTATAAAAATGCAACTTGTCAAACATCACTATTTTTAATTTAGAGCAACTTAAAATGAAAAGAACCAATTGCCTTTCATAGCTTACTTTAAAATAACAGAAGGTCATTAAGAAAATTAGATTCAGACTCGATAGCAGGGCAAGCAGAAGTAGACCAAAGGCACAGTTGAAGAAACAGATTTTAAAAAGGCTTTGAAAGGCAGGAGAAATTCAAATGAAGGTTGTACCACAGAAGAAGGTAAGTCAGCCCATCGACTCCATGCCCGCTCTACATACGAGCAATTTAGCTCGTCTCACTCTTTTCATTCATTTGCAGGATGTGGGTGACACTGAAAGATCCAAGGTTGTCCAGACCCCTCACTGGGGAAAACTCTCCGCTGGTTGGAGTCATACCTGGCACAAAGGAAGATGGGTGTGGTTGTTGGAGGTCAATCATCTCAATCCCAGGACATCACTACAGGAGTTCCTCAGGATAGTGTTCTCAGCCCAGCCGTCTTCAATTGCATCATCAATGACCTATCCCCATCATAAACTCAGGGGTGGGGATGTTCACTGATGATTGCACAATGTCCAGCACCATTCATGACTCCTCAGATATTGAACCAGTCTGTGTCCATATGCAGCAGAAACTAGACAACATTCAGGCTTGGGCTGATAAGTGGCAAGTAACCTAGCACACAGGTACCATCTCTAACAAGAGGGAATCTAACCATCGCCCCATGACATTCAATGACATTATCATCACAATTGCCCTCTAACATCATCCTGGGAGTTACCATTGGCCAGAAACAGAGCTGGACCAGCCAAATAAATACTGTGGCAAGAGCAGCAGATTAGAGGCTGGGAATTCTGCAGCGAGTAACTCACCTGCTGACTCCTCAAAGCCTGTCTACCATCTACAAGGCACAAATCAGGAGTGTGATGGAATACTCTCCACTTACCTGAATGAATGCAGCTGCAACAACACTCAAGAATCTCGACACCATCCAGGACAAAGCAGCCCACTTGATTGGCATCCATTCCACCACCTTCAATATCCACTCACTCCATGACCACACAGTGGCAGCAGTGTGTACCATCGACAAGGTGCACTGCAACAACTCACTAAGGCTCCTTTGACAGCACCTTCCAAACACACGGCCTCTACCACCTACACCACATGGACTGCAGTGGTTCATGGAGGCAGCTCACCATCACCTTCTCAAGGGCAATTAGGGATGGGCAATAAAAATGCTGGTCCAACAAGCGAGGCCCACATCCCATGAAAGAATTTTTAAAAGAATTTTGAATATCTCTATCAAATCTCCTCTCAACCTTCTCTTTTGCAAGAACAATCACAGGTTTTCCAATCTATTCACGTAGATAAAGTTCCTCATTCCTGGAAACATTCTTATGAATCTTTTCTGCACACTTTCTAAAGCCTTCAAACCCTTGTTAAAACATGGTGCCCAGAACTGTACCCTGCTGGATACATTCGATAGAGATACTGGGGATTAAGGGCAAAAACATTTCATCTTGCAATACAGACACCCCTCACCTTGCAAACAATCTACTGTATATTCTAGATGAAAAGGTTCATTACACTCTGGTCAGGTTAGTTAACCCCACAGTAAAGCTCCTCCACAGTAAATCCCTATTTGGAACTTATTTAACACCTAGTCCCTTACAACAACAAAAAAAAAACTGGCGCATCCAGGCTCCAGGGTTGAAATTTCTACTTTCCAAAATCCATCCCCAGTACTACAACAAACTTGTACATCGCTCCTGTCCTTGCTGGCTCACCAGCAGCTGGTGTTGACCAACTTGTACATTCTAAGCATTTTATTTTTGTTCTACAAGAAACTAGATCAATGGCGCCAAAACATCTCAAACACGGAAGCCTCACAGACAGCACGGAGGATGGTTTGATTATATCAATCAGCCTGCATCTGGACTTGGGTATGCGATGTGAAAAAACAGTGTACCAACCCACTTCATTAGCCAGCTCAATAGTTTCTAGCCAACCTATTATAAAAATATGCATGGCTTTTAGAAAAGCACTGAAATGAAAGTACATGTATTAAGTTAAGGGTGATGATTCAAGGAGTACTGACTCTTTCTCTAAAACAAAACCCCTCCCAAACCAGTGGCCTCCAATACAAGAACAAGAGAGATAGCTGCATGGGAACAGCACCACATGTTTCAACTTGAAATATATTTCCATTCCTTCATCATTACTGGATCAAAATCCTGGAACTCCCTACCAAATAGCATCATTGGGACACCTTCACCATATAAATTGCAATAGCTGCAAAACTCTCCACCTTCTAAAGGTTAACTAGGGTTGGCCTTAATGGCGTCCAAATTTTGAGAATATTAAAAAACTCACATCAACCACACTTTCTCCAATTCCGGCTCATCTAGAAATAGCTCACAAATATGCAAATATGTGTTGAAGAAACAATCACCTTCCCTCCACACTCTACCTTTCGGGTGAAAATGTTCTACCTGCTTACCCCTAGCTTTCCCATTTAAAAAAAACTGAAGTTCCCTGGCGTCTGAATACTCCACCAGAGAGCATTCAAATGCCAGGAAAAAAGTTGCTTTTTTGGCTGGATCAATGTGGTCAACTCCTTTGTAATTCATAAGCTTCTGCACAATGCCCTTACACGAACTTTGGAGAATACTCCTCAAAATATCAACAAATTGCGTCTACTCTACAAACTGTTCCTGAAATGTATGATCTACTGCACCATCCGAAGGCGAGAAGGCAAATCAAGCTTAAATGCAACATGTACTTAGTGCTGTAATGACCTTTATATAACAATGTCCTTTTACCCTTATTCCTGCATTTTAAAAATATCATTGCATTTTAGTATATTAGCTACTTCTGCCAAGTTTGGTTCAGTTGTTAGCAATTACCTTGAAATCAGATTGCATTCTCAAGACCCATTACAGGATGCAAGCTAGGGTATCAAAAGTAACAATCATTTGCATTTATCTATAGTACCTTCACCATAAAACAGCCAAAAGCACTTCACAGAGCTGCAATCATAAAACATTGACATCAATGGTGGAGGAAATTAGAAATAGACAGCAACAAGGTGATGTAAACAAGGATTAGAATCATATAAAAAAAAGGCATCACCTAACTGAAGAGTTGCTAACCCATATGCCAAAATTATATCCATCTAAGTATACCCATATGACCAAAAGGGCAAATGCCATTATTCAGGAGAGTGGAATTTACACAAGGTCTTACCCATCATTCTTACAACCAACATCTACAAATAAGACACCAAGTGAACTCTTACCATGTGCATCCAGATTGCCAAATTTCACTTACATAACACATTTCACAATATGTCTCCGTAGCTGAAGTTATATAAAACTTTTGAAAGATGTAAACACAAAGTTGTTTGTAAAAAAGCATCTTTACAATTAACTTTTTCAATCTTTTTCCTATTAAAGAGCTCTTTCTCCTATCATCCAAAACTTTAAAACAAAAAGCAGTTTCCTGGCTCTACTATTTCCAACAGTATAACTAGCCCTGCCGTTTCAGACAGTCACTGCAGTGCATTTCTAGGGTGTTGTATTCATTATATACATACAGCAGAACTTCAGCACTCCTGTCCTAGGCCAGTTCAGGTGAAAGGTAGGAACTGATGTACTGTACCTTGGCTAACCAAAACCCCATATTTACTAAACATCTTAACCTGATGCAGGAAATGCTACTTTTATATTCACCAGGATGCAGTTTACACCAGTAATGCTGCTATGTTCAAATGGATTACACAGACGGGAACGGATAAGTTCCTTTGGTCAGTCTTAAGATATATGGCATCTTTCACTGGAATAAAAAACTGCCTCAGAAATTTGCGTTTTCTGCGCATTCAAAACATTTATAGTTTGAATCAATTCTACAGAATAATGAAACCCTCAGAATATTTAGTGCAATAATGTTTATTTATAAATATTTTGACATATTTTAGTACTTCTGCTTCAAAACCAATGTACTGACTGAATTAGTGTTCAACTGGTTTTTATTATGGTCCTTGTAATAAAAAAATGGTATAGCAGAAAGTAGACAACCATTCTCCAGAATGGCTGACATATCAGATTCTGGTGTACTTGTGTTTCTTCTGTTTAGTTTAACAAACACGTGGCTTGGAGGTGATGCAAGATTGGCCAAGTTGCTCTTAGGCTTTCTCTGCTGTAGTCTGAAGAACAGAGAAAAACCTGAATGATAACCAACACACAAAACCCATAGGAATCATGGGCCCCAATGACAGTCATGGAAGCAGAACAAAGTCCAGTTAGGTTTGACTTTAAAACTCCATCCCTATGATGTCTGGCAGTTCTTGCGTTCTTCAGTAACCACCTTACCGTGCAGTTTACTTATACTTCAGTGCAACAAAGTCCATAGTTTTCTAAAGCTTGTACCTAGATCCCACTGATGGCTTAAAGTCACTCTCCGAAGCCAGTTCATCTTCCACCCGTGCAAGTGCCCTAGATATCTTAAAAGACGCTGAAATACATCAGCTTTCTCCACTGTGCATGCCACATCTTCATAACTAAGTGCTTGTGTTGAAGTGGGTCAGGCTGGTGCAAGTTTCTCCAGTAACGGTGCTAAGTATGGCGGATGCACTGGGGCCAACTGCTCCTCACGATGTGTTTGCATCACATCCAGTCCGATCTGTAGCCAGAAAATAAAAGTCCATAATTACATAATGAACTTGTATTACCAAGACCTTTGTTACTTGATTAATATTCACACTGACAGAAAAACGCATAGGCTTCAATTATACAGAGTTTTCATATCCCGTCATGAAGCAACATACCCCAATACTTTATATGATACACACAAACACACACTTACCAAGATTATTCCCGACATTATCAAAATCTGAGGCAACATTTCCCTCCAGGGTCTCAGTTGTATAAAGTTCTCCTCATGTATTGGGGTCTTGAGGCGAAGGGCCCTGCTCCTACAGCGTCTCTTCGAGCCTGGAGGTCGAACGACAAGACTTTCATCCTAAATCTATCTGTGCTGGAATCTTAAGCATGTTCCAGGGGTAACAGGTTAACTGCTAATCCACTGTTTAAGTGAGTCTTCTCCACTGTTTCATCAAGTTATTGAAACCGCGTTCAAGATGACCAGCATCGAAAAAAATAAGTAAAGCACTTTATTTCACTCTAAAAATGACCATAGCCTCACACCCTTTAAAAACAAACAATGAATATATAATAGGCATGCAAGTTTCAAAATGCTCAGCTCATTCAACATTTATTTTGAGCTTCGTCTCGGCACAATAAGATTTGCAAAGACAGTTTAACCTTATACAAGTTTACAATGGTTTTGGAACACATGCATTGTGGAAACTCACCAACAATGTGCTCTCCACTGACGTAGATAGGGCCAGAACCAGTCTTCAGACGTAAACAGACCGGTGGAGACACCTCAAACCCTCCCAGAACAGTCTGGAACAAAAGACAGGTGTTCAACATTTTGTTTTGTTTCAACTGGATGTTCATTTAACCAATGTACCACCAGTGCCACATTACACATCCGCCTTGGGCTCACCAATGACTCTACTTGTTAAATTCACACTAATGCAGTGTTTAGAACACTGATCATATTAGGAGCAATTTGGGCAAGTGCATGCATATAATACATATTCAAGTATTGAAACATATCGGTCTATACATAATAATTTCCTCGGCACAACACAGAACAGGAAGTTCCTAAATTTGATCCCTGGTTTGTGCCAAATTAACTGATTAGCAATTTTAGGAGCACTACAATTAGCCTGTGTCCTGAGGTAGTGGGGAGGAATCCAGAGTTGTCATACGTGTAAGATTACATGGGGTATACAGCACAGAAACAGGCCATTTGGCCAACCAGTCCATTTATGCTCCATTCAAGCCTCCTCCCATCTTTCCTCAGTTAAATTCATCATAACCCTCTATTCCCTTCTCCCTCATACACTCATGTAGCTTCTCCTTAAACACATCGATATTATTCATATCAACCACTCCCAGTAGTAGTTCATTCCACATTCTCATCACTCTTTGGGTGAAGAAGTTTCTGCCCGAATTCTCTATTGGATTTCTTGGTGACTGTCTAATATTAACCTCTAGTTATGCTCTTCTGCAAAAGAGGAAATATTCTCCCCATTTCCACACAATCAAAACCTTTCATCATTTTAAAGACCTCTATGAGGTCATCCTTCAATTTTCCTGTCTCTAAAAATATGTATACCCATGCATTTCTGCCAGTATTATCGCAAATCTTCTCTGCACCCTCTCACAGGGCCTCTGTATTCTTTTTATGATTTGGTGACCAGAATTATACGCAGTACTAAGTGTGGAGTAACCAAGGTGTGATATAAGTTTAGCAGAACTTGCCTATTTTACAATTCTAACCCTCTAGGCCTAAAGCCTAATATTCAGTTTGCTTTTTTAATGGCCTTGGTTACACGTGAGGCAACTTTTAGTGATTGATGTACTTGTGCTCCAAAATCTCTTTGTTCCTCAACCCTACCTGGACTTGCACCTTCCATGTCACCTCCCTTATTCTTCCTACCAAAATCTACGACTTCACATTGTGTATGACATCATTTGCCAATTAGTTGTCTACAAATTTATCAATGTCTTTGTGTAATTTGCTGCAGTCCTCCTTAATATTGACTATCCCCTTCCACCACCCACACTCCAAATTGCCATCAGCAAATTTAGAAATTGTGCTTTTGACTCTAAAGTCCAAATCGTTAATATAAAGTGTGAACCGCACTGACCCTTGTCAAACACCATTTCACATCTTCTGTCATCCTGAATAACTGCCATATATTCCAAGGGTTCCCAAACTGTGGGTCGTGACCCCCAGTGGGGTCACAGGCCAAGCAATTGGGGTCACAAGATCCAAGGCACCAATGGCAACTATGGAGAGAAAGGTTTGACAATCCTGGGATCAGTTGTAAGTCCACTTTAAAAAAAAAATCATCCATGGGATAAGGGCTTCGCTGGCTAGGCCAGCATTTATGGCCCATCCCTAATTGCCTTTGAGAAGGTGGTGGTGAGCTGCCTTCTTGAACCGCTGCAGTCCATGGGGTGTAGGTACACCCACAGTGCTGTTAGGAAGGGAATTCCTGTGGGCGTGGCGTAATCCAATGAGCTCCAAAGACCAAACACCAGAGCCTGCAAAATGGAAAGCGTCTGTACCCCTGGTGTTTGAAACCCACCCCACTCAACAACTCTTCCACCCACCTCTCACACAATTTTCACTCTAGGATCACACTAAGTGTGAAGCCTTAAAATGGTGTCACAGCAGAAAAAATGTTTGGGAAGCACTGCTTTACTCCCACGTAGCTTTTTGTCTTTTTTTTAATTAATTCATGGGGGATGTGAGCTTCGCTGACCGGGCCAGCATTTATTACCCATTCCTGGCTGCCCTAGTGAGCTGCCTTCTTGAAACGCTACAATCCCTGTGGTGTAGGTGCACCAACAGTGTTGTTAGCAAGGGAGTTCCAGGATTTTGGCCCAATAACAGTGAATGAACGGCCGATATATTTCCAAGTCAGGATGGTGAGTGACTTGGAGAGGAACTTCCAGGTGGTGGTGTTCCCAACTATTTGCTGCCCTTGTCCATCTAGATGGTAGTGGTCGTGGATTTGGAAGGTGCTGTCGAAGGACCCTTGGTGAATTCCTGCAGTGCATCTTGTAGACAGTACACACTGCTGCTACTGAGAGTAGATATAAATATTTGTGAATGTAGTATCAATCAAGAGGGCTGCTTTGTCCTGAGTGAAACTTTTCTTCAGTGTTGTGGGAGCTGCACTCATCCAGGCAAGTGGGTTGTATTCCATCATACTCCTGACTTGTGCCGTGTAGATGGTGGATATGATTTGGGGAGTATATACATATGGTATAAATTGTTGTTTTCCACTTGCATCGGTATTCTTGTGAAGTCCTGATGCGTGCAAGATGAAAAGCTTCAACACGTCTCTTTTTTTTCAGCAATACAAGTGCTTTTTAAGTACAGAAAACTTGATCAGCCTTCACATAGCAAGGCCCCACAAGCAGCTAGAGAATGAATAACTATTTAGCTTGTTTTCAATGGGGTATTTTCAAGAGCAACTACTGGCCACAACAGCACGAAAACTATCCCAAGGCCTTTTTGCAGCCATCTCAACAATCAGACTGGTCCCTTGTTCCAAAGATAACCATGTCCAACAATGCAGTACTCCCTACGCAATGCATTGAATTGTCAAGCTATATTGCCATCAAGTGGAGTTTGAATCCATGACCTTCTGGCCCAGAGGCAAGCTGAGCCAAGCGAACAATATGCTTGAGTTACATGTAATCTATTCATTCTAAAGACCAACCACAGATATCAAATAGGTTCCTGGGGAGGCAAATGTAATTGTTAGTGTACTCTATTCTAAACTAATAAGTTGCTGTTGAACAAGTATCATGGGACATGCAAACTTCCTCTCTCCACAAGTTTGTTTTCCTTTGCAAACACCCTGTGCCTGCACATATATTAAGGCACTTACTGTAGTTAGAATGGATGGTTTCAGAGACGTCAAAGGCACCTTGATCATTTTCCCATTCGGGTTCAGAGCCTCCAGTTCAATGACGTGCAGCTCATCCTTCGTTTCAAGACCCACACATACCTGCTGCCAAAAAACAAAAAAGGTGATACTGACTTTTCATTGAAAAGCAATACAAACGGTATTTCAAATGATGTCTACAAGCTAATTTCTTCCAACTTCACCTTTGAGACAACAAAATACAGGAAATATTCTTCAGGCACAAGATCAAAGCAGACAGGTCTCCAGTAGATTTACTCTGGAGGCCAGAATGTCCAACCTGCTGTTCAGGACCCCATCTAGTGGTATCATTTAGTTATGACATTAGTAAAATAAAAGAGCCCACCGGAAGGAAAACACAACAGTCGACCTCGTGCCAACACTAGTCATCTGTGCCAGCTGCAGAAGAGATTGCCACTCACGAATCAGCCTCTACAGGCACAACAGATGATGTTCAATCCAGAAGTGACATACACCCTGGCAGTACATCATCTCCCAAGATGAAAAAGTGTGCCAATAAATCCATAGTAAAATAATTTGCAGAACACAGCTAATGCTCAACACAGTTGGCCACTTGGTGCAAACTATCATCTCATGAGTTGGCAGGCTGCCACACACCCAGAACTGCTTTGCATCCAATAAATCATTTTTGAGGCGCAGTTGCTCGTTTTTGCGTACATGAACACAGCAGTCAATTCGCAAGATTCTATGAAGATGTGATGAGTGACCAGTTAAATTGATTTCTGATAGTGTTGGTCAAGGGAGAAATGACAGGCAGGATACTGGGAAAAACAATAATTTTCTTCAAATAGTATCACGGAATTTGTTACATCCACCTGTGCAGATACCTCTGGTAATACAACTCTGTCAGTACTGCACTGCAAGTGTCACGTTAGATCAATGTTTCCCAAACTTTTCCTGATGTGGCCCCATCTTAAAAAAACCGAACAAAACAAAAAAGTGTCCATTTCAGGAGTCCCACCAGTGTAGATTCCTGATCAACTGCAATTGCCTCAACTCTTTGCTTCATGGTGTTGTTTCAGAAGGAAATCGTTGCAAGTGCATTTGCCCCTGCTTCCCCAAACATTATTTTAACCATTTTGACTGCAGCAGATAAAAATAAAATTCCTGCAATCTGAGGCTGCTTGGCCTGTGCAATCAGATAGCTCACATCAAAAGATGCTCTTTGAGCTCTGTCAGAGGCAGTTAAGGCACTCAAAGTGAAACTTTTGGTGTGAAAGCTCACCTTTCCGATGTTGGAAAAGTGACTGCGATTTCTCATTGTATTCCTTGTTAATGGTCTCAGTGTCACTTAAGCTTATTTAGCTTGATGCTTTCGCTGGACAGCACTTGGAGACAAGCGAGGCATTTCGTTCTTTCTTTGGGTTTGACCGAAACACTCAAGGAAAGCATCAGTGTATTTACAGACACATTTCTTACCTTCTTGTTTTTCGACAGGCAAAATTGGCTGCATAGGTCATGGGACCTCGGAATTGGTCCCAGGCAGAGTTTCCACTCCACAGCCACCAATACAATCTTGGATTTTGCAACCCCAAAATCTCGTCTCATGATCCCACCATGGGGCCACAGCCTATGGTTTAGAGTTTAGAAAAATGAAAGGTGATCTCATTGAAGTGAGCAAAATTCTTTCAGGGTGGAGCAGAAAGGATGTTTCCCCTGGCTGAGGGAGTCTAGGGGACAGAGTCTCAGAATAAAAGGTAGGCCACTTAGGACCAGGATGAGGAGGAATTTTTTCAGTTAGAGGGTGGTGAATCTTTGTAATTCTCTACTCCAAAAGGCAGTGGAGATTCATCATAATTGACTATGCCCAAAGCAGAAATTGATAGATTGAAATACCAATGACATCAAGGAATATGAAGATAGTGCAGGAAGATAGCATTGAAGTAGACTAGCCATGGTCTAGTTAAATAGCAGAACAGGCGCGAGGGGCTGAATGACCTACTCCTGCTCCCATTTTCCAATGTTTGGGAAGCCATGTTTTAGATTCCTCAACCAGCAGGAACCACCTCTGTGTCTACCCTGTCAAATCCCTTCAGAATTTTCCATAATTCAACGAGGTCAGCACTCATTCTTCCAAACTTCAGGGAATTTGCACAGCCTCTCATCATAGGTCAACCCTCACATCCCAGGGACTAATTCAATGAACCTTCACTGTACCGCCTGTTATGATCCCAGCTGATGTTACTACTGGGCAAATCCCAGGGTGGATCCCGGCTTGATAAATCTTAACTTATTTTTGTTTAGATACATGGAGAGTGGCTACTGAACAGTCACAGGAGTCAGCTGATAACATTTTAACAAAAGAATTATTAAACAAGAAAAAATATACTATATTACAATACTCCTTCACCCATGACCAAACCTTACAGGCATATACAGATTTGCAAGGATAACATGTTACAAAAGCTCTCTTATACTCTAATGTTCACCTAAGTGCAGAGTCCATGTAAACCAATAGGCGACCCGTGGTCAGGCACACCATTCTGAAACTAAGTGACAGATGCCACTCCAAACAGATGCTATGGATCTCTCTTCAATTCCCCCTAAATGCTTGTTACACTGTGAGCAAACTGGTCTCACCGAACTCCATCTTTCACATGAGGGTTTCCAATCTCCACTCTCAAAAGAACTCACTTTGAAATCTTCTCCCAAATAATACTTTCTCTTAGGCGCCTTCCACAAGGGTCCACTGCCAGGGTTTCAAACTCTACTTCTGGTGTTCCTCTCCCCTGGATCACCATCTGCAATCAAAATTTGCCTTCCACGCACTCTCTCTTAAACGCTCAGCCGTGCCAACAGACCACCACTACTTCGCATGCCGATAGTAAAGAGTTACAGACCTTCAGTCTGTCTCCTTGGATTCACTGGCTTCTCGCAAGCCTATTTCACTTTAAGTCTGCATCCTGCATCTTTAAATTCAGAGCCTGTCTCTGCTCCTCATTCTTAACTTCATTAAACAGGATCTTTTCCAGATTCGTATTCTTGTCCTTTGACTTAACTGTCCTCTTGGGAGATTTTCTGTTCCACTCCCTGGTTTTGGGGACTTTCTCTTTTACTTTTTGGAATCTGCTCCTGCAGTTCCCTCTCTGGAATCTTGGTTTCAACTTAACTAAAAATTGCTTTTCTGGGGTTTTCTCTGTCGCCGTGTGAAGCCTCTCTCGCTGGACCTCTGTGGCTAGGCAACAGCACAGTTGTTTCTACCTTGTTAATTTAGGTGATGACGTAGTGGTATTGTCGCTGGACTAATAATCCAGAGACCCAGAGTAATGCTCTGGAGAGCCAGGTTCGAATCCCGCCACGGCAGATGGTAGAATTTAAATTAAATAAGGATCTGAGCAAGCCAGTTGTAACAAACCACTACAAAGTCACAAAAAAATGAATGAAACCAGACAAACCACCCAGCATTGACCTAGGCACCGGAAACGACAGCAGCAGTCGCAGCCCTAATGAGCCGGCAAAGTACTCCTCGCTAACATCCAGGGGCTAGCGTCAAAATTGGGAAAGCTGTCTCACAGACTAGTCAAGCAACAGCCTGACATCCTCATCCTCACAGAATCATACCTTACAAATACCACCATTACCTGCCTGCCGCAGATGCATCTGTCCAAGATATTATCAATAGGAGTGGCCACAGCACACAGTCACAATGGAGGCAAAGTCCCGCTGTCACACTGAGGATACCCTCCATCATGTTGCCTGGCACTACCACCGTGCAAAATTGGGTAGATTTTGAACAGATTTAGCAACTCAAGAATAGGCATCCATAAGGCACTGTGGGCCATCAGCAGCAGAATTGTACTTGAACATAATCTGTAAACTTATGGCTCGGCATATCCCCAACTCCACCATTACCATCAAGTCAGGGGATCAAGGCTGGTTCAATGAAGAGTGCAGGAAGGCATGCCAGCAGCAGCACCAAGCATACCTAAAGACGAGGTGCCAACCTGGTGAAGCTATCACACAGGACTACTTGCGTGCCAAACAGCACAAGCAGCAAGTGATAGGCAGAGCTAAGCAATCCCACAACGAACGGATCAGATCTAAGCTCCACAGTCCTGCCGCATCCAGTCGTAAATGGTGGTGGACAACTAAACAACTCACTGGAGGAGGCAGCTCCACAAATATCCCCATCCTCCATTGTGGAGGAGCCCAGCACATCAGTGCAAAAGACAAGTGTCAGGCAATGACAATCTCCAACAAGAGAGAATCCAACCATCACCCCCTGATGTTCAATGGCATTACCATTTGCTACAATCTTCAGCCAGAAGTGTCGAATGAAAGAGACATCTCGGCCCTCCCCCGGAGGTCCCCAGCATCACAGATGCCAGTCTTCAGTCAATTCCATTTGCTCCCTTGATATCAAGAAACGGGTGAAGGCACTGGATACCTTGTAGGCTATGGGCCCTGACAATATTCCAGCAGTAGTACTGAAGACTTGTGCTCCAGAACTTGCCATGCCCCTAGCCAAGCTGTTCCAGTACAGCTACAACACTGGCATCTACATAGCTATGTGGAAAATTGCCCAGGAATGCCCTGTACACAAAAAGCAGGACAAATCCAACCCAGCCAATTATCGCCCCATCAGTCTACTCTCCGTCATCAGTAAGCAATGGAACAGGTCATCAGCAGTGTTATCAGGCGGCACTTGCTTAGCAATAACCTGCTCACTGACACCCAGTTGGGTTCCACCAGGGTCACTCAGCACCTGGCCTAATTACAGCCTTGGTTCAAACATGGACAAAAGAGCTGAACTCCTGCGATGAGTTGAGAGTGGTTGCCCTTGACATCAAGGCCACATTTGACTGAGTGTGGCATCAAGGAGCCCGAGCAAAACTGGAATCAATGGGAATCAAGGGGAAAACTCTCCACTGGTTGGAGTCATACCTAGCACAAAGGAAGATGGTTGTGGTTGTTGGAGGTCAGTCGTCTCAGCTCCAGGGCATCACCGCAGGAGTTCCTCATGGTAGTATCCTCAGCCCAACCATCTTCAGCTGTTTCATCAATGATCTTCCTTCCATCATAAGGTGAGGAGTGGGGATGTTCATTGATGATTACATGATGTTCAGCACCATTCGCGACTCCTCAGATAATGAAGCAGTCAGTCCACGTCCAAATGCAGCAAGACCTGGACAATATCCAGGTTTGGGCTGACAAGTAACATTCGCATCACAGAAGTGTCAGGCAATGGCGATCTCCAACAAGAGAGAATCCAATCATCACTCCCTGATGTTCAATGACATTACCATCGCTGAATTCCCCACTATCAACATCCTGGGAGTTACCATTGACCAAAAACTGAACTGGGCTAGCCATATAAATACTGCGGCTACAAGAGCAGGTCAGGGGCTAGGAATCCTGCGACGAGTAACTCACCTCCTGACTCCCCAAAGCCTGTCCACCATCTACAAGGAACAAGTCAGGACTGTGATGGAATACTCCCCACTTGCCTGAATGAGTGCAGCCCCCAATGCACTAAAGAAGCTTGACATCGTCCAAGACAAAACAGCCCACTTGATTGGCACCACATCCACAAACATTTACTCAATCCACCACCAACACACAGTAGCAGCAGTGTGTACCATCTACAAGATGCACTGCAGGAATTCACCAAGGGTCCTTTGACAGCTCCTTCCAAACCCACAACCACTACCATTTAAAAGAACAAGGGCAACAGAAAGGTGGGAACACCACTACCTGGAAGTTCCCCTCCAAGTCACTCGCCAATCTGACTTGGAAATATATCGCCACTCCTTCACTGTGGCTGGGTCAAAATCCTGGAACTCCCTTCCTACAGCACTGTGGGTTTACCTACACCACAGGGCCTGCAGCGGTTCAAGGCGGCAGCTCACCGTCTCTCAAGGGCAATTAGGGATGGGCAATAAATGCTGGCCCAGCCAGCAAAGCCCAAATCCCGTGAATGAAAAGAAAAATACTTCCCTAAACCACCACCGTGCCTTGATAACACAGCTCTCCACTTCAAGGGTCATAAAATGCATTAAAAATGCAAAAATACAAACAGAACTCAGGCTTGCTGTCTCCACTCTAAAAAGGAAACTAAACCCCAGGCTTTTTAAACCACAAATGGAAAAAATATAGATTAAACTTAAAGCTACAGCTTATGCCTAATACACACAATATATAACTTACTTAAACTCTCTCTATTTCCAAACACACCTCCAATGCAGGTAGATCCTTCCTTAAATATGGAAACTAAAACTGTACACAGTATTCCCGGTGTGGTATCACCAAAGCCCTGTACAACTGCAGCAAGATTTCTTTATTCCTGTGCTTCAATCCCCTTGCAATAAAGAGTAACCTATTTGCCTTCCTAATTGCTTGATGTACCTGCATGCTAGCTTTCCAAATTCATTTAATGAGGGCAACCTAGTCTCCCTTAACATCAACATTTACAAGCTACACATTTCTATGTACTCCTCAACTTACATTTCCACCTAGCTTTGTACTGTCAACATTACTCTCTTTGTCCAAGTCATCCCTCCTTTATTTATTGGACACCAGTGAAAGGCACTTTCCCAATTAAATAAGCTGATTCACAGCTTCAGTGTATCCACATATCTCGGACAATAAAGCAATAATATGATTTCCAATAACTCCATGAAGTGCATCCTGATTATTATTGAGCAGATGCTTGTCAGAAAGGCAATCAGCTTCTTAAACTCAACAGTTTAATCTGTACTTTCTTCAGCTGACCTTGACTCTCAACTGAGTGGTTCAATGCTTCAAGCCTGGCATGCTTCTCCTCCCTCAAGGAGTTATATTAAGGATGCACAGTGACCTATAACCCCATCACAAATAATTGCAAACGCCTGTTCTGCTTGGGTACGTGGATCTGTCAGAGGATCTGGTTTTGACAGCACTGCAGTTCCCTTGCATAGAATTTCCAGCACAAAAAAAAGGCCATTCAGCCTCCTCCCTTCCTACTTCATCTAATCTCACTAGCACATTATTCTATTCCTTTCTCTCTCAAATGCATCTATTTTGATATTCTCAATTACTCCATGTGGTATTGAATTCCACATTCTCACTCCTCTCTGGGTAAGAAGTTAGTAAACTTCCTTTTCAATCCCTTACACTACTGTGATTCCAGCTCCTGCATTGAAATACTATAGCATTCAAGGCCATCAGTGCATCCATAATAATATTCTTGTTGATGCTTTGAAGCTACCATGTTGCTGGCTGGATCTGCTCCATTTCTGTTTGCTCCTTATTTTGGCTGCATTTTTGGCTAGTCCACTGGTCCTTATTAGTATTTTCACTAATGATTGCAGACATAACTAAAGGAGGAATTCCCACCATTAACATTCTGTTTCAAAATTGAAAGGAGCTGAGAAGTTGCCACACCCACATTGTATGGTTTTGATAGACAAGGCTAAGAATATGCCACAAAGCAAGACCCTGAAAGAGAAAAAACTAAAGCTGAACAGTAACATTACCATTAATATTGTCTCTCAATAAATCAATAACTTTCGTATTGTAACCTGCGCCAAGTCCTGCTCCTTCCTCCTTCAAGACTCTCCTCAAAACTTTCCTCTGACTAAGCTTGTAACCCACCTATTCTAATATCTCCTCCTTAGTTCAATTTTTTTCTTCCCCCCTCAAACGAAATGTCTTGCATTGTTTTCCTACATGAAAGCATTATTGAAATGTAAGCTGCTATAAGATTTGATTTTACAAATAAAATACGTAGCGAGCTTGTGGGAAATATAGTGTTAAAAAAGTTAAAACAAACTCCACAGGATGAATGAGAGCAGCATTTTATTTTCAGTAGAAGCGTTGATATCATCTTTGAAGTGCAAGATTTCCACTGTGCACAATCTATTTCCCTTCATTACCTAAAATGCTATCCCACAAGTATCTTTTAAATCATAAAATTAAAGAGTGTGCTGCAAATTTAAGGTTTCAGAATCGGAGATGGTGAGTCAGAGAATCAATGGTAGTTAATGTCTAGCCAGAAGAATGACACAGCCCCTGGCTAAAAGATAAATAAGTGCTAAAAAGAATAAAAAAGAGACGGAGTCTCTAATTAAGCAATGTGAATGGTTCTTGCACAAAATTGCTGGTGAAAGACAAAATGAGCCAAGAGCGGCAGCAGAGAAACCTCACAGCCCACAGAACAAGGGGGCAACAGAATGCAGCCTTGGCGAAGAAAGCGAGGGTGAGCAACAGGTCAGTCTCAGCATCATTTACCTTGGTACGACCGGGCGTTAATCCGATGTTCAAGTCTCGTGGCTGGGCAGAGCCAGGTTCAAATTCGACACTGTTGGTCGTTTGTCAGTTGTTGTCAGATTCCCATGGTGGTGAAACTGGCAACACATATCTGCTAGCATGGCATGGTTTTAGGAGTACCCATCACTAAATTTGTACAGGTCTAGACTTACGACATACACCACAGCTCAGGACACTCACCGTCCTCAGAATAAGTTGATGTGCCATCCGATCATCCTGTACCTGGAATTTGTATTCCTTCTTTCCTTCCTCCAACACACATCCTGAACAATCAAAAAGGAAAAAGAAATTTTACAACTCATTTCCAACATACATGCAAAATGTTTCAGTTGATTGCAAAATTTCGAAAATGTGGTTGGGAAGTGATCGGCCACATTAACAATCAAGCTAAGTATTTATACATTACTTGTGTGAGTGGGTGTGGAAAAGAAATTGGTATTTCTATAGGACCTGTCATAATCTCAATACAATTTTTCTTTTTACAGCCAATGAAGTATTTTTGAAGTGCAGTCACTGAGGTAAGCTGGGAAACATGGTAGCCAATTTCACAAACAGCAGCAAGATGATCATCAGATAATCTGTCTTAATGGTGTTGGGCAAAACGGAAATGTTGACCAGGACAGTGAGGGGAGTTCCCCTGCTCTTCTTCAAAGTAGTGCCATGGGAACTTTAAAAGAGGCGACTACACAAAAGCAAAAAATGCTGGGAAAACTCAAGAGTTATACAGACTTGAAACGTTAACTTTGTCTTTCACAGGTGCTATTAGACTGAAAAATGCTGGAAAAACTCAACAAGCCTAACAGCATCTGTGGAGAGAAAGACAAAGTTAATGTTTCAAGTCTGTATGACTGAGTTTTTCCAGCATTTTTCGTTTTTGTTTCAGATTTCCAGCATCCACAGTATTTTGCCTTTACCTTTAGAGTTGTTTTACATCCAATTTGAAACTGAGCCAATGACATCATGGTAGAAATGAAAGAAGATAGGCCCACGTGATCTGTAACCAAAGCCAACTGAAAATGAAGTGGAAGGGCTCACATCTGCAGAGCTATTTAGTGAGCCAGCAAGGAGCCGGCCGGCCGGCCTGCGAGGAGGGAGGGAGAGAGCAAGTCAGCCAGCCGGCCTGCGAGGAGGGAGCGAGTCAGCCAGCCGGCCTGCGAGGAGGGAGCGAGTCAGCCAGCCGGCCTGCGAGGAGGGAGCGAGTCAGCCAGCCGGCCTGCGAGGAGGGAGCGAGTCAGCCAGCCGGCCTGCGAGGAGGGAGCGAGTCAGCCAGCCGGCCTGCGAGGAGGGAGCGAGTCAGCCAGCCGGCCTGCGAGGAGGGAGCGAGTCAGCCAGCCGGCCTGCGAGGAGGGAGCGAGTCAGCCAGCCGGCCTGCGAGGAGGGAGCGAGTCAGCCAGCCGGCCTGCGAGGAGGGAGCGAGTCAGCCAGCCGGCCTGCGAGGAGGGAGCGAGTCAGCCAGCCGGCCTGCGAGGAGGGAGCGAGTCAGCCAGCCGGCCTGCGAGGAGGGAGCGAGTCAGCCAGCCGGCCTGCGAGGAGGGAGCGAGTCAGCCAGCCGGCCTGCGAGGAGGGAGCGAGTCAGCCAGCCGGCCTGCGAGGAGGGAGCGAGTCAGCCAGCCGGCCTGCGAGGAGGGAGCGAGTCAGCCAGCCGGCCTGCGAGGAGGGAGCGAGTCAGCCAGCCGGCCTGCGAGGAGGGAGCGAGTCAGCCAGCCGGCCTGCGAGGAGGGAGCGAGTCAGCCAGCCGGCCTGCGAGGAGGGAGCGAGTCAGCCAGCCGGCCTGCGAGGAGGGAGCGAGTCAGCCAGCCGGCCTGCGAGGAGGGAGCGAGTCAGCCAGCCGGCCTGCGAGGAGAGAGCGAGTCAGCCAGCCGGCCTGCGAGGAGAGAGCGAGTCAGCCAGCCGGCCTGCGAGGAGAGAGCGAGTCAGCCAGCCGGCCTGCGAGGAGAGAGCGAGTCAGCCAGCCGGCCTGCGAGGAGAGAGCGAGTCAGCCAGCCGGCCTGCGAGGAGAGAGCGAGTCAGCCAGCCGGCCTGCGAGGAGAGAGCGAGTCAGCCAGCCGGCCTGCGAGGAGGGAGCGAGTCAGCCAGCCGGCCTGCGAGGAGGGAGCGAGTCAGCCAGCCGGCCTGCGAGGAGGGAGCGAGTCAGCCAGCCGGCCTGCGAGGAGAGAGCGAGTCAGCCAGCCGGCCTGCGAGGAGAGAGCGAGTCAGCCAGCCGGCCTGCGAGGAGAGAGCGAGTCAGCCAGCCGGCCTGCGAGGAGAGAGCGAGTCAGCCAGCCGGCCTGCGAGGAGAGAGCGAGTCAGCCAGCCGGCCTGCGAGGAGAGAGCGAGTCAGCCAGCCGGCCTGCGAGGAGAGAGCGAGTCAGCCAGCCGGCCTGCGAGGAGAGAGCGAGTCAGCCAGCCGGCCTGCGAGGAGAGAGCGAGTCAGCCAGCCGGCCTGCGAGGAGAGAGCGAGTCAGCCAGCCGGCCTGCGAGGAGAGAGCGAGTCAGCCAGCCGGCCTGCGAGGAGAGAGCGAGTCAGCCAGCCGGCCTGCGAGGAGAGAGCGAGTCAGCCAGCCGGCCTGCGAGGAGAGAGCGAGTCAGCCAGCCGGCCTGCGAGGAGAGAGCGAGTCAGCCAGCCGGCCTGCGAGGAGAGAGCGAGTCAGCCAGCCGGCCTGCGAGGAGAGAGCGAGTCAGCCAGCCGGCCTGCGAGGAGAGAGCGAGTCAGCCAGCCGGCCTGCGAGGAGAGAGCGAGTCAGCCAGCCGGCCTGCGAGGAGAGAGCGAGTCAGCCAGCCGGCCTGCGAGGAGAGAGCGAGTCAGCCAGCCGGCCTGCGAGGAGAGAGCGAGTCAGCCAGCCGGCCTGCGAGGAGAGAGCGAGTCAGCCAGCCGGCCTGCGAGGAGAGAGCGAGTCAGCCAGCCGGCCTGCGAGGAGAGAGCGAGTCAGCCAGCCGGCCTGCGAGGAGAGAGCGAGTCAGCCAGCCGGCCTGCGAGGAGAGAGCGAGTCAGCCAGCCGGCCTGCGAGGAGAGAGCGAGTCAGCCAGCCGGCCTGCGAGGAGAGAGCGAGTCAGCCAGCCGGCCTGCGAGGAGAGAGCGAGTCAGCCAGCCGGCCTGCGAGGAGAGAGCGAGTCAGCCAGCCGGCCTGCGAGGAGAGAGCGAGTCAGCCAGCCGGCCTGCGAGGAGAGAGCGAGTCAGCCAGCCGGCCTGCGAGGAGAGAGCGAGTCAGCCAGCCGGCCTGCGAGGAGAGAGCGAGTCAGCCAGCCGGCCTGCGAGGAGAGAGCGAGTCAGCCAGCCGGCCTGCGAGGAGAGAGCGAGTCAGCCAGCCGGCCTGCGAGGAGAGAGCGAGTCAGCCAGCCGGCCTGCGAGGAGAGAGCGAGTCAGCCAGCCGGCCTGCGAGGAGAGAGCGAGTCAGCCAGCCGGCCTGCGAGGAGAGAGCGAGTCAGCCAGCCGGCCTGCGAGGAGAGAGCGAGTCAGCCAGCCGGCCTGCGAGGAGAGAGCGAGTCAGCCAGCCGGCCTGCGAGGAGAGAGCGAGTCAGCCAGCCGGCCTGCGAGGAGAGAGCGAGTCAGCCAGCCGGCCTGCGAGGAGAGAGCGAGTCAGCCAGCCGGCCTGCGAGGAGAGAGCGAGTCAGCCAGCCGGCCTGCGAGGAGAGAGCGAGTCAGCCAGCCGGCCTGCGAGGAGAGAGCGAGTCAGCCAGCCGGCCTGCGAGGAGAGAGCGAGTCAGCCAGCCGGCCTGCGAGGAGAGAGCGAGTCAGCCAGCCGGCCTGCGAGGAGAGAGCGAGTCAGCCAGCCGGCCTGCGAGGAGGGAGCGAGTCAGCCAGCCGGCCTGCGAGGAGGGAGCGAGTCAGCCAGCCGGCCTGCGAGGAGAGAGCGAGTCAGCCAGCCGGCCTGCGAGGAGAGAGCGAGTCAGCCAGCCGGCCTGCGAGGAGAGAGCGAGTCAGCCAGCCGGCCTGCGAGGAGGGAGCGAGTCAGCCAGCCGGCCTGCGAGGAGAGAGCGAGTCAGCCAGCCAGCCTGCGAGGAGGGAACGAGTGAGTTAGCCAGCCAGCCAACAAGAGCAAGCAAGCGGGAGAGAGCGGGCAAGCGAGCCGGAGAGAAGGGAGAGACACAAAGGATTCACTGTCATGTGGAGCAGGAAGCAGCCACTGCTATGAAGAGCCAAGTGAACTGTGTCTGTGTTCACAATGAAACAGGATGCTTGTAAAAGCTAATTTTCTTTTTGAAAGGAAGGAAACAGGACTGATGGGACGTTGAGATTTAAGGAACAAGGTGCCCCAAGGCATGCCATGCAAGGTCCTGGGACACTCAGTCTGCATGAAACAATTTGAGGAACACGGGAAAATTCAACATGGTGTGACAGGGAGAAGTGTGCCTGCTTGAAGCTGGGAGTGCTTTGAGCCTTAATCTTGTGTTGCTTCAAATCTGACAGTAGCGTGGTGTAAAATAAAAATGTGCCATGCTTTTTTTAATTGAGTTAATTAGATAATGCAAAAGTACCTTTTCCTTAAGTTGGTGTATTATTTGCCTATTATGTAGGATTTTTCTATGATTGCTTTTTGGTTTATTTGTTGCAGTAAAAGTCTTAAAATGTGAAATCTTGTCCTCGATCATTTCCATCTGCTTGCAAATTTGCCACAGTGCGAGCCCAACTGACAATCTTAAATTGGTTGTCAGCATAGTTCTTAGCACATTTGAGGATTATCTAGCAACGGTCAAGGTACATACCATACCCAACCAGCCTGTGCTTGCAAACTCAAAACAGGGCCCAACATTAGGTGTGATTCCACGAATGGGCATTTGCTAAATAATCCCCAGTGTGCTAAAAATTACACTGACAACCAATTTAAGGTTGTCAGAGGGGCTCACAGTGTGGCACATTTGCGTGTACTGAAGCTACATATATTAATACACAGGGACCTGCTCTTTGCAGGCAGAAAGGGAATGTACACACACTACATCTGTTTCAGCCAAACAAAATAAGTGACAGCCATTCGCTGACTCATTCCTCAGGGGCCAATCAGGGTCAAGCTGACTAGTTTAAATTTCAAACAATGCTTGGCAGTTATCTGTCAATCACCATCACTGGTGCATTCTCAACACCATAGACCACTTGCCAACCAATCAGCAATCTCTTCTCATACAGTATATCTAGTTAAGGTTAACAGGTCCCTGACGGCGCCCCTTCCCTTTGGGAGAGGGGTACGTCAGGGCTGCCCCTTGTCTGGCCAGTTGTATTCTATTGGCGTGGAGCCTTTCCTGCGCCTCTTGCGGAGGAGGTTGTCGGGATTGGTTCTGCGCGGGCCAGGCATCGGGGTGGTCCTTTCGGCTTACGCCGATGACGTGCTCCTTATGTTTAGTGACCCAGCTGACCTGCGGAGGATGCGCAAGTGCCAGGAGGTCTACTCTGCTGCTTCTTCTGCCAGGATCAACTGGGGTAAATGTTCTGGACTCCTGGTCGGTCAGTGGCAGATGGATCCCCTACCCGAGGAGCTCAGGCCTTTCACCTGGAGCAGGACCAGCCTCCTCTACCTGGGGGTCCATCTCTGCCCTGCTGAGGAATCCTGGCTGGCAAACTGGCAGGAATTGGAGACGAAAGTCATCGCTCGCCTGCGGCGCTGGACAGGACTGCTCCGAGTGCTGTCTTACCGAGTTCGAGTTCTGGTCATAAACCAGCTGATCGCTGCCATGTTGTGGTATCAGCTGGTCACTTTGACCCCTCCCCCGACTTTATCACGAGAATCCAGAAATTGTTAGTCGACTTCTTCTGGGACAAAAGATTGCACTGGGTCGCTGGTGAGGTTCTGAGTCTCCCGCTTAGGGAATGTGGTCAGGCGCTAGTGTGCCTACGCACACAGGTGGCGACTTTCCGCCTTCAGACCCTGCAGCGATACCTCTACATCGAGCCTCCTCCTAGATGGTGTGCCCTGACGACGTATTTCTTCCGTCAGGTGCACGGCCTGAATTATGACGTGCAGCTCCTGTTTATAGAACAGAGGGGCCTCGGTGGCAAATGCAGGCGTTGCTCGTCTTTTATCAGGACCTGATCAAAGTCTGGAACATGGTCGCCTCACGACACAGCTCTCCCCCGTCAGGAGTAGCGGCTATCGTCAGAGAGCCGCTGCTCAGGAATCCGCCCCTCCGTCCCTTTCAGTGGTTGGCGGAAAGGAGTGCTGTGGTTGCTGGGATGACTAGGATCGGGGACGTACTGGGTGGCGGAGGACTGGGCTGGATGCTCCCGCAGGAGTTGGCGCATCACGCGTCTGTGAGTGTCCAGGTCGCAGCCGATGCCATCCAAGACCTGAGAACGTGCTCAGACCCGATGTAATTTTAGGTCTTGAGGTGGCCCAGGTGCGCGGTGGTCTTCCGTCTGAGCTTTCCCCTGTTCGGACGGAATTCCACATTGGCCCCAAGCCCCGAATCCTCCCTCGGGTGTTGGTGCCCCGCAATATGAGCCGCCTCGGGGACATGCCCTCTGTGCCCTTTGGCACGGCAAAGAGGGGCTTTTTGTACGGACTGCTGCTGCACACCTTCCATTTTCTCGTCCTTGTCCGCCGCCCGGAAACGCCCTGGCGTGCCTTGTTGCCATTTGGCGGCGGAGGCCTCCGATGGGAGGCCCTCTACGGAGGTATCCTCCCACTTTCTATCGGGGACCTGGGTT
Source organism: Carcharodon carcharias (assembly GCF_017639515.1). Taxonomy (NCBI): domain Eukaryota; kingdom Metazoa; phylum Chordata; class Chondrichthyes; order Lamniformes; family Lamnidae; genus Carcharodon; species Carcharodon carcharias. The sequence continues at coordinate 251,896,001 of NC_054467.1, read as the reverse complement.
GGAGGGTGTTGCATGCAGCAGTCCCCTATAATAGGAGAATGCATAGGTTCACGGACTCTCAGGACACCTGCCCTTTTTGCGGTCTTGTGGAGTCCGTGGACCATACATATATAGGGTGTGGTAGGCTGCACTCCCTTTTTAGTTATTTGAAAAACCTTTTATTGATGTTTTGTTTACACTTCAGCCCCACGCTCCTGATCTATGGGCACCCGGTGCGGAAGGGGGTCGGGAAGGAGGAGAACCTCCTCGTGAACCTGCTCCTGGGCCTGGCCAAGTTGGCCATTAACAGGTCCAGGCAGCGGGCGATCGACGGGGGAGTCCCGCCCGATTGTTTGTCCCTCTTCCGCGGCTAAGTTCGCGGCCGGATGTCCCTGCAAAGGGAGCACGCGGTGTCTGCTGGCACTCTCGAGGCCTTCCGTGCCCGGTGGGCACTGCAGGGACTGGGGTGTTTTGTTGACCCCTTTAATCACATTTTGATTTAAAGTTTGTAAGTTTCCTTTAACCTTTGTTCTTGGTTTTACAGCTGACCTGAATTAGGGGCTGTGCCTGATTTATCCCAATTTTGTTAATTTGGTTTTATTGGTTTTAACTCAAAAGAGTTACAGTATATCTAGTTAAGGTTAACGGGTCCCTGACGGCGCCCCTTCACTTTGGGAGAGGGGTACGTCAGGGCTGCCTCTTGTCTGGCCAGTTGTATTCTATTGGCGTGGAGCCTTTCCTGCGCCTCTTGCGGAGGAGGTTGTCGGGATTGGTTCTGCGCGGGCCAGGCATCGGGGTGGTCCTTTCGGCTTACGCCGATGACATGCTCCTTATGTTTAGTGACCCGGCTGACCTGCGGAGGATGCGCGAGTGCCAGGAGGTCTACTCTGCCGCTTCTTCTGCCAGGATCAACTAGAATAAATGTTCTGGACTCCTGGTCGGCCCGTGGCAGATGGATCCCCTACCCGAGGAGCTCAGGCCTTTCACCTGGAGCAGGACCAGCCTCCTCTACCTGGGGGTCCATCTCTGCCCTGCTGAGGAATCCTGGCCGGCGAACTGGCAGGAACTGGAGACGAAAGTCACCGCTCGCCTGCGGCGCTGGACAGGACTGCTCAGAGTGCTGTCTTACCAAGGTCTTACTGAGGTTCTGGTCATAAACCAGCTGATCGCCGCCATGTTGTGGTATCGGCTGGTCACTTTGACCCCTCCCCCAGACTTTGTCACAAAAATCCAGAAATTATTAGTCGACTTATTCTGGGACAGAAGATTGCACTGGGTCGCTGCTGAGGTTCTGAGTCTCCCGCTTAGGGAGGGCAGTCAGGCGCTAGTGTGCCTACGCACACAGGTGGCAACTTTCCGCCTTCAGACCCTGCAGCGATACCTCTACGTCGAGCCTCCTCCTAGATGGTGTGCCCTGACGACGTATTTCTTCCGTCAGGTGCACGGCCTGAATTATGACGTGCAGCTCCTGTTTATAGAGCAGAGGGGCCTCGGTGGCTCCTTGCAGGCGTTGCCCGTCTTTTACCAGGACCTGATCAAAGTCTGGAACATGATCACCTCGCGACGCAGCTCTCCCCCGTCAGGAGTAGCGGCTATCATCAGAGAGCCGCTGCTCAGGAATCCGCCCCTCCGTCCTTTTCAATGGTTGGCGGAGAGGAGGGCTGTGGCTGCAGGGGTGACCAGGATCAGGGACTGTTGGGTGTCGGAGGACTGGGCTGGATGCTCCCACAGGAGTTGGCGCGTCGCGCGTCTGAGAGTGTCCAGGTCGCAGCCAAGAACTAAGGACGGTCGTGTTCGGACCTGATGTAATTTTAGGTCTCGAGGTGGCCCAGGTGCGCGGTGGTCTTCCGTCTGAGCGTTCTCCTGTTCGGACAGAATTCCACATTGGCCCCAAGCCCCGAACCCTCACTCGGGTGCTGGTGCCCCGCAATATGAGCCGCCTCGGGGACATGCCGTCTGTGCCTTTTGGCACGGCGCGGAGGAGCTTTCTGTACGGACTGCTGCTGCACACTTTCCATTTTCTCGCCTTTGTCCGCCACCCGGACACGCCCTGGCGTGCCTTGTTGCCGTCCGGCAGCGGAGGCCCCCGATGGGAGGCCCTCTACAGAGGTGTCCTCCCACTTTCTATCGGGGACCTGGGTTGGAGGGTGTTGCATGCAGCAGTCCCTTATAATCGTAGAACGCATAGGTTCACGGCCTCCCAGGACACCTGCCCTTTTTGCGGTCTTGTGGAGTCCGTGGACCATGCTTATATAGGGTGTGGTAGGCTGCACTCCCTTTTTAGTTATTTGAAAAACCTTTTATTGATGTTTTGTTTGCACTTCAGCCCCACGCTCCTGATCTATGGGCACCCGGTGCGGAAGGGGGTCGGGAAGGAGGAGGACCTCCTCGTGAACCTGCTCCTGGGCCTGGCCAAGTTGGCCATTAACAGGTCCAGGCAGCGGGCGATCGACGGGGGAGTCCCGCCCGATTGTTTGTCCCTCTTACAAGGCTACGTTCGCGGCCGGATATACCTGGAGAGGGAGCACGCGGTGTCTGCTGGCACTCAAGAGGCCTTCCGTGCTCGGTGGGCACCGTGGGGACTGGGGTGATTCGTTGACCCCTTTAATCACATTTTGATTTAAAGTTTGTAAGTTTCCTTTAAACTTTGTTCTTGGTTTTACAGCTGACCTGAATTGGGGCTGTGCCTGATTTATCCCAATTTTGTTAATTTAGTTTGTTTGTTTAACTCAAGAAAGAATTACAGTATATCTAGTTAAGGTTAACGGGTCCCTGACGGCGCCCCTTTGCTTTGGGAGAGGGGTACGTCAGGGCTGCCCCCTGTCTGGCCAGTTGTATTCTATTGGCGTGGAGCCTTTCCTGCGCCTCTTGCGGAGGAGGTTGTCGGGATTGGCTCTGCGCGGGCCGGGCATCGGGGTGGTCCTTTCGGCTTACGCCGATGACATGCTCCTTATGTTTAGTGACCCGGCTGACCTGCGGAGGATGCGCGAGTGCCAGGAGGTCTACTCTGCCGCTTCTTCTGCCAGGATCAACTAGAATAAATGTTCTGGACTCCTGGTCGGCCCGTGGCAGATGGATCCCCTACCCGAGGAGCTCAGGCCTTTCACCTGGAGCAGGACCAGCCTCCTCTACCTGAGGGTCCATCTCTGCCCTGCTGAGGAATCCTGGCCGGTGAACTGGCAGGAACTGGTGACGAAAGTCACTGCTCACCTGCGGCGCTGGACAGGACTGCTCCGAGTGCTGTCTTATCGGGGTCGAGTTCGGGTCATAAACCAGCTGATCGCCGCCATGTTGTGGTATCGGCTGGTCACTTTGACCCCTCCCCCTGACTTTGTCACAAAAATCCAGAAATTGTTAGTCGACTTCTTCTGGGACAAAAGATTGCACTGGGTCGCTGCCGAGGTTCTGAGTCTCCCGCTTAGGGAGGGCGGTCAGGCGCTAGTGTGCCTACGCCCGCAGGTGGCGACTTTCCGCCTTCAGACCCTGCAGCGATACCTTTATGTCGAGCCTCCTCCGAGATGATGTGCCCTGACGACGTATTTCGTCCGTCAGGTGCACGGCCTGAATTATGACGTGCAGCTCTTGTTTATAGAGCAGAGGGGCCTCGGTGGCTCCTTGCACGCATTGCCCGTCTTTTACCAGGACCTGATCAAAGTCTGGAACATGGTCGCCTCGCGACGCAGCTCTCCCCCGTCAGGAGTAGTGGCTATCATCAGAGAGCCACTACTCAGGAATCCGCCCCTCCGTCCTTTTCAATGGTTGGCGGAGAGGAGGGCTGTGGCCGCTGGGGTGACCAGGATCGGGGACGTGCTGGGTGGCGGAGGACTGGGCTGGATGCTCCCACACGAGTTGGCGCGTCGCGCGTCTGTGAGTGTCCAGGTCGCAGCCGATGCCATCCAAGACCTAAGGACGGTCGTGCTCGGACCTGATGTAATTTTAGGTCTCGACGTGGCCCAAGTGCGCAGTGGTCTTCCATCTGAGCGTTCCCCTGTTCGGACAGAATTCCACATTGGCCCCAAGCCCTGAACCCTCCCTCGGGTGCTGGTGGCCCGCAATATGAGCCGCCTCGGAGACATGCCCTCTGTGCCATTTGGCACGGCGCGAAGGAGCTTTTTGTACGGACTGCTGCTGCACACCTTCCATTTTCTCGCCCTTGGCCGCCGCCCGGACACGCCCTGGCGTGCCTTGTTGTCCGGCGGCCCTCTATGGCGATGTCCTCCCCCTTTCTATCGGGGACCTGGGTTGGAGGGTGTTGCACGCAGCAGTCCCCTACAATCGAAGAATGTATAGGTTCACGGACTCCCAGGACACCTGCCCTTTTTGTGGTCCTGTGGAGTCCGTGGACCATGCTTATATAGGGTGTGATAGGCTGCACTCCCTTTTCAGTTATTTAAAAAACCTTTTATTGATGTTTTGTTTGCACTTCGGCCCCACGCTCCTGATCTATGGACACCCGGTGCGGAAGGGGGTCGGAAAGGAGGAGGACCTCCTCGTGAACCTGCTCCTGGGCCTAGCCAAGTTGGCCATTAACAGGTCCAGGCAGCGGGCGATCGAGGGGGGAGTCCCGCCCGATTGGTTGTCCCTCTTCCGCGGCTACGTTCGTGGCCAGGTGTCCCTGGAGAGGAAGCATGCAGTGTCTGCCGGCACTCTCGAGGCCTCCCGTGCTCGGTGGGCACCGCGGGGACTGGGGTGTTTTATTGACCCCTTTAACCACATTTTGGTTTAAAGTTTGTAAGTTTCCTTTAAACTTTGTCCTTAGTTTTACAGCTGACCTGATTTAGGGGCTGTGCTTGATTTATCCCTTATTTTGTTAATTTAGTTTAATTGTTTTAACTCCAAAAGAGTTACAGTATAGACTGTTGTTTTCCCCTTATTTTGGTGTTCTTGTGACACATATTGGTGAGAGCAAGACAAAAAGCTTCAATGTCATCTCTTTTCTCAGCAAAACTTTAAATTAAATAATGGAGGAGGGTGAGAGATCATGCCAGAGGAGATTTGGTAAATTAACGGGAAAACGAGGTAATGCAGCAGGATAGCGTTTTGGATAATGATAACCAGAATGTGGCAGGCAGGGACAGTGTACCAACATTAAGAGTGCGCCACCAGATAAGGCCAGAGGTTGCAAAAACAGTAAAAAGACGGAATGCACGCAGCACTTGTAACAAATTGTTGGCACAGAAACAGCTTTTGCTGGTCCTCCATTTGGAATCGAGAGAGAACGCAGAACTATTTTGAGGTACAGAGGGATCCAGGGCACATGAATCACAAAAACTTAGTATGCAGGTACAGCAAGTGATCAGGAAGGCAAATGGAATGTTGGCATTTATTGCAAGGGGAATATAAAAATAGGGAGGTTTTACTGCAACTGTACGAAACCACACCTGAAGTACTGTGTACAGTTTTGGTCTCCTTATTTGAAAATGGATACAACTCCGTTAGCAGTTCAAGTTCATTCCTGGGATGAAGGATGTTATGAAGAAAGGTTGAACAGGTTGGGCCAATACCCACTGGAGTTTAGAAGAATGAGAGGTGATCTTATTGAAACACAAGATCCTGAGGGGACTTGATAGGGTGGATACCCAGAGGATGTTTCCTCATGTTAGGGAGCCTAGCACTAGGGGACACAGTTTAAAAATAAGATGTCTCCCTTTTGAGACTGAGATGAAGAGAATTTTTTCATCTCAGAGGGTTGTTAGAATATGAAATTCTCTTTTGCAGAAAGCAGTGGGGGCTGGGTCATTGAATCGATTCAAGACAGAGTTAGGCAGACTTTTGATAAACAAAGGAGTCAGAAGTCATGGTATTATGGAAGATGGAATTCAAACCACAATCAAATCAGCATGGTCAGAAAAGCCTATGTTCAGATGACTACCTTAGTTAACACTTTTAACCACACTGCTTACAATACCACCTATCCTTAAGTCACGAGCAAATTTGGATCTGTGGCTTTCTATCCCATATCTAAGTCATTAATGAATACAGTGACTCATTAAGATTTCATCACAGTTCCTTGCAGAACATCACTACCCTGCCTTTTCCCATAGCCCAGCAAATGTTTTTTTTTAATTCATGGGCCAGCATTTATTGCCCATCCCTCATTGCCCTTGTTCAGAGGGCATTTTAAGAGTCAACCACATTGCTGTGGGTCTGGAGTCACATGTAGGCCAGACCAGGTTAAGAACAACAGGTTTCCTTCCTTTCCTAAAGAACATTAATGACCCAGTCTCATGATCATTAGATGTACAATTCCAGATTTTTATCTGCCATGGCAGGATTCGAATCCAGGTCCCCAAAGCATTACCCTGAGTCTCTGGATTACTAGTCCAGTGACAATACCACTATGCCATCGCCTCCCTCTCTTCATAAAATTATCTAATTCTTTTATGAATGCCACAATTGAATCTGCTCCACCATACTGCCAGGCTGTGCATTCCAGATCTTAACCATTCGCTATGTTAAAAAAGCTTTTCCTCATGATACAACTGCTTCTTTTGCCAGTCACCTTAAACAGGCATCTTCGGGTTCTCGCCCCTTCTACAAATGGGAGTAGTTTCTCCCCATCTACTCTGTCCAAGCGCCTCATTATGCTGAGCACCACGATCAAATCTCCTCTCAACATTTTCTTCCCTAAGGAGAACAATCACAACTTCTCCAAATTATCCAAGTAACTTAAGTCACACGCCACTGAAGCCACCTTTTCCGCACCCTCTGCAATGAATGACTTCACATCCTTCTTGGAAATTTAATGCCCAGAATTCGACAATACTCCAGTTGAGGCTGAACCAGTGTTTCCTAAAGGCTCGTTATAACTTCCTTGCTTTTGTACTCTGTGCCTCTATTTATAAAGCCCAGGATCCCATACGCCTCATTAACTATCTGCTTAACCTCATCCTCTAGATAACATCTCTTAGATTAACACCTCCTTGCATAAGTCACTGAAGGTGGCAGGACAGGTTGAGAACGTGGTCAATAACGCAGACAGTTTCATAGGCTTATAACAGGGCATGGAGTACAAGAGCAAAGAGGTTATGTTGAACTTGTATAAGACACTAGTTGGACCTCAGCTAGAGTATTGCATTGAGTTCTGGTCACCACATTTTAGGAAGGATGTGAATGCATTGGAGAGAATGAAGAAAAAATTCAGAACGGTTCCAGAAATGAGGAACACCAGTTATTAGGTAAGATTGGAGAAATTGGGGCTGTTCTCCTCGGAGAAAAGACAGCAGAGGAGAGATGTGATCAAGATATTTAAAAAATGAGGGGCCTGGATAGAGCAGTTAGGGAGAAACTGTATGCACCCATCAAAGGACTGAGAACGAGGGGGCACAAATTTAAAGTAATTGGCAAAAGAAGCAAAAGCGATATGAGGAAAAACTTTATCACACAGCATGTGATTAGGGTCTAGAATGCAATACCTCAATGTGGTGGAGGCAAGTTCAATTGAAGTATTCAAAACTACCAGAGAGGAAAGAATATGCAGGGTTATGTGGAGAAGACCGAGGGATGGCACTAGGTGAGTTGCTCATTTGCAGCGCAGGGACAGACACAATGGGCCAAATGGCCGCCTTCTGTGCTGGACAAGTGGACAGGAAGTGGGTGGGGAGGGGAGGAGGAGCTGCGGGGGTACACAAGGTGGACGGGGGGCTGGGGGGGCGGGGAACGGGACACACAAGGCGGACGGGGGGGGAAATGGGACAAACGAGGTGGGGGGGGGGGGAGGGACACACGAGGCGGACGGTGGGGGGGGCCTGGGTGGGGGGACGGGACACACGAGGCGGCTGGGGGCCTGGGTGGGGGGACGGGACACACGAGGCGGCCGGGGGCCTGGGTGGGGGGAACGAGACACACGAGGCGGCCGGGGGCCTGGGTGGGGGGACGGGACACACGAGGCGGCCGGGGGCCTGGGTGGGGGGACGGGACACACGAGGCGGCCGGGGGCCTGGGTGGGGGGACGGGACACACGAGGCGGCCGGGGGCCTGGGTGGGGGGACGGGACACACGAGGCGGCCGGGGGCCTGGGTGGGGGGACGGGACGCACGAGGCGGACGAAGGGCTGGGGGGTCACGATGCGGATTTGGGGGTGGGGGGGACCAGGTGGGGGTCGTGAGGTGGACCGGGGGGGGGGGGGGGGGGGGGGGGGGGGGGGGGGGGTGTGGTTGGACACAAGGTGGATGGGGGGGGGGGGGGGGGTGGACATGAGGTGGACGGGGCTGGGGGTGGACACGAGGTGGACAGGGGGGCTGGGGGTGGACCAGGGGGGCTGGGGGTGGACACGATGTGGACGGGGGGGCTGGGGGTGGACACGAGGTGGACGGGGGGGCTGGGGGTGGACGGGGGGGGCTGGGGGTGAGACGCGAGGTGGACGGGGGGGCTGGGGGTGAGACGCGAGGTGGACGGGGGGGCTGGGGGTGAGGCACGAGGTGGACGGGGGGGGCACGAGGTGGACGGGGGGGGCACGAGGTGGACGGGGGGGGCACGAGGTGGACGGGGGGGGCACGAGGTGGACGGGGGGGGGCACGAGGTGGACGGGGGGGGGGCACGAGGTGGACGGGGGGGGCACGAGGTGGACGGGGGGGCACGAGGTGGACGGGGGGGCACGAGGTGGACGGGGGGGGCACGAGGTGGACGGGGGGGGGCACGAGGTGGACGGGGGGGGCACGAGGTGGACGGGGGGGGCACGAGGTGGACGGGGGGGGCACGAGGTGGACGGGGTTGGCTGGGGGGGGCACGAGGTGGACGGGGTTGGCTGGGGGGGGCACGAGGTGGACGGGGTTGGCTGGGGGGGGCACGAGGTGGACGGGGTTGGCTGGGGGGGGCACGAGGTGGACGGGGTTGGCTGGGGGGGGGCACGAGGTGGACGGGGGGGGTGCTGGGGGGGAACGGGGCGCGGGAGGTGGACAGGGGAGGGGAGGGGGGTACGAAAAGGGGGTGGAGGGGCATAGGCGGTGGGGAGATGGGGGAGGGGTGAATACGCGGTTGGTCGGGAAGGGTTTTTTTTGCCCAGCCATTATCCCAAGGCCGGGCTCGATTCCACCTCCCACCGAGGACAGACCCCCGCCCCCTTACCGAATAAATAGACGCTCGAGTTGAGCAGCTCCGACACTGAAACCTTTCGCTCCTCCATCAGCCACCGACGCTCAGACCGCCGCCCGGAATGACTGACAGCGGCGCCAGCCAATCATAACGTCGCACCTCCCTCATTACCCAATCGCGTGGCCGACAGCCGTTCAACCAATCGACGAGAAGATGGACACCCGTAGCCGACCAATAGCTGCGTGCCGTCGGTCAATGCGCGTAAGACCCCAGCCGGCGCGAGGCCATTTGATTGACGGCGGGACGGCCTATCACCTCGAGGGGTTACCCGTCAATCAAAGGCGTGATTGACAGATTCTGCAAACGCTGTCGTGATCCAGAAGCAGCATTGCAATGTTTCATGCTCTTTAAGTTATGGTGAAGTTTGGCAATAGGGTGGTGGTGTATGGGTAATGTCTCTGGGCTCCTCATCCATAAACCCCGGCTCATGCTCTGGGGAATAAAAATAGAAAATGCTGGAAAAACCCAGTAGGTCTGGCAGCATCTGTGGAGAGAGAAACAGAGTTAATGTTTGCAGTGGAATATGATTATTCTTCAGAAAGTTTAATGTTTTGGAGACATGAGCTCACATCCCAACACAACTGTTGGTGGAATTTAAGTTCACATTCATAAAATCTGGATTGAAAGTGAGTCTCAGTAATGGTGACCATGATAATGGCGACTTGAGGGACAACTTTTTCACACCAGTGGTTCAGGTCTAGAATGCACTGCCTGAGAGTGTGGTGGAGGCAGGTTCAATTGAAGCATTCAAAAGGAAATTAGACTATTATCTGAAAGGGAAGAATGTGCAGGGTTACAGGGAGAAGGTGGGGGAATGGAACCAGGTGAGTTGCTCATTCAGAGAGCCAGTGCAGACACAAAGGGACCGAATGGCCACCTGCACCATAACAATTCTGTGACAACTATCATATTGTTCACTAATGTCTTTTAGGGAAGGAAATCTGCTATCCTTACCTAGTCTGGCCTACATGTGACTCTGGCAACCATGGTAATATGGTTGACTCTTAACTGCCCTCTGAAATAGCCTAGCAAGCCACTCAGTTCAAGGGCAATTAGGGTTGGGCAACAAATGCTGGCCTTGTCAGCGATGCCTACGTCCCATCGAAAACAGAATTTTTAAAAAATGCAGCAGTGTCTCGTATCCCAAGGTGCTCCATAGAAGCATTATCAGTCAAAATTTGATGTTGAGCCTAGAAATGATGCCAGTTAAAAACGAAGTAAAATAATGGGGATTCTGGAAATCTGAAACAAAAACAGAAAACGTTGGAAATGCTCAGTAGGTGAGGCAACATCTAAGGAATCACAGAATTGTTACAGCACAGAGGAAGGCTATTTGGCCCATTGCATCTGCACCAACTCCCCAAAGGAGCAATTCATTTAGTGCCTTCTCCCCATAAGCCTGCACATTCTTCCTTTTTAAAAATGTATTCTTTCATGCAATGTGGCAAGGCCAGCATTTGTTCCCATCCCTAATTGCCCTTGAACTGAGTGGCTTACTAGGCCATTTCAGAGCCAACCACATTGCTGAGAATCTGGAGCTGCATGTAAGCCAGACCAGGTAAGGACAGCAGATTCCCTTCCCTAAAGGACATGAGTGAACCATATGGGTTTTTACAACAAAGAACATTAGTAAACCAGATGGGCTTTTATGACAATCAATGATAGTTTCATGGTTACCATTACCAAGACTAACTTTATATTCCATGTTTTATTTTGATTAATTGAATTTAAATTCCACTGGCTGCCATGGTGGGATTTGAGCTCAGTCCCAGGAGTATGAGCATGGGTCTCCAGATTACTAGTCAGTCAACATTACCACTATACCACCACCTCCCCCTCCTTTTCAAATATTAGTCAAATTCCCTGAGAAATTAAACTATCAGGTCAACGGCCTTACATCAGAAACATTAGAACAGCTTATAGAGTCTTATGGCACAGAAGGATGCCATTCAGCCCATCAGTCTATGTCGACTCTTTGTAGAGCAATCAAATCAGTCACATTCCCCACTGCATCCGCCCTGCAAGCTTATTTCCCTCAAGTGCCCATCTAATTTCCTTTTGAAATCATTCATTATCTCCGCTTCCACACCCTTGTGCAAAGCAAATTCCAGGCCATTACCATTCACTGCATAAATAAGTTCTTCCTCACAACTCCCTGTACCTCTTGCTCAAAACCTAAAATCTGTGTCCCCTGTGCCATCAACTAACAGGAACAGCTTTTCTTTGTCTGCCTTATAAAAACAATTCAATTCTTGTATACCTCTATCAATTCTCCCCTCAATCTCCTTTGCTCCAAGAAGAACAATCCCAAATTCTCCAACCCAACCTTGCAGCTAAAATCCCTCATCTCTGGAAGCATTCTGGTAAATTTCCTCTGCCACTCTCCAAAGGGCCCTCACATCCTTCCTAAAGTATAGTGACCAAAACTGGATTCAATACTCTAGTTGAGGCCTAATCAGAGCTTTACAAGTCGTCAACATAGCTTTTATACTCAATAGCACTTTTTATAAAAACCCAAGATCCCATAAACTTTGTTAACTACTCTCTCATGTCCTGTCACCTTCAAAGATCTATGCGAATACACCCTCAGGTCCTTCTGTACCTGCACACTCTTTAGATCTGTGCCATTCAGTCTGTATTGCCTCTCCCTATCCCTTCTCCCAAAATGCATCACCTCACACTTCTCTGTACTAAATTCTATCTGTTACTTGTGATATCTATTCTGCTAGCCAATCTATATGCTGTTACAGCCGATTAGTATCATCCTCACTGTCTGGCACAGTTCAAGTTTGATATCAAACTGAACACTCTGAAGTAAGAGAAAAGGTTGATCTGGCTAAAAAAAAACTTGCCTGTATATAGGGACTTTCTCAACATCCATAAGCATTTTTCAGTCAATGAAGTTTTGAAGTGTAGTCACTGTTGTAATGAAGGAAATGCAGCAGCCAATTTGGACACAGCAAGCTCCCACAAACAGCATTATGACAATGACCAGATCATCTGATTGAGGGATAAATATTGGCGAGGACACCAGGGATAACTCCTGTTAGGAGGAAATTAAAAATGCTAAAAGAGTAAGAATTTTATGAAAACCCCTTAAAATCTCCAGGCAGACATGGCTGCTAAACATATTAAGAGCTGAAGATTACCAGATGAACATTGCACAGCCTTGAGAGTCAGACTGGAGACAGAAGTATGATATAAATTAGATTAAGTGTACTCCCCTCTCACATAGGGAAGGGGCAGAAGGTTTTAGCTTAGATATGGGAAGACAAACAATGGACAAAGAGGGAGCTTTGATGAAACACATTCTTGAGTTGTGGGAACCAAAGTCCTTGTGTATGTGTTTTAATTTTGATTGGATAATATAATTACGTATGCATCCTTTAGAATAATTGGTTAGCAAAATCACCTGTTTATGCACCCAGTAGGATAGAGTTAGCATGGGACCGGTGTGTCAGTTACCGATTGGATGTATTCAAATGCACTCAAATGTATTATGATAAGAAAAAGTACAAAAGTAATGAAATGTAATCAACCTGGGAGCTGGGTCTTCAGTTCTTAGGAATAATTGCATCTACCTTGCATATGCTTGAATAAAACCGGTTAAAAGGAAGCCTGATTCTCTGTGGTCATGGGATTGGAGAGTGTAACTTCTCCTCTTCAACTGGCCTATGTGATCGTTGCGGAATCTGAGAAGGTACCTTCTTCACAACCTTGAACTTATTCAAAATAATGTCGGGGGCCTTTTATGTCTACATGAGAGGGCAGACAAGATTTGGATTAGAGTTTCATGTAAAAGGCAGCTCCTCTGAGTGCCAGTTTAGATTTTTGCACTCAAGCGGGATACTCTCCATTGGCTAGGATGATTGCATCTCCAAAGACACTCATGTCCAACACTATCCAAGACAAAAACAGCCCGCTTGATTGACACCTGATCCACCACATTCAACATTCACTCCCTCCACCACCAACACACAGTGGCAGCAGTGTGTACCATCTGCAAGATGCACTGTAGCAACTCACCAAGGCTCTTTCAACAGCACTTTCCAAACTCACAGCCTCTCACAGAGGGACAAGAACAGCAGATACATAGGAACACCACCACCTGCTAGTTCCCCTCCAAGCGACACACCATCCTGACTTGGAAATACATTACTGTTCTTTCTCTGTCGCTGGGTCAAAATCCTGAAACTCCCTTCCTAACAGCACTGTGGGTGTACCTACATCACAAGGACTGCAATGGTTCAAGAAGACAGCTCACCACCACTTTCCCAAGCGCAGTTAGGGATGGCCAATTAATGCTGGCCGAGCCAACAATGCCCACATCCCTTGAAAGAATAAAAAAAATTGAATGAACAATTTTCTGATTCAAAGGTGCAACTGTTACCAATTGAGCCATAGCTGACTGTAGTACAATAGATAAATATATAAAAATAAGTATATATAAATATGAACTTTTGGAAGGCATTTGGCAGTGTGTTACACAGGAGGCTTATGAAGAAGATAGAAGACCATAGAATTAAACTGTTAAATGGGTGCTAAATTGGCACAGTGATAGGAAACAAAGGATGGTGTTGGATGTGTATTTTTCTGCTTGTGAGGTGGCTTGCAGTCGTGTCCCCAAGTTTGGGTCCAATGCACTTCAATGTTTTAATAAAAGACCTAGGCCAGAATACAATGCTTGTCAGGCAGGCGTGCGCCCGACCTGACCATGTGTAAAATGACGGGCAGTGACGTAGGGCGAGCGTCCCCGTGTCATTGCGCGGTATTTCAGTCGGCAGGTGCGCGTGGGAATTGGCAAAGCACCTGCCAATAATTAAACGGTCCTATTAAGGCCAATAAAGTTATAACTGAAAGAAATTTTTCGCTGCCCATCCAACCTTATGGTTGGCAGGCAGGCGAAAAGGCCAAGCAGCCTTTGTATTTTTTAGGAAATCTCATCCAAGGGCGGGGTGAGCTTTCCAACAGCAAATAAAAATAAAATATAAATTTTAACATTTCAGAGAGCTGGGAGACTTTGGCGTCCACATATACAATTCCTTCAAGGTGTGGCAAGGCAAATTGATAAAATTGTTAAAAAAGCACATGGCTTACCTGCATTTATAAATAGAGCAGTGGAATATAAAAGAGGGGAGATGAAGAGAATTTTTTTTCTTTCAGGGAGTAGTTGGGATCTGAAGCACTAACTGAAAAGGTGGTGGTAGAAGACTCTATAAATAATTTTGAAAAGGAATTGGACAGATACTTGAGGATAAGGAACTTGCAGAGTTAGGGTCAAAATGCAAGGTGTGAGACTTGGCACAGAACCATAGGAAAGTTAGGGTGCAGAAAGAGGTCATTCAGCCCATCGTCTCTGCACTGGACAGAGAAAAAAGAAAGTAGCCGCTCATTTTTAATCCCACTTTCCAGCACCTGGTCCGTAGCCTTGCAGGATAGAGCACTTCAGATGCAGATCCTTTTAAATGAATTGAACATTTCAGCCTCAACCACCAACTTAGGCAGTGAATTCCAGATGCCCACCACCCTCTGGGTGAAAAGGTTTTTCCTCAGGTCCCCCTTAATCCTTCTACTAGTCATATTAAAACTATGCACCCTGGTAATTGACCTCTCAGCTAAGGGAAACAAGTCTTTCCTGTCTACCCTATCTAGACCCCTCATAATTTTGTACACCTCAATCAGGTCACCCTCTGTTTTAAGGAAAACATCTCTAGCCAATCCAATCTCTCCTCGTAGATGCAATTTTCAAGCCCTGGCAATATTCTTGTCAATCTCCTCTGCACGCTCTCCAGTGCAATTATGTCCTTCCTGTAATGTGGTGACCAGAACTGTACATAAAATTCCAGCTGTGGCCTAACCAGCGTTTTATACAGTTCCAACATTACATCCCTGCTTTTGTATTCAATACCTCGCCCAATAAAGGGAAGCATTCCATATGGTTTTTTTACCACCTCACCCAGCTGTCCTGCCACCTTCAAGGACCTGTGGATATGCATTCCAAAGTCTCTCACTTCCTCAACCCTTTTCAATATCCTCCCATTTACTAAGTACTCCCTTGTTTTGTTTGCACTCACCAGATGCATTACCTCACAATTTTCCGGATTGAATTCATTTGCCACTTTTCCACACATTGAACAAAACCATTGATATCTTTTGGAGACAACAGCTATCCTTTTCACTATCAACTACAATTTTTATGTCATCTGCAAATTTCCGCATCATGCCTCCCACATTTCAATCCAAATTATTAATATACACAACAAACAGCAATGGCCCCAACACTGAAGCTTGTGGATCACCACTGAAAACCACTTTCCGTTCACAAAAATTTCCCTCGACCATTACCCTTTGTTTCCTGTCACTGAACCAATTTTGGTTCCAACTCGCCACTTTCCCCTGTATGCTCTCGGATCTCACTTTCCTGACCAGTCTGCCATGTGGGACCTTGTCAATTGCCTTACTGAAATCCATGTAGACAACATCCAGTGCACTACCCTCATCAATCCTCCTTGTTTTTTTGAAAAATATACTTTATTCATAAAATATCTGGAAGAACATTCCAAAACATTTCAAAATCACCATCACAAATGTACAATCAGATTCAACTTTTACACATGAAACACAGGGTGCATCAATACAATCAATGAATATTACAATCATTTCAATATGGTCAATGCAGACAATCAGACAATGGGATTGGAGTTATCAACATACATCATATTGCACTCTGAGGTGCTTCAATACAATTATAATACAATTAGTATTCAATGCATACTTTCATTTTGAGCTGTACAGCCCGAGGGGCTCTCAACATTTCCCAGCCCCTCGGTGCACTGTGGCAGAAAGGTCTTAGACAGCGACCCTTCCCCATTGGGCCTTTGCAGCAGCTGCCCCAAGCTTTAGTGCGTCCCTCAGCATGTAGTCCTGGACTTTGGAATGTGCCAGTCTGCAACAATCAGTCGGGGACAACTCTTTGCGCTGGAAGACCAACAAGTTTAGGGCAATCCTCCTTGTTTCTTCCTCAATTATTAAGTATTATTAAGTAAAATAAAATATTAAGTGAGTAAGGCACGATCTTCCCCTGACAAAACCATGGTGACTATCCCTGATCAATCCTTACCTTTGTAAGTCATAGTGACAGGCATAACTGCCCTTTCTAAGAGCAACCACAGGCATGATGAACTGAATGGCTTCTTTCTGCACTGTAATTTTCTATGATTCTCAGATTTGAGGTGACCAAAAAACTGGTAAAAAAAATATAGGTTTTAAGAAGCGACTTAATGGACAAGCAACAACTAGAAAGCTTTAGTGAAGGATTTCTCAAGCTTAAGGTCCAGGTACAGACATCAATGATGGAATGATTAAAATTGGGTAAAAGCAAAATACTGCGGATGCTGGAAATCTGAAACATATATAAAAATAACTGGATAAACTCAACAAGCCCCACAGCATCTGTGGAGAGGAACACAGTTAACGTTTCGAGTCCGTATGACTCTTCATCAGAATTGAGGAAAAATAGAAATGAGATGAAATATAAACTGGTTGAGGGGGGTGGGACAGGTGGAGTTGGATAGAGGGCCAGTGATAAGTGAAGGCAAAGAAGAGATTGCCAAAGATGTCATAGACAAAAGCAAAAAGGGGTGTTGACGGTGGTGATATTAGCTAAGAAATGTGCTAATGGTGACATAAAGGGTAGAAAGCAGGATGAGAAAGGTACATATAGCACTAGTGGGGATGGGGTGGGGGGTTGGGATCGAAATACGCTAAAAGGTGGAGATGAAACAATGGATGGAAATACATTTAAAAATAATGGAAATAGGTGGGAAAAGAAAAATATATTTAAAAAATATAAATAATTAGAAAAAGGGGGTGAGGATGGAGGAGACAGTTCATGATCTGAATTTGTTGAACTCAATATTAATTCTGGAAGGCTGTAAAGTGCCTAATCGGAAGATGAGGTGCTATTCCTCCAGTTTGCGTTGAGCTTCATGGAACATTGCAGCAGGCCAAGGACGGACGAAGGCATGAGAGCAGGGTGGTGTGTTGAAATGGCAAGCGACAGGGAGGTCTGGGTCATGCTTGCGGACAGACTGGAGGTGTTCCGCAAAGCGGTCACCCAGTCTGCGTTTGGTCTCTACAATGTACAGGAGACCGCATTGGGAGCAGCAAATGCAGTAGATTAAAATTGGGGTTGTGCAAGAGGTCAGAATTGAAAGGTTGCAGATATCTTGGAGGGTTGTCAGGCTGGAGAAGTCTACAGAGATAGGGACGGCTGAGGTGATTGATGGATTTGAAAACAAGGTTGAGAATTTTAAAATTGTGGTGTTCAAAGTGATGAGGGGTTTTGATTGAGCAACTAAAGAGATGCTGCTTCCACAGTTCCGAAGAAGAGTTATATTGGACTCGAAAAGTTTGTTTTTTTTTCTGATTTCGAGCATCTGCAGTATTTTGCTTCTATTTTACTGTTTCCACTACTGTTTTTGAGGGATTGACATGCGTGCTTAATTCGGGCCCAAAAAAGACTGTTGCTAAGGTAAAACCCAACAGCACTAAAGAATTCAAACAGAAAGTGCTGGAAAAACTCAGCAGGTCTGGCAGCATCTGTGGAGAGTGAAACAGAGTTAGCATTTCGAGTTGAATATGACTCTTCTTCGGAGCTGAAGAGGAGTAGAAATATGGTGCATTTTATGCTGTTGACAAAGTTGGGGAGGGGCAGGTGGTGCAAAATAGAAGGTCAGGACTAGGTTAGAGAGCATGGGAGATTGAATGACAAAAATGTCATGGAACAAAACACAAAGGGAGTGGTAATGATAATATTAAAGGCACAAAGCATTATCCAAAGCAGAGTAGGTGTTAAAAAGCATTATCCAAAGCAGAGTAGGTGTTAAACACGGAATAAAGGTCAGCGCTATCTGAAAGCAAAATAGCAGAATGTGGTAACAGGAGAGAAATGGTCAGCGCTCTCCGAAAGCAAAAAAACATGAGAACAAGATACAGACTGGCACTTGGGGGCAAAAAATCGAAAATGGAGTACAGAATACATGGTCTGAAGTTGTTGAACTTAATTTTGAATCCAGAAGGCTGTAACGTGCCTAACCAGAAGATGAGGTGCTGTTCCTCCAGCTTGCACCAGGCTGCACTGGACCATTGAAGCAGGTCGAGGAAAGAAACGTGAGCATGGGAGCATATTAATTCTCTAACATTTATTTATTTTATAACATTGCAAACTATATACATTGCATCCAATACAATATAAATATCTACCATAGCAAATTAATGACAACACTTCACATTGAAATCCTTCAAAATCACTCTGATCATTATCTGATCTGAATCACTGAACTATTTGTCCGAATAACCTGGCCGTATAACATCATCAAATGGATCTTTCCTCATCTTCATCATCATTGGTAATACCAGTAACCTTGGCATTATTATTCCACAAGTAACCAACCTCGGTACTGTATAGTGCATTCGATATTCCACATTTTATAAATGATTTTTTTAAACAACATTGAGAATGACTTTATTCCACACATCTACGACCCGTTGACACAATGCTGCTAGTGAGGGTGCTCATATATTTTCATCTTCAGTGAATTTTTTTACCTTTCAGCATCTAATTTTTCAACATCTTTCAGCTCCTGTCCTTGAGAGGTTTATTTATAGACACATCCAAGGGCTGAACGACACTCATAGGACCACCAGGAATAACTCCCACATCAGGGTTGGTTGATCTCACATCGTACATCATCGAGAAGCTTTTATTTGTTCATGTCCCAGATGAGCAAACACTCTTCTTTGCAAACCCTGCCTGGTCTCAAATTCCACACTTCTTTGATCGATTTCTTGCAACAGCCTTCATCCCTCTTACCTTTGTCGTGAACATGAATGACAATACCTTTCTGAAGTTTCTCTTTGGGGAGGACTTTGTGCTTGATTGTCACCATCGGCTTGAGCGTTGTACCATTCACTGTGCAAGATAGAACCACTGTGAGCCGTGTCTTCTTGTGGCCAGTCGTCTTTACAAGGATGGTGTTTCCACCAATCTTTGTAACAGTCTTAGTTGCCGGCATGTCAAAGTTCAACGGTGTTTCATCCATTTCCAAAGCAGACCAATCAATTTACATTCTTCCCTCTCCTTTGGATGGTAAAACGGTGGAGTTTGATGATTTTTACCATTGCCTTCAGGTAGCAGATGCTGTGAAATTTTTGTTTTCTGATGAGCTATTAAATGGGCTTTTTCATGAATCTTGTGCACCAACTGGTACTGGCCTTGACTTCTGAAATACCATCTTTCTTCACTTCTCTGAGGGCATAGAGGTGGATGGCTCCATGGGGTTTGCCCGTGCATCCACTCTGCCACCTTTTGCTCCAGTTCAAATTGAGCTGTGTACTTTTTACTCTTTCTCAAAGGAATTGTGATAGGTCGTGTGGTACACATTAGTCTTGTCGATTGGGTGCAAAACTGCCGCTAGAATTAGCGGAGAGAAAAGGCTAAAGATTTCCACATGTGCCTTTAAATTAATGAACCGTAGCAATTACCGACGAGTAATTATTAATCACAACGTGGTTTGATTCTGGAAAATCTAAGATCAACTTTTGCACAAGGTATATGAAAAATTATGTTTTTTCAGGAGAAAGTTCGTGGAGTTAACTCTTATACAAAATTGACTTTTACACTAATATATACAGTAGTCATTGGGCTGATAATCAGATGACACAGATTTAAGATAATTGGCAAAATAATCAGAGAGGTGACTATTTTTTAATGCGGAGTTGTTACGACCTGGAACGCGCTGCCTAAAAGGATGGCGGAAACAGATTCAATGGGCGGAATGTTCCGTGCCCGTTGGCAGCGGGCGTGGTTGGCGGCATGAGCGGAAAATATGGCGAGAAGCGCAAAAATTGGTTTCACGACATCGTGAAACAAGTTTGCATCAACCGCTCTGCTGGTCAATGACGGGCCGCGTTTCCCACCATCAAACATCAGGAACTTCACTGTACTATATCTGCGTACCATTATAAGCCCAGCTCGCCAGAATCGTCCACTACCCCCCACGCTGGATCACCCGAGCCCGACGTGTTTCACAACTGTACATAAGCGGGGTGGCGAGTTGCACTTCACTCAGGACCTCGAAGTTTTTTTGCCTCCCATGCTTTGGGGCAGCATTTGCAATCATCAACGCCAGGCATCGCAGGCAGCACCACATCACTTTTGGGGGACATCATGGGCCGGTCTCTGCCTACCACACTAACTAACTAAAAGGCGGGGGTGGCCTTTCAACAGCTGCAGGGCTAGGGTTTGCTTGGGGAAGGGGAAGAAGTGGCCACAGGCAAGGGAAGAGGCTGCAGGGTGAGGGCTGTACTGGGGAAGGGGTTTATCCCAGGGTGCAAATGGGGGCATAAGGATCTGTGCAAGTGGCCTCAAGGTAGTGAGGGCTGGGTAGGCAGCCTGCGGAGGAGATGAGGTCAGGTGGACACGTGAGGGTATGTGTGTGAGAATGACGGTGAGTGAGCTGGCAGTGAGTGAGATGCCAGTGAGAGTGTGGTGGGCTTGTGAGTGTGTGAGTTTAGAGCGATGAGATGGTTGCCTTACCCTGGCAGCATGGATGAGAACATTCATCCTCTTTCTGCGCTGGGTGGCTAACACCTTCTGTGCAGCATTGGCACTGACCACCACTGCCATCGCCTACCAAGCCAGAGCGGTAATGTTGCTGCCCCTCCTGCAGCCAGAGTGGGGTTAGAGGACATCATGGCGAGCCTCCATGGTGTCCAGAAGGCATTCCAGGGATGCATCACTGAATCGGGGGCTGCAGTCTTCTTGCCTTTCGGAGCCGTGTTTTCTCTGCAGCAGTCCTGGGCTGGAAGTGCTGAGAGGTGTGCACATAGCACCCGGCATGAGGAAGCAGCGAGGTGACAATGTGGTGGGCAAATGAGAGCCCACCCGCCCGCCTTGGAAACGGCGTGATTCCCGGGAATGCACAGTTAATGAAGTGGGATTGGGACGATACGGCATGGAAAGCCACCATTGCGGCCTGCAAGTAAAACGTTCTTTTTCCTGCCTGCTACTGCACTTAGTGCAAATCTGGGATGATTCTGCCCAGTAATAGCTTTCAAATAAAATTGGCTAAGTACTTGCAAGGCTATAAGACCATAAAATGTAGGAGCAGAAGTAGGCCATTTGGCCCATCGAGTCTGCTCCGCCATTCAGTGGGATCCTAGACTCTCCCACAAGGGGAAACACCTCTCAGCATCTAACCTGTCAAGCCCCCTAAGTATCATATATTTCCATTAGGTCACCTCTCATTCTTCTAAACTCCAATGAATATAAGTGCAACCTACTCAACCTCTTCTCAGAAGAAAATCCCTTCATACCTGGGATCAACCTAGTGAACCTTCCCTGGATTGCCTCCAATGCCAGTGTATCTTAGATAAGTTGACCAAAACTGTTCATAGTATCCCAGGTGTGGTCTGACTATGGTGATAGAGCAATGGAGTCCGGATAATAGGGTAGCTATTTCAAAGAATAGGAACAGAAACAATGAGCCACTATGGCCTCCTTTTGTGCTGTACAATTCAATGATATCCAATTGCTTTTTGAAACTTATGACTGAATTTGCTACTGTCACACTTTCAGGTACTGCAAATCACACCCTGTTTTTCTGGCCCTAAAAATCATGGTTTTCATATATTTGGCGTATATGCTGAACACTCACCCCGCCCACACTTTCAGCCGTGACCTGCTATACAAGCATACGAACAAGGAGCAGGAGTAGGCCTTTCAGCCCCTCGAGCCTGCTCCACCATTTAATAAGATCATGGCTGATCTGATAGTAACCTCAAAGCTGCACCCGCCTACCCCCTATAACCTATCACCCCCTTGCTTACCAAGAATCTATCTACCTCTGCCTTAAAATTATTCAAAGACTTTGCTTCCACTGGCTGTTCAGGAAGAGAGTTCCAAAGACTCATGATCCTCTGAGAGAAAAAATTTCGCCTCACCTCCATTCTAAATGGGCCACCCTTATTTTTAAAGGGCGACCCCTAGTTCTAGATTCTCCCACAAGAGGAAACATCGTCTCCACATCCACCCTGTCAAGACCTCTCAGGATCTTAGATGTTTCAATCAAGTCACCTCTTACTCTTCTAAACCCCAGCGGATACAAGCCTAGTCTCTCCAACCTTTCCTCATAAGACAACCCGCCCATTCCAAGTGTTAGTTTGGTAAACCTTCTCTGAACTGCTTCCAATGCATTTATAACCTTCCTTAAATAAGGTGACCAAAACTGTACACAGCACTCCAGATGTGGTCTCACTAGTACTCTGCATAACTGAAGCATAACCTTCCTACTTTTGTATTCAATTCCCCTCACAATAAATGATAACATTCTATTAGCTTTCCTAATTTTTTTCTGTAGTGGTATACTAGCCTTTTGTGATTCATGCACTAGGACACCCAGATCCCTCTGCATCTCAGAGCTCTGCAATCTCTCATTATTTAGGTAATATGTCTCTCTTTAATTCTTTCTGCCAAAGTGGGCAATTTCACATTTTCCCACATTATAGTCCATTTGCCAGATCTTTGCCCACTCACTTATATCACTACCTATATCTTTTAGTAACCTCCTTAGGTCCTCTTCACAATTTACTTTCCTATCTATCCCTATGTCATCAGCAAATTTGGCAACCATCCCATCATCCAAATCATTTATATAAATTGTAAACAGTTGAGGTCCCAGCACTGATCGCTGTGGCACACCACTCGTTACATCCTGCCAAACTGAAAAAGACCCATTTATGCTTACTCTCTGCTTCCTGTTAGCCAGCCAATCTTCTATCCATGCCAATATGTTACCCACCATACCATGAGCTTTTATTTTGATAATCTCTGATGTGGCACCTTATCCTTCTGAAGATCTAAGTACAGTACATTCACCAGTACCCTTTTACCTACAACACATGTTACTTCCTCAAAGAACTCCAATAAGTTGGTTAAACATGATTTCCCTTTCGCAAAACCATGTTGGCTCTGCCTGATTACCTTGAACTTATCCAAATGCCCTGCCATAGCTTCTTTAACAATAACTTCTAACATTTTCCCTATGACAGATGTTAGGCTAACTGACCTGTAGTTTCCCACTTTCTGTCTCCATCAGGACCCGGATACTTGTCAGCCAGCACCTTTAACAAAGAACAAAGAAAAGTACAGCACAGGAACAGGCCCTTTGGACCTCCAAGCCTGAGCCGATCATATTGCCTGTCAACTAATACATTTTGCACTTCCGGTTCTGTATCTCTCTATTCCCATCCTATTCATATATTTGTCAAGCTGCCTCTTAAACACCACTATCGTACCTGCTTCCACCACCTCCTCTGGCAGCGAATTCCAGACACTCACAACCACCTGCGTATAAAACTTTCCCTGCACATCTCCTCTATAGTTTTCTCCTCTCACCTTAAATCTATGTCCCCTAGTAATTGACTCTTCCACCCTGGGAAAAAGCTTCTGACTATCTACTCTGTCCATGCCACTCATAATTTTGTAAACTTCTATCAAGTCGCCCCTCAATCTCTGTCACTCTAGTGAGAACAATCCGAGTTTCTCCAACCTCTCCTCATAGCTAATAACCTCCAGACCAGGCAGCATCCTGGTAAACCTCCTCTGCACCCTCTCCAACGCCTCCATATCTTTCTGGTAATGTGGCGACCAGAATTGCACGCAATATTCCAAGTGTGGCCTAACCAAGGTTCTATACAGCTGCAGCATGACTTCCCAGCTTTTATACTCAATACCCCTGCCAATGAAGGCAGGCATGCCATATGCCTTCCTGACTACCTTATCCACCTGCGTTGCCACTTTCAGTGACCTATGGACCTGTACACCCAGATCCCTCTGCCTGTCGATGCACTTAAGGGTTCTGCCATTTACTGTATTAGACCTTCCAAAATGCATTACCTCACATTTGTCCGGATTCAACTCCATTTGCCATTTCTCTGCCCAGGTCTCCAACCGATCTATATCCCGTTGTATCCTTTGACAATCCTCTTCACTATCTGCAGCTCCTCCAGCCTTAGTGTCGTCTGCAAACTTACTAATTACTAGTTCTAAGGAGCAGAGTCAGAGGGCGGAGTTCCAGAGAGGTGAGTATAAAAACCTTACCTCAGGGATCCATGGCCTAGTTCCAGGGAGCAGAGTCATAGGGCAGAGTTCCAAAGAGGTGAGTATAAAAATCTTACCTCGGGGATTCGCGGCCTAGTTCCAGGGAGCAGAGCCGGAGGGCGGAGTTCCAGAGAGGTGAGTATAAAAACAATTTACTCAGTACCACTTCGCTGGTGATTATAATTTTCCTGAGTTCCTCCCTCCCTTCCATTTCCTGATTTAGAGCTACTAAACTTGCATTAATAGTCAGCATCAAGTTTTCACCCCCCCCCCCCAATACATTTTTACTTAATAGAAACATAGGAAGTAGGAGCAGGAATAGACCATTCCAACCCTTGTGTCTGCTCCCCCTTTCAATTAGATCATGGCTGTTCTGTTACTTCAATGCCTTTTTCCTGCATTAACTTAATATTCCTTGATGAATCTCGAAATCTATCGATCTCTGTCTTGAACATACTCAATGACTGAGCCTCCTCAGTCCTCTGGAGTAGAGAATCCAAAGATTCATCACCCTCTGAGTGAAGGCTGTTCCTCCTTATCTCAGTCCTAAATTGCCTACCTATTATTCTGAGACTATGTTCCCTGGTTCTAGATTCCCCAGCCATCTACCTTGTCAAGCCCAGTAAGAATTATGTATGTTTCAAAAGAGATCACCTCTCATTCATCACTCTAGAGATTGCCCAGTCTCCTCAATCTCTCCTCATAGGTCAATCTCACCATCCCAGGAATTAGGTTGGTGAACTTTCGTTGCACTCCTTCTATGGCAATTATATTCTTCCTTAGGTAAGGAGACCAAAACTGCACACAATACTCTAGGACCTGAACTTTCTGGTGGGTGTGTGGGGGCGGGTCCCGCCCTCCGACACGTGAAATGACGTGCGGTGACATCAGGGGTGTGTCCCAACGTCACCGCGTATCATTCCGATCCTCAGTTCGGCGGAAGTGCAGCGGAGTTGGCTGTATGCCAGCCAAACAGTCAGAGGCCTGTTAAGGCCATGATTAAACTAATTGAGGTACTAGGCTGGGCTGCCCGTCCAACCTAAGGTTGGCGGGCGGGGGATGAGCCTCACCCGGGGGGGTGGCGGGGATGAGGTTTCATAGAGCATTTATAAGTTTACTAAACGTTTTTATTAAAATTCATTGACATGTCCCAGCTCACATGACACTGTCACATGAGGGGACATGTCTGAAATTTAAAAAAATTCTCTTATTCAACTTTTCACAATCAAAGTAATCTTCCTGAGGCAGCTCCGTGCAAAATTGCGGCGTGCAACCGATCACAGGCAACGATCAGCTACACGCCTTACCGTGCCCGCGCCCACTCCCTACCCATCTGCCTGATGGGGGGAGAATTCTCCCCCAGGTGTGGTCTCACCAAGGCTCTATGCAATTGCATCAAGACATCTTTAATCCTGTACTCAAATCTTCTTGCAATAAAGGCTAACATACCTTTTGCCTTCCTAATTGCTTGTTATACCTGCATGTTATTTTTCAGTGACTCATGCATGAGCAAGGGACGCCCAGGTCCTTTTGGACATCAAACACTTGCCATTCTCTCACCATTTAAAGAACACTCTGCCTTTCTGTTTTTCCCACCAAAGTAAATAAATTCACATTTTCCACATTATACTCCATCTGCCATGTTCTTGCGCACTCACTTAACCTGTCTAAATCCCCTTGAAGCCTCTTTGCCTCCTCCTCACAACTCACATTCCCACTAAGTTATGTGGCCTTGGCAAACTTGGAAATATTACATTTTTCCCTGCATTCAAATCATTGAATTTTTTTATTCGTTCATGGGATGTGGGCGTCGTTGGCAAGGCCAGCATTTGTTGCCCATCCTTAATTGCCCTTGAATTGAATGGCTCGCTAGGCCATTTCAGAGGACATTTAAGGGCCAACTGCACTGCTGTGGGTCTGGAATCACATGTAGGCCAGACCAGGTAAGAACGCCCTACCTAAAAGACATTTGTGAACCAGATGGGTTTTTACGACAATTGACAATGGTTTCATGGTCATCATTAGATTTTTAGTTCCAGATTTTTTATTGAATTCAAATTTCACCATCTGCCATGGTATAGATTAAACAGCTGGGGCCCAAGCATTGATATTTGTAGTACCCCACTCTGCATAGCTGCCAACCTAAGAATGACCTGTTTATTCCTTCTCTCTATATTTTTCCCATAAAGTTGGGGAGGCGGCCACTGGACTGGTATCCCAGAAGGCCCAGGGTAATGCTCTGGGGGACCTAGGTTCAAATCCTACCATGGCAGATGGTGAAATTTGAATTCAATAAAAATCTGGCATTAAAAAGTCTCATAATGAACACAAAACCATTGCTAATTGTTGTGAAAACCCATCTGGTTCACTAATGTCCTTTGGGGAAGGAGATCTGCTGTCCTTACCTGGTCTGGCCTATGTGTAACTCCAGACTAACAGCAACGTAGTTGGCTCTTAAATACCTTCTGAACAAGTGCAATTAGGGATAGGCAATAAATGCTGGCCTAGCCAGTGATGCCAACATCCCATGAACAAGTAATTTTAAAAACTTCTTGATGCATGCCTATGTATTACCCACAATCCCATGTGCTCTCATTTTGTTCACTAACCTCTTGTGTGGGACTTTATCAAAAGCCTTCTGAAAATCCAAATACACCACATTGAATGGTTCCCCCTTATCTATTCTGCTAGTTACATCCTCAAAAATCTCCAACAAGTCAGTCATAATTTCCCTTTCATAAATCCATGTTGACTCTGCCCAATTGTACCATTATTTTCTAAGTGTCCAGTGATCACATCCTTTATAATAGATTCTTGCATTTTCCTTAGTACTGATGTCGGGCTAACAGGTCTGTAATTCTCCATTTCTCTTTCCCTCCCTCCTTAAGTAGTGGGGGGTACCATAAAACTGGGTGCACAGAATCAAGCAGGCAATACAGGCTCTGTTGCAAAGCTGCATGGGATGCACGTCCATTGTTTACATCGGAGGCTGCTGACATTTCAAAATGGCGACCACCCACACCCAGGCCAGTGGCTCACATTCCTCTTCAGCGTATAAGTCAACCTTTGTTTTTGGAGAGTGTTTTTGAGGCTTCAAAGGTCGACATATACAGTAATGCATTTCAGATCCAACCATATCTGTAAATGCTCCAACCTCGCACCAGGTGGCAGTCTCTTCCACAAGTTAACAGCTCTGAGGAGTTTTTTTTAAAAAGTAATTTCCATGGTCTAAGAATGTCATTTGAATTTGCTTTGTTTGCTTTAAGTTAACTGTTGAAACACAAGACAAGATTTTTCTTCCAGAATAGATAAAATACTCCAGTGAGGTGGATTGGAGAATGGATTGGGAAACTATACCATTCCCAGAGCTTTTTGAAGTGTTGACTCAAGCAAAAAATACCTCAAAAACACTGGGTGCTCAGTATCTGGTGTTCCAAGCTGATGGGATGAGGTTGTTAAATAGCCAAAGTTACTCCTCAGTTGGATTGTTGTGACTAATTCTGGCCACATTTTAGGATGTGAAGGTCTTGGAGAGGGCAAAAAGGAGATTCACGAGAATGGTACCAGGGCTGAGGGGCTTTAGTTGTGTAGGACTAATAGAAGCTGGGATCGTTCTCCTTTGAGCAGAGAAGGTTAAAAGAAGATTTAATCGAGGTGTTCAAAATTATGCAGGGTTTTGATAAAGTGAGTAAAGAGAAATTATTTCCATTGCTGGGAGGAGGTTATTCATAATATATATTAATGATTTAGATGAGGGAATTAAATGTAATATCTACAAATTTGCAGATGACACAAAGCTGTGAGGAGGATGCAGAGATGCTTCAGTGTGATTTGGACAAGCTGAGTGAGTGGGCAAATGCTTGGCAGATGCAGTATAATGTGGATAAATGTGAGGTTATCCATTTTGGTAGCAAAAACAGGAAGGCAGATTATTATCTGAATGGCTGTAAATTGAGAGAGGGGAATGTGCAACAAGACCTGGGTGTCCTTGTACACCAGTCGCTGAAGGTAAGCATGTAGTTGCAGCAGGCGGTAAAGAAGGCAAATGGTATGTTGGCCTTCATAGCCAGAGGATTCGAGTACAGGAACAGGGATATCTTGCTGCAATTATACAGGGCCTTGGTGAGACCACACCTGGAACACTGTGTGTAGTTTTGGTCTCCTTATCTGAGGAAGAATGTACTTGCTATAGAGGGAGTGCAGTGAAAGTTTACTCAGCTGATTCCTGGGATAGTGGGACTGACATATAAGGAGAGATTGAGTCGGTTAGGATTATATTCGCTGGAGTTCAGAAGAATGAGGGGGGATCTCATAGAAACCTATAAAATTCTAACAGGACCAGACAGGGTGGATGCAGGAAGGATGTTCCCGATGGTGAGGGAGTCCAGAACCAGGGGTCACAGTCTGAGGATATGGGGTAGACCATTTAAGACTGAGATGAGGAGAAATTTCTTCATCCAGAGAGTGGTGAGCCTGTGGAATTCGCTACCACAGAAAGTAGTTGAGACCAAAACATTGTATGTTTTCAAGAGGAGTTAGATATAGCTCTTGGGGCAAACGGGATCAAAGGGTATGGGGAGAAAGCGGGAGCAGGCTATTGAGTTGGATGATCAGCCATGATCATAATGAATGGCGGAGCAGGCTTGAAGGGCTGAATGGCCTACTCCTGCTCCTAGTTTCTATGTTTCTATGATTGACAACTAGCAGATGCAAATTTGAGATCATTAACAAAAAGCAGGAAGAAGAAGTGAAGTTATTTTTTTATCTCAGCGAGTTGTTAAGATCTGGAATTTGCTGCCTGCAAGTGAGTTGGAAGCGGACGCAATAGTAACATTCATGAGGGAATTAGGCAAATACTTGAAAAGGAAAAAGTTGGGGAACCACAAGGGAAAAAGCAAGGAGCTCTTTCAAGTGACAGCACAAGCACGATGGGCTGAATGGCGTCCTCCTGTTCTGTGGGATTCTATAAAGTGAACACTATTTACCAAGAGCTGGAGCACTAGTGATGTCGCTTATTTGGAACCTTTTCTGCTGATAGGGGAACCAGTAACATGGTGAACGGGAGCCCTTTAAGATGCGACAGGTATGATGAGCTTGCACCAGCATTCCCTACCCCTTCCATTCATCCCATTGATAAAGAAGAGCAGACTTGCAATTCACAGCCTCACAATTTGCCAATCCACTTTACAGCCAATGAAGTATTTTTTTTAAGTGTAGCCACCGTTCTAATGTAGGAAATGTGGCAGCCAATTCCTGCACATCAAACTCCCACAAGCAGCAACGTGATAATGATCAGAGCTGCTGGTTTTGAGGGACGAATATTGGCCAGGACACCAGGATGAATTCCTCTGCTCAACTTCGAAATAGTGGCCCTGAGACCTTTACAAGCACCTGAGACAGAAGGCAGGGCCTCGGTTTAACATCTCATCTGAAAGATGGCACCTCTGACATTATAGCACTCCTTCAATACTGCACTGGGAGCATCGGCCTGGATTTTGTGTTCAGGTCTCTGGAATGAGAGTTGAGCACTTGACCTTCTAACTCACACCCGAACTTGCTGCCCACTGGGCCATGGCTGATACTCTTGGAGAAACATTGCAACTCTGATTGAAGATGTTCACACCATTGAGATGGCCAAGCCTTAATTTAAAACAAGACTTCCCAAATCTCCAGATCCATGAAATTCAAATGGCACTGAGAAGTCAGCCTAGGATTTTTCCTGAGGTTGCGAAAGGCATTATATAAATACAAGCTGTTTTTCTTCATAATATCTTCATCGCTGCCAACTCCAACGAATCCCTCATCGTACCGGACTGCTCAGTGTGACTGCAAATCTGATAGCACCATTGAGATGAGTAACACCCTGAACAAAATGTCCTCAGCATGATCGATTTATCCTAGACCACTTATCACCCTATTTTGCATCTATCTGCTGCTTCCATTCTTATCCAATCAGTCACAGCAGAAAATTGGCTTCTCTTCCCATTCCCACGCCGTTGTCCCTCATGCCACCCAGTGATCAATCCTCGGCCTCCTCCGGTTTCTCAACTACACGCTGCTCCTTGGTGACATCATCTGAAGCCAGATTCCACATGTATGTAGCTGGCACCCAGCTACCTCACTTCCAGCTCTCTCTCAACTTGGCCAATGTCTCTAAATTGTCTAAGCAGCTTGTCTGATATTGTACGAGCAGAAATTTCCTCCAGCGAAATATATGGAAGACCAAAGTCATTGTCTTCAGTCTCTGCCACAAACTCCACTCCCTTGCCACTGACTCCATCCCTCTCCCTGCCAGATGTCTAAGGCTGAACCAGACCATTCACAATTTTGGTGTCGTATTTTACCCTGAGAAGAGTTTCCAACCACATATCTGTCCCATCAAGAGGGCTTTTGATAGGGTAAATAGGGAGAAATTTTTCTCCCGGTGGGCAAGACTAGAACTAGGGGTCACAAATATAAGACAGTCACTAATAAATCCAAGAGGGAATTGGGGTGAGACCTCTTTACCCTCAGAGAATGGTGAGAATGTGGAACTCACTACACAGGGAGAAGTTGAGGTGAATAGTGTAGATGATTTTAGGGGGAAGCCAGATAAACATGAGGGAGAAAGGAATAGAGATTATGTTGATAGGATTGGATGAAGGGGAGTGGGAGGAGACAAGTGTGGAGCTTACGCACTAACATAAAGCTGAGCTGCCAAATTGCTTGCTTCTGCACTGTAAACACTTTGCAATATTTATAAGGTGAGTCAACAGCCAGAGGCAATCAGCAAAAGAATCAGAAGGAAGGGAAAGAGAATTTGTACGCAGTTATGATCTGGAATGTACAGTCTACAAAATGTACAGCAGTAAATCGCCAAGGCCCCTTCAACAGCACATCTCAAACCTGCGACTTCTACAACCCAGAAGGGCAAGGGCAGCAGATACTTTGGAACACCACCACCTGCAAGTTCCCTGCCAAGCCACACACCATCCAGACTTGGAACTACATCGCCCTTCCTTCATAGCCGCTGGGTCAAAATCCCAAACTCCCTTCCTACGCCATGGACTGCAACGGCTCAAGAAGGCTGCTCACTTCCAACTTTTCAAGGGCATTTAGGGATGGGCAACAAATGTTGGTCATGATGGTGATGCTCACATCCCATGGACAAATAAAATAGAGTTGCTCGAAAGGGTGATGGAAACAGATTCAAAAGAAACGTTCAAAAGGGAATTGGATAAACAAAAAGAAGGGGAAGAATTTGCAAAACACTGGAGAATAGGAACTGGCAGGTGCCATTTTTCCCCTCGACCCTGTTCCATCGTTCAGTGAGATCATAGCTTATCAGCAACCTAACTCCATATACCAACCTTTGCCCATATCCCTTAATACATTTGGCATACAAAAATCTATCAATCTCAGTTTTGAAATTAACACTTGGCCTAACCATTGATCTAGGACAATGGGGCATGAGCAAGAGAGTAGAGCTAATTGGAGAGCTCTCTCAAAGAGCTGGCACAGATATGATGAAGTGAATGGCCTCCTTCTGTGCCGTGTCATCCTGAGCTTCTATGATAGTATCTGATTCTGATTATTATTCAATGGCTGCTGTGGACATTATGTGGACACTGGATTGGATTTGCAATATCAATTTGCAATGTGCATTAGCTTCGACTCACTTTGAAGCATGTTTTGTTTTGCCAATGCATTTGTAAGACAACACTGCCCCTTGAGTATTCTTCTCAGCTTCCCTTGCCCGTGTTTTTCTGCTTACCTCAGATGTCTCTGTGATGATTGGATGTTTATGGAATTTCAATAACATTTCCTCAAAGTCTAGCTACCTGCTTTATTTATTCAGTTGCAAATAGTTCATGGTTCACCAGCATCTTTTCAGTGACATAGTGCTTTCCAGCTGTAAACCTCCAGCCTGCATTTCCTCCCTGTTGCACATTGTTCTTTGATGTCCCCAGCAGACCTGTATGGTTATAGCAAAACTAATCCTTTTTTTTCCACGGGATCCCTCAGAGCTCTTGTTTTGATGTGTTAGACGCATTCTTGACTATTTGTTTCATTGACAAGTGGCTGAAGGATTGTTTCAGAGCAGGTAGCCATTCTAGATGAAAGTGAACACAAACTTTTCAAATACTTTGAAAGTCTCCATATCCCTGTTCCAAGCATAGACGTCCAATGGACCAAACCACTTCATATTCGCTCTCATTACATAGAATTTTGAAATACCTAATTTTTTCCAATTTGCTTCCATTTTATACAAGCCCAGTGGACAATACCCCTTTACAACGACTGTTGAATACATTTCCAATGAGCAAAAGACCTTTCCATTCACTTTAATTGTATAAAATATGAGGTGTCAACCTGCTAAAGCTACAACACAGGAGTACTTGCATGCCAAACAGCATAAGCAGCAAGTGATAGAGCTAAGTGATTTCAACGGATCAGTGTTAATCTCTGCAGTCCTGCAACATCCAGTTGTGAATGGTGGTGGACAATTAAACTTCTCACTGAAGGAGGAGGGTCCCCAAATATCCCCAACCTCAGTGTTGGGGGGGCACAGTACATCAGTGTAAAAGATAAGAGTGATGCATTTGCTACAATCTTCAGCCAGAAGTGCCGAGTGGATGATCCATCATGGCCTCCTCCAGAGGTCCCTAGCCTCACAGATGCCTGTCTTCAGCCAACTTGATTCACTCCATGTGATATCAAGAAATAGCTGAAGGCACTGGATACTGCAAAGGCTATGGGTCCTGACAATATTCTAGCTATGGTACTGATGGCTCGTGTTCCAGAATTTGCCGAACCCCTAGCCAAGCTGTTCCAGTACAGCTACAACATTGGCATCTACCCGGCTATGTGGAAAATTGCCCAAGTATGTCCTGTGCACAAAAAGCAGGACAAATCCTCACTCCAGTCTTGGTTCAAAAATGAACAAAAAGCTGAACTCAAGGGATGAAGTGAGAGTGACTGCCCTTGACAATAAGGCAGCATTTGACTGAGTGTGGCATCAAGAAGCCCTAGCAAAACTGGAGTCAATGGGAATCAAGGGGAAAACTCTCCGCTGGTTGGAGTCATACCTAACACAAAGGAAGATGGTTGTGGTTGTTGGAGGTCAGTCATCTCAGCTCCAGGACATCACTGCAGGGGTTTCTCAGGGTAGAGTCCTCAGCCCCAACATCTTCAGCTGCTTCATCAATGACCTTCCTTCCATCATAAGGTCAGAAGGGGGGATGTTCGATGATGATTACGAAATGTTCAGCACCATTTGCGACTCCTCAGATACTGAAGCAGTCCACGTCCAAATGCAGCAAGACCTGGACAATATACAGGCTTGGGCAGACAAGGGGCAAGTAACATTCGCACCACACAAGTGCCAGGTAATGACCATCTGCAACAAGAGAGAATCTAACCATCACCCCTTGACATTCAATGGCATTACTATCACCAATCCCCCACTATCAACAAGTTGGGGGTTACCATTGACCAAAAACTGAACTGGACTAGCCTTATAAATACTGTGGCTACAAGAGCAGGTTAGAGGCTAGGAATTCTGTGGCAAGTAACTCACCTCCTGACTGCCCAAAGCCTGTCCACCATCTTCATAGTCAGGAGCGTAATGGAATACTCTCCACTTGCCTGGATGAGTGTAGCTCCAACAGCACTCAAGAAGTTTGACAACATCCAGGACAAAGCAACCCGTTTGATTCGCACCCCATCCTCAAACATTCACTCCCTCCACCACTGACGTAAAATGGTAGCAGTATGTGCTATTTAGAAGATGCACTGCAGGACCTCAACAAGCCTCTAAGTCAGCACCTTCCTAACCCATGACCACTACCATCTGGAAGGACAAGGGCAGCAGATAGATGGGAACACCACCACTTGGAAGTTCCTCTCCAAGTCACTTACCATTCTGACTTGGAAATATATCACCGTTCCTTCAGTATCTTTGGGTCAAAATCCTGGAACTCCCTCCCTAACAGCACTGTGGGTGTACCTACACCACATGGACTGCAGCGGTTCAAGAAGGCAGCTCACCACCACCTTCTCAAGGGCAATTTTGGATAAGCAATAAATGTTGGCCCAGCCAGTGATGCCCACATCCCATGAATGAATAAAAAATAAATTCTAATTTATTCCTCTTCTGTGCAATGCCAATGGCCCAACTCACTTTCAGTTACTTCCAATTATTAAAAATTAATGTATTCACAGGATGTGGGCATCACTGGCAATTCCTATCTTCTGGCAATTCCTGCTTCTGCAGTGATTGTAGTTTCACCAATTACTGTAATGTTTTTTGTATCCTCTATAGTGAAGACAGAAGCAAAATATTTTATTTCATCAACCATTTTCTTATTATCTACTATTAACTCTGCACTGTCACTCTCCAAAGAACCAACACTCACTTTACTTACACTTTTCCTTTTTAAATACCTGTAGAAACAATTGCTATCTGTTTTTACATTTCTAGCTAGCTTCCTCTCATACTCTAATTTCATACTCCTGATTAGCATTTTAGTCATTCACTGCCATTCTTTATATTCTGACCGATCATCTGACCTGCCACTCATCTTTGCACAGTTATATGGTTTTTCCTGAAGTTTAATGGTTTCCTTAACTTCTTTAGTTAACCACAGATGGTGGGTCCTCACTTCAGAATTTTTCTTTACATATAATATATTTATTCTGAGTATTCTGAAATATCCCCTTAAATGTCTGCCACTGCTTCTCTATTGATCAATGCCCTATCCTAGTAACCCAGTTCAATTCAGCTAGCTCAGCTTTCATGCCCACATAGTTGTCCTTATTTATGTTTAAAATACTTATCTTAGACCCACTCTTCTCCCTTTCAAACCGGATGTACAGCTCAACCATATTGTGATCGCTGCTACCTGGAGTGCTTTCACTCTGAGGTCATTAGTTAATCCTGTCATATTACACAGTACCAAGTCTAATATAAGCTGCTCTCTGCTTGGTCCCAGAATGTGCTGCTCTAAGAAACTATCTCGAAAGTATTCTATGAACTCCTCATCCAGGCTGCTACTGCCAATCTGATTTTCCCAGTTTATGTGTAGATTAAAATCACCCATGATTATTGTGATCCCTTTATCACAAGCACCCAATATTCTTGTATACTTTGTCCTAAATTGTGGTTACTGTTAGGGGTCCTGTAGATTACTCCGACTAGAGACTTTTTCCCCCTACTATTCCTCATGTCTACCCAACCCGATTCTATATCCTGATCTCCTGAACCAAGGGCATCTCTAACTATTACACAAATGCCTGCCCTAAAGGACACTAATGAGCCAGTTGGGTTTCTATGACAATTCAATCACGGTCATATTTACTGATGCTAAATTTTCAAATTCTAGTTAACTGAATTTAATTCACATTTTCAGTTTAGTAATCCAGCTCTCAGGATTACTTGTCCAGCAACATCACCATTATGTTTCTCTGGTAATCTGATGTGTAATACACCTATAAGAAGAATGTTATAATGGAAGATCACATGATCTTATTTTCCAATAGAAGAGTAGCGTGGGCTACCTAGTCTATAGTTAGAGTCTGTAGTGTAAAGACAGAGTTTGAGTTGAAAGCACACAAGTGTAGCTGCTGAATACCTTTGTAAATAAACAGAATGTGTTCCACCTAAGAACTGTCTACTGGCCTACTCTGTTTATTGTACCAACTTGGCCATCCCAAAACAAGCGTGCAACTCGGATCCATCAGTCCGAACAGAACTGGTAACCAGGACCCAACAAACTCGCGACAAGGAAAAAGCAAGAAAAAAGCGAGGAAAACGGTGAAGATACAATAAACAGGCTTCGAGAATAAAACAAATTAATGAAAGAAATCAAGAGAAACAAAATCGAACTGTACCTTGCATGGCAATCATAAGTAGAATTTCTGTCCTAATGGTCAAAGCAATTCCCTCACAGAATGCCGCAATTCAGAAGAATTGATCTTTTCGATCCAGCCATGGACGATTGGTCTCATTATATTGAATGCCTCGCGTTAGTTTTCCAAATGACTGACATTGCAGGGGAAGAGAAGAGACAAGTGATCCTCTTATCCAGGTGTGGGAGTAAAACCTATGGATTGATTTGAAGTCTGACAGCACCCGGTGCCACTGATTTGAAAAGTTTTGAGGAACTGGTAGACCTCGTAAAAGATCATTAGCAGCCGAGGCCCTCGGTAACAATGCAATGGTCCAAATTTAACTCAAGAAATAGAGCCCCAGGGGAGACATTTGCTTGTTATGTGGCAAGTTTGAAACAGTTGGCAGAACATTGCGAGTTTGGTACATCTTTAAATGACATGCTCTGAGATCGTTTAGTGCGTGGTGTAAATGAAGACACAATTCAGAAGAGATTACTGTCTGAAACAAATCTGGATTTTAAGAAGGTGCTAGAGATAGCACTGGCTACTGTAATTTACCTTTAAGAAAAATGTTATAATGGAAGATCACATGGTCTTAGCATCCAATAGAAGAGTAGTGTGTGCTACCTCAGTAGTCAGTAGTTATAGTTAGAGTCTGTAGTGTAAAGGCAGAGTTTGAGTTGAAAGCACACAAGTGTAGCTGCTGAATACCTTTGTAAATAAACAGAATGTGTTCCACCTAAGAACTGTCTACTGGCCTACTCTGTTTATTGTACCAACTCGGCCATCCCAAAACAAGCATGCAACTCGGATCCATCAGCCCCAACAGAACTGGTGACCAGGATCCAACAGTTTCTATACCCATAACTGCACAGTGTTCTCATTCTTCTTCATGTAGAGATGCATTGTATGAATTTTCAGCACAAAATCTCTTATCACTCACTCACATTGTACGGAAGTGTAATACAGCACTTCCTTGTTGGGACCAAATTCAGTGGGTATTCTTAGTGATTGGAATGCAGTTCCAACGCCCCAGTTGCATTTTTTTGAGGACCCCTAATTTAGATATTCCCTTGAAAACTTAATCAGTTTTTTGGAACAGTTGTCGTTCTACCTTCCAATGCTCTATGCAGTGGCCAGCTATATTTAGGGATACCTTTGACCACCATCCCCAATTTTATGGTACGTTACATCATGGACCCCATTGTGACTCCACAACAAACACTACAACAATACAAAGCTACTCAGAAATGAGGAATTGCTTTAGCTCATGGATTTCAACTCTAAATCAATACTTAAAATGAGTTTTAATGCAAAATTTCTGCTTAATAATCTACTTTCTCATAGAATCTTACAGCAGGGAAGGAGGCTATGAGGCCATCTGTCCAACTGTGCTTGTGTCGGGTCTTTGAAAGAGCTGTCTAATTCAGTCCCACAACTCAGCTTTTCCCGCATAAACCTGCAAGTTAGTCTTCTTTCTTTTTCATTCATGGGATGTGGACACCACTGACAAGGCCAGAGTTTGTTTCCCATCCTGAGTTGCCCTTTTTTTTGAGAGGGATTAAGAGTAAGCACATTGCTGTGGATCTGGAGTCACATGTCGGCCAGACCAGGTAAGGACAGCAGATTTCCTTCCCTAAAGGACATTAGTGAACCAGAGGGGTTTTTATGACAATTGATGATAGCTTCATGGTCATCATTACTGAGACAAGCTTTTAATTCCAGTTTTCTTTATTTTCCAGTGACCATGGTGGGATTTGAAACCATGTCCCCCAAATATTAAAAACAAAAACAGAATTACCTGGAAAAACTCAGCAGGTCTGGCAGCATCGGCGGAGAAGAAAAGAGTTGACGTTTCGTCAACTCTTTTCTTCTCCGCCGATGCTGCCAGACCTGCTGAGTTTTTCCAGGTAATTCTGTTTTTGTTTTGGATTTCCAGCATCCGCAGTTTTTTTGTTTTTATCCCCCAAATATTAGCCTGGGGCTCTGGATTACTTGTCCAGTAACATTACCATGACACCACCATCTCCCCTGCAAGCAACTGTCCAATCTGCTTTTGCAAGTTTCTATTTAATCTGCTTCCATACCTTTTCAGGTTCTGCATTTTAGATAGGGGTAAAAATCTTTCTCTTCATTTCATCTCTCATTCTTTTGCCAATCAATGACCTCTGATTACTGACCCACTTTACCAGTAGAAACAGCTCACCCCTATTAACTCTAGTTAAAACATATGCTAACTCTGTTAGATCTCCCTTCACCTTTACAGCCACGAGAAAAGCAATCCCTCCTTCCAAATTGTTTTATTCCTGGCTTCCCTTTTTCTCTTGTATCAAATTTTTTTACCTTACTTTTATATAATATCCATCGATTAGGTTCTGCTCTAGGGCAGGTTCTAATTCAAGTCTCACATGAGATAAAAACAAAAAACTGCGGATGCTGGAAATCCAAAACAAAAACAGAATCTTGAGCCACTCACCGAGGAAAGGTAACAGGTCATCATGGAATCTATCTTTAGAGAACCTTCCCTAGGTTTTTTTCAATTCATTCGTTCATGGAAAGCGGGTTGGCTAGACCAGCATTTGTTGCCCATCCCTAACAGCCCTTGACAAGATGGTGGTGAGCTGCCTTCTTGAACCGCTGCAGTCCATATGGTGCAGGTAATTGCACAGTGCTGTTAGGGAGGGATTTCAGGATTTTAACTCAGTGACACTGAAGGAATGGCGATATAGTTCCAAGGTGGGCTACAAGCAAGGTTAGTGAACCCCATCTACCCTTTACAATTGGGGGATGGAGCCGCTTGAATGTAAGTACCAAGTATTCAGAGCAGGTGGTACAGTTTCTGCACATCTAAGCAGCCTGGAGCTGGGATAGGCTGGGGCTGTTATCCTTGGAACAAAGGAGGTTGAGGAGGCTTGAATTGAAGTTTATAAAATTATGAGATGTCTAAATACAGTCAATAGGATGGTCCCACTCCTCTTCGTTGAGGGGTCCATAAATTTAAGGTGAAAGATAGAAAGTTTAGAGGGGATTTGAGCAGAAAGGTGGGGATCTGGAATTCACTTTCTGAAAGGAAGATATAGGCAGAATCCCTCATAGCACCTCAAACGTTCTTGGATATGTATTTGAAGTGCTGTAACCTAAGGCTGTGGATTACAAGTGGGAAAGCAAGAGCTAGATGGCTTCTGTTGGCTGGTGCAGAAGCAGTGGGCTGAATGGCCACCTTCCATGTTGTACATTTATATGATTCTACAATATCCACCTGGTATTTAGAAACCAAATTCTAGTCTCCTCTCGCTGGAGTTGTCTGGAGCATGGCTCGAACCCTTCATCTTCTGACTGAGAGGCAGGAACTACTGCCATTGAGCCAAGAACTTGCTCCTTCTATGTAGCTATGTGCCCACGTGTCATGATGTCACGGTGTCCCCACACAAATGTAGAATTTCATTAAAAAAACCCAATTGAACAGCATCGATGTTCATTATCCGTAAGGTCATTCATCCCAAATCCCATGACCTACCCTGTTCCCATATCTATTCCTCCTGCCTTCAACCACCTATCTAACCTAAGGGCAGGATCTTCCCTTCATCAGGCTGGCGCAGGCCCGGGAATGGCTGTGAAACGGACCACGATCAGGCTCTGACCGCGATTTCATGCCAATTAATGTCCAGCCAATGTGAAATGAGCACTGAGAGCCTCAGCGCTGCCAGGGTGGGGGGGTGGAGCGGGAGGAGCACGAGCACTGAAGTTTGCTCATGCACATGGGTGCGCTCACTGAAAGCTCCCTGAAGGCTCAGGGAGCTGAAGAATTTCAAAAATAAAAAATAAAGATTTTACAAATAATATAAACATGTCCCCACATAAGACT
Organism: Carcharodon carcharias; assembly: GCF_017639515.1. NCBI lineage: Eukaryota > Metazoa > Chordata > Chondrichthyes > Lamniformes > Lamnidae > Carcharodon > Carcharodon carcharias. The sequence continues at coordinate 251,856,030 of NC_054467.1, read as the reverse complement.
CAGTCACATGAAGAGGGACATGTTAAAAATGATGCTAAAAAAATGTTATTTCTTTTTATTTACTGTTGGGAACCTCATCCCACCCATGGATGAGGTTTCCTAATAAAGATGCAAAGGCCGCTTGGCCTTAAGGTAAGGTTGGACGGGCAGTGAAAAATAACGTTCAACTACCTGCTTAATGGCCATAATAGGCCACTTAATTGTCGGTGAGCACATTGCCGACTCTCACGCATGCTCGTGTGAGTGTGCAATAGCGTCGGGACACTTGCCCAAGTCATCGCACACTACTTTACTCCCTCGCGCCCGCTCACGGGATGAAAAATTCTGCCCTAAGTGTCAACATGAGCTCTGTTTTGATCTCAACAATCATCTCTTGTATTTATATAGCACCTTTAATATAGTAAAATGTTCCAAGGCGCACCAAAGGAGTGTAATTGAACAAACTTTAACACCGAACCGCATAAAGGCATATTAGAACAGGTGGCCAAAAATAGGTCTTAAGGAGCAATTTAGAGGAAGTAGGGAAATGGAAAGGTTTAGGAAGCTGAAGGCACAACCAGCCAAGGTAGAGCGATTGAAAGTGGGAATGTCTGGAAGGCCAGAATTTGAATGAAATAGCTCACTAGCTCCACTAGTACACGCCTTTATAAGCCTTTATGTGAAAACACTTCTCTAGCCAGGAACTCAAAGCAGGTCTTAGAGGCACCAGTGTGAATCTTACCTCCTGACCAGAGGAAGCTGATTGGTAAGGGGATCAAAGGTTACGGGGAGAAGGCAGGAGAATGGGGTTGAGAAACTTATCTGCCATGATTGAATGGCGGAGCAGACTCGATGGGCCGAATGGCTTAATTTCTGTTCCAATGTCTTATGGTCTTATGGTCTAAGCTCTGGTGAAGGTGTCTAGTGGTCCTGGTTCATTCTGGACATGCGGACGAAAGACTAATTGAAACATCTAACAGCAGAATCCCTCCGAAGTTTCCCTCATGATATCAGGTGCTCATCCATGTGCAGTTTAATCTGGCACAACGAATGATTAGGGGACTTGGGATGGAACAATCTCAACCTGTTCTCAAATTGTATTCTAATAATCGCTTGGTATAACAGAGCCTTTGCGTGCAAAGGACAGAACACTGCATATGAATATATGTTGCTTCTAGCAAGCGTAGGTGAGTCACACTGAGCTTGATTGATAAGCTAAAGCAGATACTCATAGGCAGGGACCTGTCTTCTGCAGAAGGAACATGTCCAGGCATTGTGCGTTTTTTGAATTGAACAAAAGGGGACCATAGTTCCCTGGTGCATTCTCCATGGCAAGATCTCAGCCAATCAGAGCCAACTTTCCAACCTATCTGCACCCTTTTCTCATGTATTATAAATTGTTACTTCCTTTGAAATTGGGCGTTTTTGTGCCTGTCCTGATGAGTGAAAGACAAAAAGTTTCCACAGCACATCTCTTCGTTCGGCAACACTAAACTGTATTCTCCTAACCTCGATGTGAATTGAGAAGTGTTTCTGTCCGAACGAGTGAGGTATCAGAAGTCCAAAAACTGTATTCATCCGAATACCTTGCAGGAGGTGTCAATGCAGAGCTGAGGGAAAGAGAGGGAAGTTAATTTTTCCATTTTCTGCCAGAGGTGGGATTCCTGGATTATTCTTCTTTGTGCATGAATGGTGAGCAGAGTTAAATTTGGTAACAAGTTACTTCAGTGCCAGTGCTGTCACTTCAACCCAAGCTAACTCCACATTTGGGCCACCAGTAGTTAGCTGCAGAATGAACAATATCACAGGATAGATTGAGAGAAACTATCTCCGCTGGTGTGGGGAGTCCACAACAAGAAGGCATAATCTTAAAATTATTCAGGGGGGTGATATCAGGCACTCCTTCAAAGGTAGACGAAAGCTGGAACTCTCTCCCCCAAAAAGCTTTTGAGGTTGGTGACGGGTAGGTGGGAGGGGTGGGGGAGGCAACTGAAAAATTTCAAAACTGAGTTTGAGAGATGTATGTTAGACAAGGGCCTTAAATATCATAGAACCAAGGCCAGTCAATAGATATATTAAGACACGCATGTTGAGATATCGAACAACCATGATCTAACTGAATGGCAGAACAGGTATGAAGGGCTAAATAGCCTCCATCTGTTCCCTCAATATGTCACCCACCCCTCACTCCAGCCTCAACCTCCATATTTCCAAGGCCCACGCTTATCAAGTCTGACCCTATTGTCCCAAGTACAAAGACCCCTGACCATTTATCCGTGGGCCTCTGCACTAGTATCAGAAGCAGTAACCTTGCTCCAACTTCCCCCAGACCAATAACTGGAGCTCCTTGGAGATCACGATTTGCATGCAGTGTAATAACCCTACCACAGGGAGGATGAC